>NW_006207133.1:5873403-5882127 GCF_000334495.1 Tupaia belangeri chinensis
CCTGCTGCCTACACCTTTGGTTCTTGTTGGGGGAGATCCTAAGTCGAATTATGAAATAAATGATACAGGCAGATATACACACCCCCCCACAAACATACATAGAGACAGAGAATCCAAGAGAAACAGAGAGAGGCAGAGGCGAGGCTCTAATGAGGAGTGAAGAGGGACAATGTGAGTGCGACCAGCTGTCCAGAGGGTGGGAGGAGAAAGTGCAGCCTCGGGTCTCCCAGCAGGTAGATAGGCAAGCAGCCCTGCCAAGGTTGCTCTGCAGGGCACCATTGTGTCTGCCCCACAGCTCCTTCTGCCTGCTCGGTGCCATTATGCCTCCTAATACTGCCATTGCAGGAATGGGTGTGCCACCAGGCCTCATGGCTGCTCTTGGTGATCTTGTGTCCAAGGGCTCCCACCTGCAGCTGAATGTCCCCAGGTGCTGATTTTTGTGTTGATTTGTGACAGTGTAAGAGAATCTCCTCTCTGCTGGAAAGGGAAGAAAAGACTTTCTCCAGTGGATGGCCCCAACCGAATGGCTCATGCACCACCAACATGTAGCACAGTTTATAATGAGCTCTTCTGATTCTGGTTTCTCTTGGATTTGCCTCTCTTTTATGGATCCAGATATATGTCTGGGAGGCTGGGCTCTGCAAGTATTGGAAAAGCAGCTACTATGTTTTAGGCTCAGAATTTCTTCTTCCAGCCAAAGGCCAGGCTGAGTGTGGACTTATTTTTATGATTAACTCTTTTCAGAGTGACTCCTCAGAAAACAGACATCTTCCACTGGGCAATCCTGTGGACTTGTCAAATAAGCTGGCTTCATGTCCAGCTGGAATTCTGGCTCAGAAATCTCCTTAGCCTCCTAGGAAAAGACTTGGTTCAGCAATTGCCTGTAATTCACCAAGCATGTATCCCCCAGGCCATCGGAAGCCAATACAGCCATAATCTGGGCCTGAGATGAGCTTCTGTTTCCAAGGTCACTTTGGGGATACCCAACATGGGTTCATTTTCTTTGAAGTTTGAGCCCCAACCCTGTGGGTTCATTCTCCTCCTGTAAACAGATTCCAGATCCTGCCCGCACTCATTCGTGAATGCGTAGAGCAGCCACATGTGCAGAACGCTTACTTCTTTCTGTGCTTCCTTGTAGCACCTGAGTCCCAGAACAGACCTCTCCCCATGAAGGAACATAGGTAATGGAGGAAGAAAAAAGACCTCCTTACTGGAGTGGGATTGCTTTGCCCAGAATAGCCCCATAACAAATGTGCTTCTGAAGTGCCTCTTGATGAAATCTATGAACATTTGTAGTATTTTACATTGGGTTTAATAATTTATTAATGTTTAATATTTCACAAGAGTAAAGCAGAAAACCTGATGAAATTTTCATATCTGCTATTATAAGCTAAATGGAATGTGAGGCGCATCCGGGCAATGCCGAGTGGTTGAGGCCTAGGTACTCTGCCTCCCTTGCCCCACCCTGTTGGCAGGCCCAGGCAGGCCCAGGCAGGCCCAGGCAGGCCCAGGTGTTCAGTCAAACTCCTCTGCACTTTGTTATTCCAAAGCCCCTGCGTACCTTGGAGAGACAGATGCTTGGGATGTTACGAGTGTGGCTCAAAAGCAAAACCTATTTATGGTGTGATCTGATTAGGCCAAATGCTGCCTCTGTTCCCAGTTTTCTTCACTCTTCTGTTGTTGATATCTGAATGTCCATCATTAGTGTGGACTGCATTCCCTTCTGGAGAATCAACACTCCTGGGAAGCATAGTTCATAAATAACAATAGCAAATCCAATTCACTGTCTCAGTGGTTTTTTTTTTTTTTATATATATGTATATACACACACACACACACACATACACAAATGCACAAACACACATGTATATTTCATTAATGTTTCATAACAATCCTATGAGGTAGAAGCTCTTATTATTCCCATTTTACAGATGAGAAAAATGAGGCACAGACCAGCAAGGTGATTTGCACAAAGTAGCACAATAGCAATAAGCTGAAATTCGAATGCAGGCAGTCTGGCTCCAGAGTCTTAACTATTAAACGATGTACATTTTATTTTAAATGCAAATGGAATCAATAAATAGTTTATCTGTATGATGCACAGGGCTCTAAGCCAGACACTCTGGATAAGATATCAGTAGAAAGTGAGACTTCTTGCCTGAGTGATGGTAAACAGCATGCCCTCTGAGGTCAGAAGCCATCCCAGTCCTCCACCTGCCAGCTCAGTGGTCCTGGGTGTTACCCTGCCATTCTGAGCCTCGAAAATAATGCCTGTCTCACAGGACTGTCATGAAGATAAAAGGAAATAAATTTGAAAGAGAACAACCTACTACGTGCGGTCGGCAAACTATGGCCAATGGGACAAACAGACTGTGACTTAAAACAAAAACAAAAACAAAAACAAAACTCAACTTTATTGAAATATAACTCATATACCATACAATCTACCTGCTTAAAGTAGACAACTCTATGATTTTTAGTATATTCACAGATATTTTCAGCCATTGCCACAATTTTAGAACATTTCTATCACATGAAAAAGAACTGTCCTTTTCCTCCCCATAGTAAACACTAACCTGCTTTCTGCCTCTATAGTTTCCTTATCGTGGGCATTCCATTCACATGAATGAAATCATATGGCATGTCATCTTTTGTGACTGGCTTTTTCACTGTGTAATGTTTTCTAGATTTCTCCATGTTGTGGTATGTGTCAGTACTGTATTCCTTTATATGGCCAAATAATATTCTACTGTATGTATGTATCAAATTATGTTTATCTGTTCTTCAGTTGCTGGATGTTTGGGTTGTTTCTACCTTGTGGCTATTATGACGGCAACTGCTTTCATTAATTAAATTTTATTATGACCTAGGCCTGAGACTAGTGAGATAAACAAGGTGTCCAGGTTGCAAACATCAAGAAGGGACTCACTCTCGGGGTCCTTCAGGTGCAGGGTCGGCCCTGGCCAGAGCTATGTGTTTACCTAAAGCTTATGGCTGTCTTGAATCATTGTGATGGAGACCACCTGGTCCATAAAGCTTGAAATATCTAGCTCTTCACAAAAATCATGTGCCCACCCTTGTTATTGAGCAAGAGATTTTAGGTCCCTTACTTAGAAGCGAAGATTATAAACAAGGGCTGAAAGAGTCATCCAAGACTCATTGCTTAGCAAGTCTCAGTCTTATTCTTGGGTCTGGAAGTGTCAGTGAAAATGATGAAGAGGTTGCAAGCACTAAAATACTGCTACCAGCATGGAAACGGTTTTTTACAGAAGCTGCAGTATTCCAAAGGTTCCTTGCAGAGTCCGCATGCTTTACCACCAGAACTATACATCTTCCTATTCAATTTCAACTGCCTTTTCACCAAATGTCCCATCTAATCACAGTCTGAATGTTCAAGATTGGACTAAATAGTTCTCAATGCCTAAAATATCATTGGCCACCCATTTGAGCAAGGGCTGTTTTGCTTGTGTTGTCAGTGCTTCAATAAATGACATCTCTCCTTGTCAAGAATGAGTTTTCTAGGGCTGGCTCTAGGAGCTAGATTCCACCTGGCTGGTCATAGTTTGAATTCTGGCCCTGGTAGCTCAAAAAACATGTGTGTATGTGTGTAACATCCTGACAGAGGGACCAGCAGTTAGCGTAATGGCTATGTCACTGGACTCCCACATAGTCGACCGCGGTTCGAGTCCCGGACCCAGTGGCTTAAACTCACCCCGGCCACATGTGCGTGTGTGCCCAAGATCCCGAGAGGAGAATGGAGGAGAAGGGATTGCGGTGTGGCCATCCCCCCTGGGGGGTGATTTCTCACTTTCTATCTCTCTGTCTCTCTCTGTCTGTCTGGCGAGCGCACGCTGCCTATAGCAAAAACCTCTTAAAAAAAAAAAAAGAAAGGAGGAATGGTGAAAAAATAATTATGGTGTGACCGCACCCTATTGAGGGTGCTTTCCCTCACACACACTCTCTCTGGCAAGTGCACACACTCTGACAATTAAAAGAAAAGAGCAAAATTAAAATATCTATAAAAAACAAGAATGAGTTTTCCCGATGATTACTTTGGGAAACCTGTTTTGTCACTCCCCCACCCTTGTGATCCCTCCTTTCTTAGACTGGAAGATGTGTGGTAGAAAGAAGGTGGATATTAGCATCCACATCCTTTGGCTGTAGCTCTGACTGCTGCAAAACAGATGTGTGACCTTGGGCAAGACACTTAACCTCTCCTGTTTAGAAGAGGTTAGGATGTCACAAACATGGAGTGTCAGACAAAGCAAGAACTGTACATAAGTATGTCATTGCTTGTTGCTGGCTCAGTATTGAGGGCAGAATGAGACAGAAAATGAAGGATATCCATCTCTTCTCAATGCCCTTTCTCTTCCCTTGGATGGGATCACCATTTCACGACCACATCCTGGCATTTCTTCTTTATGATATTCTTCTTTAACAATCAGAAGATGTTCTAGAAATGATCTGAGCTGCCAAATCCATACAAAGGTGCTAATGACTAACAAAAACTTTTCTACATTAGACTCAGGAGTATTTGCCTTAAGTCAAGAAGCCTTATGGTAAAAGAACATCTTTCTCACTTTGGAATGTACAAAGTGTGAGAAAAAGAGTGAAGGCCTGGGGGCTGGGGATAGAGGGTTCCTTAGATTCCAGAAAGACAGATTTTCTTCATGTCTGTTGAATAACACCATGTGGCATTATTCTGCACACATGAATGATTAGGCTTACACATATGCGCATACAAACTAAGCAAAGATGGAACAAAGTGAGATAGAGAGCTTCTAAAGTTGATTTATGATCTCTTAACTTATTTCGCTCAGGGCCTGTATTAGTTTACTTTTGGGGTACTTAACTTACCTAGATACTTATAGTGGACATTTGCTGTCTTTTTGCCTACACAAAACCCCTTCTTATTTGGGAGTATTCCTGAGCAGACTGAGGAAGGCGTGCTGTGAAGCTTCTAAGATTACCCCAGTACCAGTCTTCTGGTGTGACCCTCCTTGTTAATCCCTACCCCTCAGGTGTAGGATAAATTTAGTGAAGTTACCTAACGAATGGAAAATAGCAGACATAAGACATAATGTTACTTTTGAGATTAGGCTATAAAAATACTATGCTTTTTGTTTTGTTTTGTTTTTATACCAGAAGGTGCTTATGAGAGAGAGAGAGAGAGAGAGAGAGAGAGAGAGAGAGAGAGAGAGGAAAGAGAGAGAAAGCTCCTCTTCCCTCAGTGGGACCTGGTCATGTCACAATCCCCTTTTCTCTCATCCTGTATCAGGATCCTGGGGACATGCGCATGTCATGTGTTTTTGTTTCTTTTTCAAGCTGATGATGCCAGGATGCAAACCGTGGTCTCCTCCGTGCAGTGCCTAACTGCTGTGTGATGGGGCTGGCCTTGGCCTGTCTGTTTTAGAGGCTCTCTTTCTCATGATCTCAGATCCCTTACTCTGGGAGAATTAAGCTGGCATATTGTGAGCTGCCCTCTAGGTCTACATAGTGAGGGACAAAGACTTGCTAACAACCATGGTAAGTGAGCTTAGAAGCAGATCTGTGCCTCCTCCCCAGCAACCCAGTTGAGCTTTCAGATGAAACTGCAGCTATGACTGATAGTTGATTATTTCAACCTTATGAGAGACCTCTTCCATGGGGAGGGGTGCAGTCAGAGGAGAATCACAAAGGGGTCTTCTAAGGTACAGAGTCTGGCACAAGGAAGTGGGCTGCCTTGGTCTAAAGGTGGTACTTAATATGCCCCTCAGGAGGGCTCAGACAATGCTCTCGTTCAAGGCATGAAGAAATAATTGGTGGCAAAAGTATCAACATCTTTGAGAAGTATAGTAGTGGGATTCCCCTTCATTCTGGTAGAAGATGTTGTAGTTGAAATGGGCTCCCTGGTTTCAGTCAGGGTCAGAGGATTCTAGAATGGCAGAACCTGAAGATTTACACTAAAAGAAAATCAAAACAGTTGCCAGATTATCATGTAGTTAGAGCAATATCAGAATGTTCAGATGCATATGGGTCTTTTAATCTTAAGAACACTAGAATTTAAATAGGTAGGTGGCCCACTAAGACTCTACTGGATCTATAAAACAAAACAAAAATCCCTTGTAGATCTGGTGATCAAGTCCTGTTCCTTCCTTAATACCTAAACCTAAGTCATCTGCCAAACCCAAGCTCTTTGAATCAAAGGGGAGACAGATTTCCTTGAAGAAGGATCATGAAGTATCAGTACAAATACAGACCAAAGGGACTGTCTCTATTTATTAAAGAAACTACACACTGGGGGCAGAGAATAGAGCTTTTGGAAATGACTGAACATGAGTTCTGAGATAAGGCTAATTTCTGTAGAAATAGAACGTCACACTATTCTAGTGGTTTTCCCAGGAGTTTAGAGGGGTTAGATTTTTAGATTTTGATATAGCTGTGTTTTACAGTAAGCTACATTTTGAGGTTATTTCTCTATTTTGCAAGTGTAAAGTAGAAAGGTACACACACACACATACACTCAATGATACATATACACACCATTGAATATATGTGCGTGTGTATGCATACATTAGCAATGATGTATTCTAAGAAACCATATATGTATGAATCCCCATGTTGTCTCTCTGGCCCATGAAGTGAGGCTATTATGGGAGAAAGGGTAAAATAAAGTCCCTACAACTGTTTTTCATGACTAAAATAGTAAACCAAAGCAGTATTGCATTCCAGGGGAATCACAAAGAGTGCCGCCACCGGTGTCTCGATTACTTTCGGTTTTAACTGGCATAGAATGTAAGTAAGATTTAAGATAAAAACTGCATTATTATAAACTTAAAATGACTCTAATTGGACCCAACAGAGATTTAAGATAGGCAGATTATCTAGGATATCTGCTGGTTAGCAGTCTTAGTGCCGCTTGTCCAGGTATCTTCATATATTCACAGGTTCCAGGAACTAGGGCATTGACATCTCAGAGTGGTCATTACTTTATCTAATGTGCATGGAAATACCAGAAAGCTCTGCAAAGGCCTTATCCAATACACCTTCTTGCCCTTATTGTGTAGAGCACCATTAATTATCCTGAAGCATATTAATCATTCCTATTAACATTGTAGCTTCTGAGCATGTGGAACGTGCAAAGGTCAAGTAACATCCTCTGCTACAAGTCAGTGTAACAATTGTGTCCCTTTGTATATTATTCCTCCATTGAATATGAAAATTTCAAAATGGGTGTATTCCAGATTCACAAGTATGGAAACTAATGATAGATCACTGGTCCCTGGAAGATTTACTGAGATCATGTACTTATTCTTTTCACGGGGTTTACCTTTGACCCTTTGTGTGTTACCAATCATCTAGTATACCTGTAGAGTTCTGATTTCTACATTCTATCAGCTTGCTGTCATCAGTATTGTGGATGAGTATCATACATATCATAATACATATATTCTGTGTGATGGTGATATTAGAAATATTTTTGTGGACTGAAGGATGGCAGAGCTGATGCTATGCATATCTCCAGAAAAAGACAGCGAAGGTGTATTGCTGTCCCTATCAAATAAAAGCAAGAAGCTTTTGGTTTTCAAATTTTGTTTTGTTCTATTTTCTCACTTAACAAAGTAAAGAAAAAGGCATATTCCAGACCAATAGATGCACAGTGGTGCCATCAACTACTCATTATAACATAAAATGAAGTGAAGATTGGGGGACATACTACCATATTTTCAGAAGCACAGACTGCTTTTTTTTTTTTTTTTGAAAGAGGTTTTTGCATGGGCATGTGTGCTCACCACAAACACAGAGAGAGACAGAGATGCAGAAAGTGAGAAGTCACTCCCCATGGGGGATGGCCACGCTGAATCCCTTCTCCTCCATTCTCCTCTCAGGATCTTGGGCATGCACACACACACGCCCGGCGTGAGTTTAAGCCACTGGGTCTGGGACTCGAACTGCAGTTGACTACATGGGAGTCCAGCAGCATAGCCATTATGCCAACTGCTGGTCTCCAGACTGCATTCTATATTCAATTCTTTTTCTTGTCTTTTAATGTACACATTTAATATATTTCTTTTTTCTTCAGTATTGTCAATACATGTTGATGATAGTTATTTTAGTTTGTTACGTAGGGTATAGAATATCAAGATGGGAGGGCAACAGAACTATAAACAAAAATGGATATGGTCTAGAGATTTTAGATTTGGAGCTGGATAGGAATAACTGATAATCATGTTGTCAGAAAGTCATGACACATTTAAAAAAATATTTTTATATGCAAAAATGCATCATGACTTTTCCAACCACCCAATAATATGGGTGTCCCACTTTGGGCAGAGTTGAGAATGATTTCAGTATTTTAAAGAATAGTTATATTATGTTAGCAACACTTTTAGAAACTTTAAATACAGGACAAATAGTGTGAGAGATGTTGGAGACCAAAAGGATGGGCAGCAATAGACACATTATTGGCTTATGGTTTATATTATATGGTTGATTGGTCTCTAAAAGCCCATTTCAGAAAATGGAGAGGACAGCTACCACCTTTCCTGCTCCTAGACAGCAAAAGTACAGGCTTGTGGATTAGCCTGAGTCAGCTGGGTAGTTCTACCTAGACTTTGAAACTTGAGTAGCAGAGTTGCACAGGATCTTCAGACTGTTCTCTGTGGCTGAGATAGAGATGAGAGTCCAGTGACAGTGATGGTGTGCCAAGAGGCCTGGTTACTGGTATGTCTCTCTCTGCTGAAC
>NW_006207133.1:5882289-5921475 GCF_000334495.1 Tupaia belangeri chinensis
CTGAACCTGATTCTTCAGATTTCTTCTGATTTCCAACCAGTGCCAGAAGGCTCTGGGGGAAAATTTTGGAGGAGTGAATGGGCTAATTCATTTTTGGACCAACTCTGAACTCAAATCATGCTGTAGGAGAATTTTGTTTGAGATGGTTTATACTTTTATACCCTGGTTCTCTGCCTAACATTGCAGAATATGAAGGTTGGGGAAATCATGCCTGCATAGAAGCCACTAAGAAGATAGATTGCCTGGTTAACTGAGAAGATGAATGATTTTGAATAGTATTTCATTCGTTTATTTAACAGACATCTACTGACAAATTCCTAGAATAGTGTCTGACACATAGTAGGTAGACCCCATCATGGAACCTAGGGTAGGAGACTAAAGGATAAAACAGTTACTATCAGTGAGTTTACTTTACCATCTGATCCAAATGTGACTCGGGAGGTTCCAAAACCACTGAAATGAGTGCATTTCTATGTATGTGAATTTAGGATAGCTTTTCTTGGAGTCTTATCTCCAGGTATGCAAGGAGACTTAGGGATTTACTACACATTGTTTAGAATAGTTTTTCAGGTATAATGAAATTAAAATCAAAACAAGGATCCAGCTGCAGAAATAGATAGGTGTCATATTGCTCTGTAATGCCAGAGTCATATGGAAGATTGGGGTTTGGTTTCCAGGTTACCCTGTACATGGACTCTTTTAGATAGGGTCTCTCTGTGTTGCCCAGTCCAGTTTCTACTTATTTTTTCTTTTTAAAAATTTACATTTAATCATTGTACATCTTTGCACTGTACAACATGTTTTTTTTTCCCAGCATGAATACAGTACATAATAGTCAAGTCAAAGACATTATCATATTCGTTATCATCAAGAGATAACTTTTCAGCTTTGTGTCTGTTAAATGTTTTATTTGTTTTTTCCCTGATCCTCTACCTCCCATCCCCTATTATCTGTCCCCTCCTATACTGCTTCTGATATCTACCCTCCTGGCTGTACCTTCCGATCTTCCAGCTTCTGCCATAGAGTGCAGACATAAAGAATATATTAAGTGGGGACATACAATCCCCATCTTTCATAGTCTGGCTTGCTTTGCTTTGCATAAAATCTTCCATATTTGTTCATTTTGTATTGCATACCAGGTCTCAATGTTTTTTTTTTTTTTATGGCTGAGTAGTATTCCATAGTGTACATGTGCCACTTTTGTCAATCCACTCATCTGTTCTTAGACATTTGGGTTGATTCCATGTCCTAGCAATTATGAATAATGCTGCAATAATCACGGATGGGCAAGTGTTTTCCGACTTAGGTTTTTCCTATCCTCCGGAAGACACCTAAGAGTGTAGTTAATGGACTGTATGGTAGTTCTATTTGTAGGTTTCTGAGGAACCTCCATATTGTTTCCTAGGCCAGTCTTGATCTTGCAATCTTCCTGCCTCAGCCTCCCCTAGTTGCTGGGATTACAGGTGTAGCCACTAAGCCTGGCTTTTAAGGTTAGACTGGCAATTGAACTCAGGCCCTCCGAGCATAGCATTTGGCAGTGCATGTCACCATGGCTTGGGCTACAATATTTATAATTTAAAAAGGAATAAGAAGGTAGCCTGCCTGAAGAGAACTCAAAGTAATGACTCTCTAATAGTGAAGTATAGTATTTTGGCATGGGGGAGGGACTTCCTGCATCCTCAGATAATTTGCAGAGGAAGTCACTCCCGTATGTATTAGGAAGATTCATCTTCAAATCTCAGAGGCTGACCACAACAGAGAGGAGACAGAATAAATGCCTTTCGGAGACTGTCAGCCAGATTCTAGCCCAGCTCTGCCTATATTGGCTCCGTAGGTCCAGGGGCAGAGCCTGTGTTGTCCAGCAAATAGCTTGACGAGCAATGCTGCCCAGCTTCATTTTAGCAGGAGAGAGATTGATTGGCTCCTCATCCATTTTCCAATGCTGATAGATTCCCTTTTCCACACACTTGAGCCAGACATGCATCTCCTGCTGGGCAGTAAAAATGTCAATAACCGCTTTCTTTTTACTCTACTTCTTTCCTAGCTGCAGACGGGCTTCCATTAAACCCTTAACCCATGCTTTTTTGATTAAATCAAATTTACAGTCACTGGAGAGGGACAGGGTTTCTGTGATATTCACCTTGCCCTCAGCAAAGTGCCCTGGGCTTTTTTTTTTTTTTTTTTTTAAACAACTTACATATCAGTTTTCAGTCAAAACCAAGAACAGGCCCTCGGCTAAGCTCTGGACCAAGAGAAACTTTTTAGCCTTCCATGTGGGATTTGTGCCTCACAAGAACAGGAGGGAAAAGGCAACTGACTTTGGAGGTGTTATCAGCCCAAGAGTGGTGACATTCGAGAAAAGTCAGGTGACAACTGGGAACTGCTGGAATTGCTGACTCTTTGGCCAGTTAATGTAAAGCAACATCCTTTTAGATAGTTAAAATTTTGTCATCCTCTAAGAACGGAAATGATAGGCTAATTTACACTTGAGTGTTAAAGACTAAAGATAGCTAGCCTTTATTCATTGCTTACTACATGTCAATGACTGCAATAGCCAACTACATCTATTACACACCCAGTACTTCCAGCAAGCCTGCGAGGAGAGCCTCATTTCTCAGCTGAGGAAAGGAACTTCAGAAGAGGTTAAATGGCCTTCTTAAGGTCATAGAATTTTTCCCAGCATGAATACAGTACATAATAGTCAAGTCAAAGACATTATCATATTCGTTATCATCAAGAGATAACTTTTCAGCTTTGTGTCTGTTAAATGTTTTATTTGTTTTTTCCCTGATCCTCTACCTCCCATCCCCTATTATCTGTCCCCTCCTATACTGCTTCTGATATCTACCCTCCTGGCTGTACCTTCCGATCTTCCAGCTTCTGCCATAGAGTGCAGACATAAAGAATATATTAAGTGGGGACATACAATCCCCATCTTTCATAGTCTGGCTTGCTTTGCTTTGCATAAAATCTTCCATATTTGTTCATTTTGTATTGCATACCAGGTCTCAATGTTTTTTTTTGAGTAGTATTCCATAGTGTACATGTGCCACTTTTGTCAATCCACTCATCTGTTCTTAGACATTTGGGTTGATTCCATGTCCTAGCAATTATGAATAATGCTGCAATAATCACGGATGGGCAAGTGTTTTCCGACTTAGGTTTTTCCTATCCTCCGGAAGACACCTAAGAGTGTAGTTAATGGACTGTATGGTAGTTCTATTTGTAGGTTTCTGAGGAACCTCCATATTGTTTCCTAGGCCAGTCTTGATCTTGCAATCTTCCTGCCTCAGCCTCCCCTAGTTGCTGGGATTACAGGTGTAGCCACTAAGCCTGGCTTTTAAGGTTAGACTGGCAATTGAACTCAGGCCCTCCGAGCATAGCATTTGGCAGTGCATGTCACCATGGCTTGGGCTACAATATTTATAATTTAAAAAGGAATAAGAAGGTAGCCTGCCTGAAGAGAACTCAAAGTAATGACTCTCTAATAGTGAAGTATAGTATTTTGGCATGGGGGAGGGACTTCCTGCATCCTCAGATAATTTGCAGAGGAAGTCACTCCCGTATGTATTAGGAAGATTCATCTTCAAATCTCAGAGGCTGACCACAACAGAGAGGAGACAGAATAAATGCCTTTCGGAGACTGTCAGCCAGATTCTAGCCCAGCTCTGCCTATATTGGCTCCGTAGGTCCAGGGGCAGAGCCTGTGTTGTCCAGCAAATAGCTTGACGAGCAATGCTGCCCAGCTTCATTTTAGCAGGAGAGAGATTGATTGGCTCCTCATCCATTTTCCAATGCTGATAGATTCCCTTTTCCACACACTTGAGCCAGACATGCATCTCCTGCTGGGCAGTAAAAATGTCAATAACCGCTTTCTTTTTACTCTACTTCTTTCCTAGCTGCAGACGGGCTTCCATTAAACCCTTAACCCATGCTTTTTTGATTAAATCAAATTTACAGTCACTGGAGAGGGACAGGGTTTCTGTGATATTCACCTTGCCCTCAGCAAAGTGCCCTGGGCTTTTTTTTTTTTTTTTTTTTAAAACAACTTACATATCAGTTTTCAGTCAAAACCAAGAACAGGCCCTCGGCTAAGCTCTGGACCAAGAGAAACTTTTTAGCCTTCCATGTGGGATTTGTGCCTCACAAGAACAGGAGGGAAAAGGCAACTGACTTTGGAGGTGTTATCAGCCCAAGAGTGGTGACATTCGAGAAAAGTCAGGTGACAACTGGGAACTGCTGGAATTGCTGACTCTTTGGCCAGTTAATGTAAAGCAACATCCTTTTAGATAGTTAAAATTTTGTCATCCTCTAAGAACGGAAATGATAGGCTAATTTACACTTGAGTGTTAAAGACTAAAGATAGCTAGCCTTTATTCATTGCTTACTACATGTCAATGACTGCAATAGCCAACTACATCTATTACACACCCAGTACTTCCAGCAAGCCTGCGAGGAGAGCCTCATTTCTCAGCTGAGGAAAGGAACTTCAGAAGAGGTTAAATGGCCTTCTTAAGGTCATAGAACCAGTAGGTGGCAGAGCCAAGATTTGAATCCCAAGCCTGACTCTAAGGCCTATTCTCTTAACCCCTGGATTAAACAAGAGCTCCTAATGAGATTGCTCCCAGAAATGGTCACATGCTAGAAAGGCCAACAATTAGGCTAAAGAAATAAAAGCCAGTGGTCCTGTGACAGGGAGGTGAGGAAGATGTTTTTAGATATAAGATTTTTACAAAGCTGCCTTCCACATCTCACTAAGCTTTTGGAGGAGCAAGTAGTCTGTTGATGGGCCTAGTCCAAGGTCACTTTCAAGAGGAAGATGTTTCTCTGATGGTTGATACCCAGACAAGTTGTCAGAGAAGTGGTCAGCCTTACTAACTGTTTGTGAATGAAAATAGGAAGGACAGGAAGAGCCAACCACTACTCTTCACTCTCTTGAATTCATGTTTTCCTGGTGAAAGATTGGCACATTTTCAATATTTTTTTTAAAGTTTTTTTTTTTTTCTTTTTTTTGGTCATATGGTGTGTGCTTTCACTGGAGAGAGACAGACAAAGACAGTGAGAGGAAAAGTGAGAAATCACTCCCCCCACGAGGGATGGTCATGCCACAATCCCTTCTCCTCCATTCTTCTCCTGGGATCTTGGGCATGCATGCACATGCGCCTGGTGTGATTTTCAAGTCATAGGGTCCAAGATTTGAACTGTGTTTGGACAGACATGTGGGATGTAACCATTAAGACATCTGCAGGCCCTACACTCTTACTATTTTATAAATTTAGCGTTGAGCCAGATCCTTCAATCTGGCCTGACATGAAGCATCCTTTCAGATGGAGGTGGCTCTTTTGAATAAGCTTCCACAGCCTGGCTTGGGCAGAGTATCCTATGAGTGGGGTCTTCGAGGGAGTTGAGGATCATGGCCCTCTCCCCTCCAAGTCACTCCTGCAGCTCCCTCAGAAGGATTCTCTACCTGCAACTATTAGGAAACAGATAATAGAAGTTCCCTCCTAAAGTACCCTGAAGACATTATGTCTCTTCTGCTTTATCCTGGTAGGAAATGACAAAGGTGTGGGGGTGAAAGTTTGACAGTAGGTACTTTCTTTGGGTCAGGGAGTTCTCAGATTTGGGCCGGGCTGTGGTTCTAGAGTGGGTGCTGAGTGTGGAATGAGGCCTCCAGCTGTGGTGGGACCAAGGTTGGATAGGGAAATAAGGAGGAACTCAGGGAATGCAGGATCCATGCTTGCATGGACTTTCACCTCTACCTTCCTCCATCATAGCAGCCTTGGACCAAGATGAGAAATGAACCATGGAATGGGGGTTGGGGGGTAAAGAGCAGGGGTTGACAGGAGCTCTGTGTGTGTCTGTGCCCAAGGACGTTAGGCCAAGCAGCGTAGCAGGCTCTGCTGGCCCAGCTGTGCACCCTAACTTGGGGCTGAGTCTGTGCAGAGGAAAGAGCACCATTTCCTGATGATCATAAAGGCCCTGTCAGCTCACCTCCCTGAGCTTCACCAGGGGCAGACTAATCGGGCAAAGGGCCCTTTTTTCTAATTCACACCAAGGCTGAACATGAGATTTTTTGCCATAGGGCTCATGTGCTCACTACAGAGACACAGAGAGGCAGATAGCGAGAAATCACCCCCTGGGGGTTGGCCACATGCAGTCCCTTCTCCATTCTCCTTTCAGGATTTTGGGGACCCATGCATATGCGTCTGGCTTGAGTTTCAAGCTGCCAGGTCTGGGACTTCAACCGTAGTTGACTATATGGTAGTTTGGTGAGGTAACCATTATGCCGTCTGCTGGTCCCTGGAGTAGCCTTTAATGAAGAGTAAAGATGTGTATGGCAGTGAGGAGTGTGTAGTTCTTCTGTGACATAAATTATTGTGAATTGCAGGAGTCTTGGTCTGTACAGGCTGCCACAATAAAATGCCTTGGACCAGGAGGCTTAAATAACAGACATTTGTTCTCTCACCGTTCTGAAGGCTGGATAGCCAAGATGAAGGTGCTGGGAGCGTTAGTTCCTGGGGAGGCCTCTCTGACTTATAGACAGTTGCCTTTTTGCTCTGTCTTTTGTCATTCTGTGCTCAGTGATAGAGAGAGCGTAAGAAAACAAGAAAGTGAGAGGGAGAGAGAGAGAGCGAGAGAGAGAGACATCTCTTCCTCTGATTATAAAGACACCAGTTTTATTGGATTAGGGCCACACCATATGGCCTCATTTAACCTTAATCACCTTTTTGAAGTCCTACTTCCAAATATAGTCATATTAGGGGTCAGGGGTTCAACATATGGATTTTTTGGGGGGAATAGGGGACACAATTTAACCCATATAGCAGGGAATGCCTTCAATTTTGTAATTGGTTTTCTTCTTTAGTTTTTAGGGTTTTTTTGTTTGTTTTTGTGCTATAGAGCATGTGTACTCATTGGAGAGAGACAGAGAGCGGGGAAAGAGAAATCACCCCGTGAAGGGATGGCCACACTGCAATTCCTTTTCCATTCTTTCAGATTTTGGGCATGCATACATATTGCTAGACATGATTTTCAAGCTGCTGGGTCCGGGACTCGAATCACAGAATCAGCTATGTGGGGTCTAGTGCCTTAACCTCCATGCTACCTGCTGGCCCAGTAATTGGTTTTCTAATATCAGGTGCATACATGCGTGTGTGTGTGTGTATGTGTGTGTGTGTGTATGTGTGTCTGAGAGAGAGAGAGAGAGAGACTAACTAGATTTCAATCTTCCGAAGCAAGGCTTCTGTTTAAAGATCCCCTCATTCTTTGAGCCCCCCTCCCCTCCCCCCCAGTGACAAACACAGGCCTTTTTGCACATTAGACACTAAGTAAGTGTAAGTGAACCAAGCCGCAGTGCAGCTTCCTGGTACATGTGTGCAGGGCAAGGAAAGCTGCCCACGTCTACCCTTGCCAGCCCGTGGAGGGTGCTCAGATCCACTGAGGAGCAGCCAGGTTGGGGCTGCTGGGGGTTCCCATCAACTCATTCTTAGAAGAAAGGGCTGGAATTTTCAGAAGGGAATTAAACTCTAATTTTAGTCAATTCACACTCTGATTTCACTTTGTTAAATAATATTATTTATTCAGTAACCTCTGTAATTCATACACTTCATATCTAATGGGTCCAATTATATCCTTTCTGACATGCCTGTGAAACATGCCATTTCACCATTCAAACGTTTCTTCGCCATAATCTCAGATGTTATATCACTCCTCAGGGTAATGGGCCTTAATAACCCCAAACTCCAGTCCCAGGAAGGATTGGCAGGGACAGTCAGTTCCTATCCATCAGCATAACTCTAGAGTTGCTGGCCACAAGAGGTACTGAAGGCAGCAGTCCTTCAATTTGTTCAAAGGTTTTTTCTTTTTTAAAGGAAGGTAGATTGTTCAGAAAAATATATGCTCATTAAAAGTTGTAAACTGGAAAGAAGGATGTAAAAATAGAAAAATGACCTGTAATTCTACCACCAGGAATAGCATCTAGATGTTTTAGTGTGCTACATTTGCTTTTCTTCCTAAGCACAGTCCCATGTGTGGGTAAGTCCTCCCCACGCTCCCCATAATGGAGTCAGAGTAGATGTGCTCTGCTCTGCTTTCTTCTCCTCATTATAAAACAAAACAGAACAACCTTTACTACGAAACATTTGTACACTGAAGTGGACAGAACACCATACTGAATCTCCATTTGTGGCTACTCTGTTTCATCTGTCCTCTAATTCGCCTCCAATCCAGGTGATTTTGAAACAAATCCTAGCCATTGTATTATTGTATCAGTAAACATCTCCACACATATCTATAAATGACAGAGGCCCTTTAATAATGGCAGTGGCCTTCTTTTTCTTAAGAATTATTTTATTTAACTTGTGTATACATGTATGTATATATGTGTGTGTGTGTATTTTTTTTTTTTAATTTGACCAGAGAGGGACAGAGTGAAGGTGAGAGAGAGAGAGAGAGAGGGAAAGTGAGAAAGCAAGCTGCCAGGTCCAGGACTCCAACCATGTTTGGCCACTTGGGAGTCTAGTGCCCTTAACCACCACACCACTTGCCAGCCCTGGCAGTGGCCTTCTCACATCTTAACAATTACAGCAATGGCTTATCTGCTAATATACACCATTAAAGTTTCTTCAGTTATCTTATAATTATTTATTTACTTTTTCAGTTTATTTGAATCAAGATCAAGGCTTATTTGCAATTGATTCCTTTGGGAGATGGGTCTATTAAGGCTTTTTTTAAAAGCGGTTTTTGCTATAGGCTGCATGCACTCTCCAGAAAGACAGAGAGAGACAGAGAGATAGAAAGCGAGAAATCACCCCCCAGGGGGGATGGCCACGCTGCAGTCCCTTCTCCTCCATTCTCCTCTCCGGATCTTGGGCACGCACACACACGCCCTCGGCGTGAGTTTAAGCCATCAGGTCTGGGACTCGAACCTTGGGAGTCCAGTGACGTAGCCATTACGCCAGCTGCTGGCCCCTCTATTAAGTCTTTTTAATCCATAGGTTTTCCCTTTAGTTTTTTCCCTTACAGTTTGTTGAAGAAATGCAGTGAGCCATTTTGTAGAGAGTATCTTAGCCTTGATTTGGCTGATTGCTTCCCTGTGTTGGTGTTTGTAACGTTTCTCTGTCCCATGTTGTTCTGGTAAACTGCTAGTTGGATGTGAAACCCTGATGAGCTTTTGGTCCTGTTTTCACCAGACCAGTCTTGCTCACAGTGGTGGTGTGTACGTCCCCAGCAGTTCTTTTTCATGTTACTTAGGTCTATTATCTAGATCTATTAATTAATTAGGAGGTAAAAAATGGTGATATTCTAATTCCATTTTTTCATTTTTATCAGCTTGAATACATCTGTAAAAATACATTTTTCTTCACCAACTATTGATTACCCAGAAGCACAATTTATATAGGAAGAGCAGGATAAAGGCTTGATTCTTTTATTTATTTATTTAATCTACAAGTTTTCAAAGTAATGGGTTTGAGGGCTGGATGGTGGTGGAATGGTAAAACGCAATGTTCTTCAAGGCAATCCACATGGCATTGGGAAGGTTCCCCGTTCAAGTCTGTAGACCTCTCTGAGCGTACTATGCACACTTGGGGCCTGAGAGTGGACCAGTCCTGTAGAGGTGGATGTTATTGGGATGCAGTATTGCTTTCTCTCTCTTCTGCCTCTGGAAGAAATAGATAAATAAATTTAAAAATCTTTTAAAAATGTAACGGGCTGGTCCCTCATTATCCCCCTCAAAGTAAACGATAAGGTGCTTTTTATTTTCTTTTATTTTTAGTATCATTATGAATTCATAGATTTAAATATAATTGACATGTTTTTATATGCTTTTAAAATGCTTTAATTTACAATTAATCAATGTACATCTTTATGATGTACACATGGCTTTTCTCAGCATGAATACAGTGCATATTAGTCAAGTCAAAGACATTACCATAGACATTATTATCATAGATAACTTCGTTTTTGTGTCTATTAAGTGTTTTATTTTTTCCTCGTCTCCTCCCTCCCACTTTGTTTTTTAAACATAACATATAGGGACCAGCAGTTAGCATAATGGCTATGTCACTGGACTCCCACGGAGTCGACTGTGGTTTGTGTCCCGGACCCGGTGGCTTAAAACTCACGCCGGGCGCGTGTGCGTGCATGCCCAAGATCCCAAGAGGAGAATGGAGGAGAAGGGATTGTGGCGTGGCCATCCCCCCTGGGGGGGTGATTTCTCGCTTTCTATCTCTCTGTCTCTGTCTGTCTGTCTGGCGAGTGCATGTGCCCTATAGCAAAAAGCCTCTCCAAAAAACAAACAAACAAACAAACAAAAATAACATATCATAAATATCTTTCTCTGACAATATAATTCTAAGCGATCAGCTTTGATGGTTGCATAATTTTCACTTCGATGAATGTAGCAGAATCTATTTAAACGTTTCTTACTGTTAGACATTTACATTATACCCATTTACTTTAGAATTTCTAGTCCAGTTCAGTCTCACTTTTACAAATACATATTTTTTCCCTGAGGAAAAGCAGTACTTTCTCTAATATTATTCAAAAAGGTGAAATTAGCAGATTAATTTTTAATGATGACTATGATATGAAAGGGAGTCTGGTTAGTTGAGTAGCTTTTTTATTGAAGCCTTAAAGATATTTTCTACTCTACCTATTTAAAATATTCATACCATTGGTAAGAGAAAATATCCTTTCATTTCTCAAGGGTTGAAGAAGTTCTCTATCAAGGACAAAAGATAAAACAAGACTGTCAATTAAGCCAAAATAATAATTAAAGTAAAAAAGTAATTGTAGCAAGATACCTTTTGCTGTTTCCACATTTGATTGAATGCTTTAATTTTTAATAAGAAATGTTCTAGCTTTGAAAGACCCCATTATTACCTTAGCTGATTCTTCCTAATGGCAGAGATCATCCAGTATGACTAAATTATGTCATTGATTTGAGATGAATGGCAGCTGCAAACCAGGTGACTACCCATCCTGAGGTACCTAGGATAGTTTTTGTCTGTGTCTGATGTTAAGTAATTATTGTTATTTTTATTTTTTTGGAGAGATTTTTGCTTTAGGGCACATGCACTCATGAGAAAGAGAGACACAGAGAGATAGAAAGTGAGAAATCACACCCCCTCCCCAGGGGGGATGGCCACGCAGTAATCCCTTCTCCTTCATTCTCCTCTCGGGATCTTGGACATGCATGCACATGCACCCAGCGTGAGTTTAAGTCACCAGATCTGGGACTTGAACTGCAGACTTGAACTACATGGGAGTCCAGTGACAGCCATTATGCCAACTGCTGGTCCCAATGTAAAGTAATTATTAACAACTTCCCTTATCCCTCTCAAAAGAGTCCCAGTTTGGACAATAAATAATATGATCACCCTAAAATTATTATTTTTATTTTCCCTCTACTTATTCAGATTCCCTCATTTTTCTTATTTCAACTTCCCAAGACAAGAGAGGGACATCAAAGAACAACCTTTTTTCCAACCCACAAAGGTCTCTACAATCCTTCTTTGCAATCCTATTTCCATATTTACTTTTCCCCTCTTATTCTTATTGCTTTCTCACCTTTATTTTTAAATTTTTTTTTGAGAGAGATAGATAAGGTAGAGATATTATCTCCCAGGGGGGGATGGCCATGCTGCAATCCCTTGTCTTCCAGTCTCCTCTTGGGATTTTAGGTATGCACACACATGAGCCCAGAATGATTTTCAAGCTGTTGGATCTGGGACTTGAACCACAAAGTCAGCCATATGGAATCCAGTGCCTTAACCTCTGCCAGTTTTTACTTCAGCAAATTGCTGCTGTCTCTTTACCTCCCCATCCCCTCGATGTTTTTCTTCCCTCCCCATCCCCTCGATATTTTTCTTTTTTTTTTGAGAGATTTTTGCTATAGGCCATGTGTGATTGCTGGAGACACAGAGAGAGATAGAGAGAACTACCCGCCCCCCCCTCCCCCCCCCGAGGAGGGTGGGAGGAATAGCTATGCTGCTATCCCTTCTCTTCCATTCTCTTCTTGCTATTATGAGCACACATACACCTAGTATGAGTTTCAAGCCGCTGGGTCCAAGATTTGAACTACCGTTGGCCGCGTGGGAGTCCAGTGCCTTAACCACTATGCAACCTGTTGGTCTCCACTTCTTGTTTCTTTAATCGTAATGTCTGTTCTTCAGGGCAGGGAAAAAAATCACTGCATAACAGAGATCTGAATAGGGTTGAGTACAAATGAGGAAACTGAGACTAGAAGAGGTATTGTACAGGCTCAGGCAACACAGCTAGTTAGTGGGAAAAGTAGGGTAGGGACTGAGGTCTGCAGATCCCTCTGCTAACTGACCTCAGCTAATTAGTCTTTTTCATAATTGCTAGGGTCTTTGGCAAGTTTGATGGTCTGTGGAAGGTATGACACTAACTTTCTTCCCCTTACTCTATTGTTAGGAGAGGAATTAGAATGAAAACAAGTCTCAGGTCTAGTTTTGCTGCACATACTATATTGCTAACCAAGTCATATTTATTGGAAGCAGGCAAAGAAGCATTCTATAACTTCTTTCTCTAAGCTCAGGTCAAGCCCATACCCAATTCTTAGGTTCTTTGAGAAGCACTTTGTATAAAAAGTCCACTTGGAGGTGGAAGCAATGCTATTCTGGTGGTAGAATAAGACAATTTTCAAGCTGGGTCAGCTGATAGAACCGTGCGTTAAGTTGAGGACAATGGATGAACATAGTTTAGACCTGGAACAAGCTTCTGTAGACTGTTGGGTTTGACAAGTTACTTTAAAAATACTTTTTTATTATTTTTTCCAGAGAGAGATTTTTGCTATAGGGTGCATATGCTCACCAGAGAGAGAGACAGAGTGATTGAAAGTGAGAAATCACCCCTCTGGGAGGGATTGCCACACCACAATCCCTTCTTCTCCATTCTCCTCTTGGGATCTTAGACGTGAGTTTCAAGCCTCCAGGTCTGGGACTTGAACCATGTTGACCATGTGGGAGTCCAGTGATGTAATCATTATGTCATCTGCTAGTCCCAACAAGTTACTTTTTATATTTCAATTTTGCCAGAATAGTAACACCTGTTGGTCTGTCTAGCCAACCATATTCCTGGTGTACTACTCATTTAACCAATGAAGATATATTTCTAATATGGTGGAAAGAATGCCTAACAGGAGGTCTACAATTTATTCCTTTCCTTTAGGCAGAGATGCCCCTGGGAAGAGGAAGACAATCTGGTTAAATCTCTTGTAAAGCGGTTAATAACAGATTTCCTTGTAAGCCATTAATTCTGACTCTAATGGTAACTAACAGAAAATCACTGTGTAACAGAGTTTTGAGTAGGATTTAGCCCTAGTGAGGAAACCAAGGGCCAGAAGGGACATTGTCTGGGAGAAGGCACCACAGCTAGTTAGGGGAGAGAATAGGAGAGAGACTAGGAGAAATCCTTACCTACGGAATGCTTTTTAGCTTGGTGTGTCTGTTCTTCACAGGACTGCTTATGGTAAGTGGGACTCGGTCAGTTTGGGCTGCTGTAACAAATTATCATAGACTTGATGACCTAGTTAATTGGATTAGGTCATGGAGGTTGGACCCTCATGATGAAATTAGTCCCCTTATAAGAAGAGAAAGAGACTTGAGAGGGTGCTCTCTCTATCTCTGTTTCTTTCTCTCTGTCCTCTCCCTGTCCAAGAGCATGCTCTGAGGAATGGCCATGTGAGAACACAGCAAGAAAACAGCCATATGTAACCCAGAAAGCAAACCTTCACCAGGAACTGGATCTGCTGGTACCCTGATATTGGACTTCTAGTCTCCAAAACTTGAGAAATACATTTCTGATATTGAAGCCACCCAGTCTATGGTACTTGGCAATAGCCATGTAAGCTGACTAAGACACAAATGAACATCAGAATGTTCCCATTTAACCCAGAAGAGCCCATGGCAATTGGACTTTGGTCCATCTGCTTCACACATGTGCTAGTGTTGTCATTGAAACCAGACAGCAGACATCTTGGTGCGGGCTGTGGACTTCCCCAGCATTCCAACTCCCAGTCCTGTCCTGAGCTCATCCCAAGCACTCAGGATATGTGGTTGCCATGCCTGTGGGCACAAATGTGGGTTGGAAGGATCAAGCTGTGCATATAGCTGCCTCAGTCTGCTTTGTTGGAAGAAGGCCTGTTCTGGGTGGAGGTAGGGTGACCTTGCTCTGAGTAAATAGCAGTTCTCTTTCTCTTTTCCCATTCTTTAATTTATAGCCTGTGCGATGGGCAGAGAGGGTGGAGAAAACAATGCTGGTAATGACTGTGCCTTGCCTCCTTGATGTGTCAAGAGTATAATAGGAAAGGCTTCCTTCTCAGGCTGTGGTCCACGTCAATGTGTTGGAAGCAACCTGTAATTTTAGGCCATGGCCTTCTGGCTTAGAGAGAATGGGTAAGGGAGAGAGTGTGTTCTTCACTTCTTTTAAAGCTGAGGAGGGTAGGAAGTAGGAAATGGGATAAGAGATTTTGCCCCCCTTAACTTCTCTGATTGCCAGTGGTCTCAGATGATCTTCTCTTTCTGGGACCTTGAAGATCTTTCTTTTGGATTCCAGATCAGTGTCATCACCAGTTGTCATCTAGACCAGTGGAGAAGTGGGCACACAGTATATTCTCCAAATGTGGACACTTTTGAGGGTGAAGCAGAGTGCTATTACAATGAATAATAGGGAAACTCAGGAATGTCCTGGCCAGAGACTTCAAAACATTCAGTAGCAGCACTGAAAACTTCAGGCCATCTCTCACTTCTAGACTTTTCCATTAGCCAATCAGAAAAGAAGAACATTTTTCCAATGGGCTCACCTAGAACTTTGTTCTTCTAACATCTGTTTATTGAGAACCTACTCTGGGGATATAGTGGTGAAGACAGTTGTGACCTGACCTTTAGGCACTTACAGTCTGATTAGTGTGTATGTGTGTGTGGAGGGCTATGGATAAGCAATGACCATACAGACTGTGAAGTGGTTTCTTAAACTGGAGACAAGGTGAGTTGGCTCCTTAGCCTGGGTAAAGTGGGTATGGATGACAAGCTCTGTGCTTAGGTCTACCCAGGGACTTTACATTAGCTTCCATGTAGAGGAATGTAGAAGGAGCACAGAACATAATTTCCTTCCCAAGGAACTTAGGCTTGGCTGGAAAGTAAGAATCATGCAGGAAATAATGCTGGTTGATTCAGATAATTTAGAATTGCAGATAGCACTGTATGGTCTATCCTGCACATGCATTGGAATTTCAAGAGCAGGGGATAAAGGAATGAAAAAGTTCAGGAAGGTCTCAAAGTCCACTTGGAGGTGGAAGCAATGCTATTCTGGTGGTAGAATAAGACAATTTTCAAGCTGGGTCAGCTGATAGAACCGTGCGTTAAGTTGAGGACAATGGATGAACATAGTTTAGACCTGGAACAAGCTTCTGTAGACTGTTGGGTTTGACAAGTTACTTTAAAAATACTTTTTTATTATTTTTTCCAGAGAGAGATTTTTGCTATAGGGTGCATATGCTCACCAGAGAGAGAGACAGAGTGATTGAAAGTGAGAAATCACCCCTCTGGGAGGGATTGCCACACCACAATCCCTTCTTCTCCATTCTCCTCTTGGGATCTTAGACGTGAGTTTCAAGCCTCCAGGTCTGGGACTTGAACCATGTTGACCATGTGGGAGTCCAGTGATGTAATCATTATGTCATCTGCTAGTCCCAACAAGTTACTTTTTATATTTCAATTTTGCCAGAATAGTAACACCTGTTGGTCTGTCTAGCCAACCATATTCCTGGTGTACTACTCATTTAACCAATGAAGATATATTTCTAATATGGTGGAAAGAATGCCTAACAGGAGGTCTACAATTTATTCCTTTCCTTTAGGCAGAGATGCCCCTGGGAAGAGGAAGACAATCTGGTTAAATCTCTTGTAAAGCGGTTAATAACAGATTTCCTTGTAAGCCATTAATTCTGACTCTAATGGTAACTAACAGAAAATCACTGTGTAACAGAGTTTTGAGTAGGATTTAGCCCTAGTGAGGAAACCAAGGGCCAGAAGGGACATTGTCTGGGAGAAGGCACCACAGCTAGTTAGGGGAGAGAATAGGAGAGAGACTAGGAGAAATCCTTACCTACGGAATGCTTTTTAGCTTGGTGTGTCTGTTCTTCACAGGACTGCTTATGGTAAGTGGGACTCGGTCAGTTTGGGCTGCTGTAACAAATTATCATAGACTTGATGACCTAGTTAATTGGATTAGGTCATGGAGGTTGGACCCTCATGATGAAATTAGTCCCCTTATAAGAAGAGAAAGAGACTTGAGAGGGTGCTCTCTCTATCTCTGTTTCTTTCTCTCTGTCCTCTCCCTGTCCAAGAGCATGCTCTGAGGAATGGCCATGTGAGAACACAGCAAGAAAACAGCCATATGTAACCCAGAAAGCAAACCTTCACCAGGAACTGGATCTGCTGGTACCCTGATATTGGACTTCTAGTCTCCAAAACTTGAGAAATACATTTCTGATATTGAAGCCACCCAGTCTATGGTACTTGGCAATAGCCATGTAAGCTGACTAAGACACAAATGAACATCAGAATGTTCCCATTTAACCCAGAAGAGCCCATGGCAATTGGACTTTGGTCCATCTGCTTCACACATGTGCTAGTGTTGTCATTGAAACCAGACAGCAGACATCTTGGTGCGGGCTGTGGACTTCCCCAGCATTCCAACTCCCAGTCCTGTCCTGAGCTCATCCCAAGCACTCAGGATATGTGGTTGCCATGCCTGTGGGCACAAATGTGGGTTGGAAGGATCAAGCTGTGCATATAGCTGCCTCAGTCTGCTTTGTTGGAAGAAGGCCTGTTCTGGGTGGAGGTAGGGTGACCTTGCTCTGAGTAAATAGCAGTTCTCTTTCTCTTTTCCCATTCTTTAATTTATAGCCTGTGCGATGGGCAGAGAGGGTGGAGAAAACAATGCTGGTAATGACTGTGCCTTGCCTCCTTGATGTGTCAAGAGTATAATAGGAAAGGCTTCCTTCTCAGGCTGTGGTCCACGTCAATGTGTTGGAAGCAACCTGTAATTTTAGGCCATGGCCTTCTGGCTTAGAGAGAATGGGTAAGGGAGAGAGTGTGTTCTTCACTTCTTTTAAAGCTGAGGAGGGTAGGAAGTAGGAAATGGGATAAGAGATTTTGCCCCCCTTAACTTCTCTGATTGCCAGTGGTCTCAGATGATCTTCTCTTTCTGGGACCTTGAAGATCTTTCTTTTGGATTCCAGATCAGTGTCATCACCAGTTGTCATCTAGACCAGTGGAGAAGTGGGCACACAGTATATTCTCCAAATGTGGACACTTTTGAGGGTGAAGCAGAGTGCTATTACAATGAATAATAGGGAAACTCAGGAATGTCCTGGCCAGAGACTTCAAAACATTCAGTAGCAGCACTGAAAACTTCAGGCCATCTCTCACTTCTAGACTTTTCCATTAGCCAATCAGAAAAGAAGAACATTTTTCCAATGGGCTCACCTAGAACTTTGTTCTTCTAACATCTGTTTATTGAGAACCTACTCTGGGGATATAGTGGTGAAGACAGTTGTGACCTGACCTTTAGGCACTTACAGTCTGATTAGTGTGTATGTGTGTGTGGAGGGCTATGGATAAGCAATGACCATACAGACTGTGAAGTGGTTTCTTAAACTGGAGACAAGGTGAGTTGGCTCCTTAGCCTGGGTAAAGTGGGTATGGATGACAAGCTCTGTGCTTAGGTCTACCCAGGGACTTTACATTAGCTTCCATGTAGAGGAATGTAGAAGGAGCACAGAACATAATTTCCTTCCCAAGGAACTTAGGCTTGGCTGGAAAGTAAGAATCATGCAGGAAATAATGCTGGTTGATTCAGATAATTTAGAATTGCAGATAGCACTGTATGGTCTATCCTGCACATGCATTGGAATTTCAAGAGCAGGGGATAAAGGAATGAAAAAGTTCAGGAAGGTCTCAGGAAAAACAGAGGCATGCTTCACAGAAAGACTGGAATTCCAGTTCTGGCCATTATGCTTGACTCATCTACAGCAAGATGCTTGGTCTTGCTAAAAGCAGTGATATCCTACTGTGTGTTTGCTGCCTGGCCCTGGTTAGGCCCTTTACACGTGTTATTGCAAATCCTCTGAGCAACACTGTAAAGTAGGTGCCATTTTATAGTTAAGGCTTAGCAAGATCTAGAGACCTGCTCACTATCATGCTGAAAGTAACAAGCAGGGTTCATATTTCAACCTGAGTCTACACCAAACCTCCGATCACACATGCCCCACCACCAGTGGTTCTCAAAATGTGAACCAGGACCAGCAACAGCAGCCTCATCTGGAAGACTGGTGAAAATGCAAATTCCTGGTCTCACTCTAGACCCTAGTTTTACTGAATCAAAAACTTTGAGGGAGTGGGCCAGTGGTCTATTTTTTTTTTTTTTTAAGAGAAATTTTTGCTATAGTGTGTGTGTGCTTGTTGGAGGGACAGCAAGAAAGAGACTGAGAGAGAGAAAGTGAGAAATCACCACCTGGGGGATGGCCATGTTGCAATCCCTTCTCCTCTCAGGATCTTGGGCATGCATGCACAAGTGCCTGATGTGAGTTTTAAGTCACTGGGTCTGGGATTCAAACCATGGTCAACTACGTGGGAGCCCAGTGACATAACCATTATGTCATCTGCTGGCCTGGTCTATGTTTTTTATTTTTATTTTTAAAATTTTTTGGTCTATATTTTAATAAGCCTTCCAGGTGATTCTATTGTACCCTAAAGTTTGAGAATCACTGCATTAGATCAGTAGTTCAGTTTCTTGTCTGTAAAATTGAAGCAATAATCCCACTTCATAATGCAGGGAGGATTACATGAGGGAATGCGTATGAAAGATCCAGTTTGGTGCCTGCTAAGTCCTTCCTTTGTGTCCCTGGAAGAGAAGGAACAGTCATCTTGTTTAACTTGCACAGTATCTGGAATGTAGTAAGGGAAGGCTGAAAGAATAAGGACAGCAATTTGCATGGAGTGAGGTGGGGCATTCCTACCACACAACCACCAGCTGTTGTTACTAGCAGGCTAGAGCTGTCCTTCTATTGTCTTTTAATTTCTTCCTTGGTTCTTGTCTGTAGGAGATTTTAATTATCATTATTATTGGTGAAACACCTGTTCGGCCTAATGAGCCTAGGTTTCGCTGCAATCAGCAGTGAGCAGTTCCTTGTAATTGGCTCATAAGAATGACAAGGTGCAGAAAGCCACAGTTGAGGCCTTTTCAATTCACATGTGCCATTAGCGAGACTCATTAAAGACATGAACGAAGAGAAAGTGTAAATAAAGAATCCTGCTCTCTGTAATTACAACTATATAGCTCACCGCTTTCTCCCAGGGTTCAGCTGAAAAATCTCCCTGTACTTGGGGCCTCCTGGCCTGCCTGATCTCTTCACCTTATTTATGTAGGTTCTCAGTGCATGGGGTCTCCATCTAGCTGTGGACAGTTTGGATATGGGGTTTACAGACAGGCTGTGGCAGACGATATTGCATGAACTTCTGAGCCCCAACCAGGCCTGCCCAGACTTAGCGCAGGCCTAGGCAGGGATGCATCAGTGAACCCCTCTGCCTGATAGCTCTTGGAAGCACAGTGGAGCCTGAGCCTGCCCACTGGGTGACTTAGGCAGGTTAAAGACTGGCGTTCTCAAGGTGTTTTTCTCTCTGATGTAAAATTAGAGGTAAAAATAAGCCTTAGATAGCTAAAGCTCTTTTAAACAAGTGCTTAAGGGTCAGGCAGTGGTACAGAGGTGAAACTTGGCACTCAGTGAGGCTGGTCCACATAGGAAGGTTCTGGGTTCTTGTCCAGAGACCTTCCTTGGCATGCTGGGCTTGTGATCCTGGATTGGTCAAAGCTAGGGGTGCACTGCAGTGTGAGGACTTTGCTGTCCCTCTGTCTCACTCTCTTTGTCCCTCGTAATTATGGAAGAAACAGTTAAATCAATTTAAAAAAATGCTTATGATAGAGTGAACAAACATCTATTAAGTGCTCCATGCCATACCAAGCTCCGTTTTGAGGTATTCGTTTTTGACTTAGGAGTTGTTTTTTTTTTTTTTTTCTTTGACTTAGGAGTTTTATAATCGCATGTTATTACTGAGGCCAGCCCTTATACAAAGGCTACTCAGTAACTTAGCTGTGTGATGTGATTTTTTTTTTTTTTGAGAGATTTTTGCTATTGGGCACATGCACTAGCTAGAGAGACAGAGAGACAGAAAGCAAGAAATCGCCTCCCTACAAAGTTGGTGTTTATAATTTCAGATGTCTAGGACTTCATTTCAAGATGATGCATGTTTCGGGAACCAGCAGTTAGTATAATGGCAATGTCGCTGGACTCCCACGTAGTCGACCGCGGTTTGCGTCCCGGACCCGGTGGCTTAAAACTCACACTGGGCGCGTGTGCGTGCGTGCTCAAGATCCCGAGAGGAGAATGGAGGAGAAGGGATTGCGGCGTGACCATCCCCCCTGAGGAGTGATTTCTCGCTTTCTGTCTCTCTGTCTCTCTCTGTCTGTCTGGCGAGTGCATGCACCCTATAGTGAAAACCTCTCAAAAAAAAAAAAAAAAAAAAGATGATGCTTGTTTCTCCAGAGTCCACCTCCCTTTCTCCCAGGGAGGACTGTACTGACTCTTTGTAGTTGGAACCAGTGTCAGGTGTATGCCATGAGATGGGCAGCAGCTCCTTCTCTACTGAGGATGGGAGGTGAGGCTCTGAAGTTGACTGAGCTAAACTCTAACCTCTACTGAATTGTCTTCTGTTATGCATTCTAGAAGGACCACCTCAAAGAGCCAAACTAGCAAAGGTCTGATGAGAGACCTCTTCTGTAGTAGGAAGAGCAAGAGCTATCATATAATGTGACCTTGGCACCTTCTAGAACCCTTCCCCTCAAACCCTAGTCCCTTCCCCTCAAAGTTGTTGGGCTGCTCTGCCAGGTGGAGAGTCTAGGCTGGTGGCTAATACCATACTGAGGACAGCATTCCGCCTTCCTGGGTATAAGGGACAATCTAGTTCAGAAGTGGGTTCTCTGCCTTGGACTATTGTCCTAGAGACACAGTCTGAAACCTCACTCTTTGAGAAGGACCACTTCTGAGAGAGTCTTCTCTTCTTTAGTGTTGGAGAACTATCTCCTAAGATCTAAAGGGTTCAGTTTTAAAAGTAGCATAGTGGGAACCAGCAGTTAGGGTAATGGCTATGTCGCTGGACTCCCACGTAGTCGACCGTGATTCGCGTCCCGGACCTGGTGGCTTAGAACTCACACTGGGCACGTGTGTGTGCATGCCCAAGATCCCGAGAGGAGAATGGAGGAGAATGGATTGTGGCGTGGCCATCCCCCCTGGGGGGTGATTTCTCGCTTTCTGTCTCTATGTCTCTCTCTGTCTGTCTGGCGAGTGCACACGCCCTATAGCAAAAACCTCTCAAAAAAAAAAAAAAAAGTGGCATAGTGATGGGAACCAGCAGTTGGCATAATGGCTATGTTGCTGGGGCACCACACTCCCACGTAGTCGACCGCGGTTGGTGCCCTGGACCCGGTGGTTTAAAACTCACGCCAGGCACGTGTGCGTGCATGCCCAAGATCCAGAGAGGAGAATGGAGGAGAAGGGATTGCGGCATGACCATCCCCCCTGGGGGGTGATTTCTTGCTTTCTGTCTCTATATCTCTCTCTGTCTGTCTAGCGAGCGCACGCGCCCTATAGCGAAAATCTCTCCAAAAGAAAAAAAAAAAAGTGGCATAGTGAATTCCTCGCTAAGCCCCATACCAAAGACTATAGAGAGAGAGAGGAGAGCGCAGCCCTTGGCTGTTGGGATCTTTCAGTCCTGTAGAGAATCTGACAAGTGGACAGGACAAGTGATTTGGATACCTTTTGTTAAGTACATATAAACCTACACTCAGGACTCTTTGGGAATTTGGGGAAGAGGCATCTACCCTCGCTTGGGGTGATTGAGTGGATATGCATGTACATAGATGTGTGCATGAATGCACAAGTGCATACAACACACACTATCATCAAAACTATGATAAAGATGAATGGCTAACCCTGAGGGAACAATATTCAGGTTGTATTAAATAATAAAATGTATTCAATTCAACAAGTATTTTAATGGAATGTTTACTGTGTGTTTCCCAAGCATGGTTCTAGGTCCTGGGAGTATGTCAGTGACACCAAGACAAAAATCCTGCCTTCAATGCGTAGCTTTCATTGCAATGGGAGAAAGGGCAAATGTTATGGTATATGAGATGATGAAAAGTATGGTGAAAAGAAAATAGATCAGACTTAGAAAGATAGGGCATGCCAAAGATGTTTGTGTGTGAGTCAGTAGGGGGGTTTCAGTTTTAAAGAGGGGGAGATGGGTAGGCCTCACGGAGAAGGTAGCATTTGAGATGAGATGGGAGGGGTGAAGGAATGAACAGGGGGCTATCAGGCAGAACAGTGTTCCAGGCAGAGGGAATGGCATTGCAGAGGAGCTGAGGTGCAGAGAACCAGGACTAGTGGGAAACCTAGTGTGGCTGGAGTGGAACACAGTATGGAGTGAGCTCAAAGAGGTGAGGGAAATACAGACCACGGAAGTTCCTGGTGGCCATGAGAGGGAATTTGGCTTTTACTCTGAAGTAAATGAAGGGCCTCTGTGAGATTTTAAGCAGGAGAATGACATAGTTACTTGTGGTTTCAAATGATCATTCTGAAAGCTATACCAGAATGTTCTATAGCTGCACTGTCCAGTGTAGTAGCCACTAGCCACTTGTGGTGTTGAGCACTTGAATTGTAGGTAGTCCAAATTGAACCATGCTGTCAGTGTAGAATACATACCAGGTTTTGAAGACTCAGAATAAAAAATTATATAGAATATACTACCGGTGATTTTTATATTGATTATACATTGAAATGGTAATATTTCAGATATATTTGATCAAATAAAATGCATTGTTAAAATTAATTTAGCTATTCCTTTTCCCCTTTTTAATGTGGCTATTGGAACATTTCAAATTACTCTGTGACTTGGGCCACCAGATGGCATAGTGGTTATGTCACTGGACTCTCACATAGCCAATAATAGTTTGAGTACCAGATCCGGTGGTTTGACACTGTGTGCATGTGTATGCATGCCCAAGATCCCGGGAGGAGAATGGACAAAAGATTGTAGCATAACCATGGGGGGGGGATTTTTTTGCTTTCTCCCTGTCTCTCTCTGCATCTCTTTGGTGAGCATGTATGCTGTAAGGCAAAAACCTCTTAAAAAATAAAATTACTCTGTGGCCAGTCACAGTGGTGCAACAGTAATGCAATAGTCCTTGAAGCTGAGGCCACATGGGAAGATCCTGGGTTCATATCTTGAGGTTTCTTTCCATGTACAAGCCAGGCGCACGTATGCATGTCCTTGATCCTGGCTGGCTGAGGCTGGGGGGGCCTCTCTATCCCTTTTTTCTCTTTCTCATGGAAGAAATAAATCAATAAACTTAAAAATTACAAATGTGGTTTGCCTTAGGGCATACATGCTCATCGAAGAGATGCAGAGAGGGACATCTTTCATCTGTACCTTTCTCATTGAAAAGTAACTAACATTGTACAGATGAAGGTTGATGGTGACCTGGACCAGGGTAAGAGTGGTAGAGGTGAGAAATTTGGATACATTTTGTATCAAGAAATGAGGATTTTGGGGGGTGGGGTGAGTAACCTCATAGCCTTGTGGTTAAGGGAGCCATATCTCATATGGTCAATTGTACAGTTTAAATTCTGGCCCAGTGGCTTGAAAAACACACTGGATGTACGTGTGTGCATGTCTCAAATCCTAATAGAATGGATAAATGGAGAAGGAATTGTAGCATGATCATATCCCACACCCCTCTCCCTTTTCCTTTTTCTCTGTCATTCTGTTTCTCTCTGCTGAGCATATGCACCCTCTGACAATATTTTAAAAAATACTTTTTTCTGGACAGACCAAATGCGAGAGTAATAAATAAAGATGAGTCAAGAATGGCTCTAAGATTTTGGACTGTTTCCCTGGAAGAATTAGGCTGGGAAAGATCAGGATGTTAGTAGTATTAGACATTGAGCTTGTGATGTCCACAACAAAGTGAAGTAGAGATGGTTTGTAGAGAGTTACAGAGGCAAGTCTGGAGTTCAGTGGAGGGATCAGGGTGGGGACATAACTTGGGCAGTAAGCACAGAAACATTACTTCGAGCCATGAATCTAGATGAGGAACCTTCAGAAAGTAGAGAAGAGAACTGAAGCCTGAGACCTGGGTCTACCAACAATGGGAGATTGGGAGAAGAGGAGAAATCACAGAGGCAGTAAGGTGGGAGAAAACCAGAGTATCTGATGTTTGCTAAGTGGAGTAAGGAAAGAGCTACTAGGAGGCAGAGAGGAGACCTGAGCCAAGAAGAGGGCTGAGAATTGATCCTTGGGTTGAGCAACATGTAGGCCATAGTGATCTTGATAAGAGCCTTCATGGCGGAAGGACATGGTAGAAACCTGGGTGCTTGGAGTGGCTTAAGGAAGAGCAATCACTGAGGAATTGGAGAGAGTGAGTACTGCAATTTTCTCAAGGAGTCTTCATATTAAGGAGAGCAGAGAAATGCGAAAAATTAAGATTATACCATATGCCAAAGGGTCAACAATGGCAGGGATTATGAATGTTCTTTTAAAAATTTTTGTTGTGACTTATAAAAATAGGTTCCTCAATTTCTATTATAAAATGCAGTAGAAACAACACAGTTGACAACAACTTGCTGTGTATCTCAGAGTGACTAAAAAGGAAGATTTTGAATGTTCCCAACACAAGAAATTCCAAGTGGTTGAGAATATGGGTATTCTAATTATCCTGAATGAATCATTATATATTGCATTCTTATACTTTAAAATCTCAGCATACGCCCACACGAATGTACAATTATTATATATTAATAGAGAAATAGGTTTCTGGAATGGACATGTTTATTTTGAACAAAAAGTTATAAAAGCCTCAGGAGAGTTAGTGCAATTTCTAGACAGCCTAACCCTTCAACCAGTTTAATTCTTAAAAGCTTCCCCAGGGATGTTTTCAGATTTTCCTTTAAAATGTGGCCTTCATGTCTTTTTACTTGGGGTGAGACACAATATTGTATTGTTCCTTAAGTTACTAGGATCCATTTTCTACTGGCCTGTCTCTATAATAGACCTGAACAAATTGATCCACCACCCATCAATGCAGAGCTTTTAAAAGGATCTTCTTACTTTTTAGTCTTACAGCATGAAAGTCAAGAAGAAATTGATTATGTTAGGATTATTCCCACATGACCTGTATTTAGGAAAGTATTTGGTGCAGCAACTGTTTTTACTCAAAGAGTGATTATTATTAACTAAAAATAGTAATAAGCAACTATTCACCAAATGTTTGCTGGCTGCTGGATTCAGTGTTAAGGGCTTTATTTATATTTGTTAATATAATCAGCAACCAGTGTCAACCCTATGAATTAGGTATTTTTATCACCTCCATTTTAATACTAAGGCAACTAAGCTCAGAGGTTGTATAAGTAGTCTGTGGCAAATCAGGGACTCCAGCCTGGTTATCTAATCAAAACTCAAATGACTTGTAAAAATGAGATTCCTTAAAACTCTCATGATTGTACACCACCAGGTGAGAGTTCCCTTCCCTGTCCAGGCCCTGCAGGTTGCTCCCTATGGGCAGGTAGAGCTGCAATGCGTGTTTGGAGCCCTGATGGGACAGCTTCTCGGAAAATTTCCACCAGGACTTTGAAATGAACAAAGACAGATTTTCCTTCTATTTAAAAATGCTTCTTTCTTTGCTTATTTTCATGAGAGAGAGAGAGAGAGAGAGAGAGAGAGAGAGAGAGACAAGCACCCCGAACAGGATCTCATGCCATGATCTTCCACCCAGCCTTTCTAGTCAGCTCTGATCATGAGCATGTGCGCACATGCTCAGCGTGTGCAGGCTGACCTGGAAACAGAACCCTGATCTTCCATATGGCTTCCAGCATAGCAGAGCATTGTGCTACTGCTGAGCCACTGTTGTGGGGCCCTAAGATAGATTTTCATTCTGAAGGAAGGGTTTTCCTACATCCTGTGCTTCCAAACTGGTCAAGAAAAGTGGGTGGTTTTATCTGTAATCCTGGCCCACGATTTGGTAAAACCAGATTCAGGTGTTACCTTGGGTGGGTTAGGAGCCCATTTACCTCTAGGCAGAGGTAGTTACATTCAGTGATGGAAGAAATGGTCTTAAACTCCTTCAAGCTATTTCTTTAAAAATTGCTCCTGTGCTCATTTTATTCCCCAAATAAATTACTTTCATACTGTTGAAGTCCTTTATATGTCCTTTGTGACTGTATGAATGTTGCCATCCAGTAACATCCCTATAAAGTGTAAAGATTTTCTATAATAAGTTCAATAAATAGAATAGCTCTTCTTCTAGTCTTGATCTCTCATTATGAAAGGGGATCATCATAGCATCCCTCATGGGTGGAGCTAATGTCAGTGCTTAGCATATTGAGTAGCCTATAATAAAGGCTTGGTAAATGTTAGCTGACATTAATAATAAATTCATAGTAGGTGGTTGACATAATTAGCATATCAAACAATAGCCTCAGCATCACATCCTGATTCTTTAGCTGAAATTACATTCTTTGTAGGCAAATTGTGCTTCAAAGATATTTAAGAGTTTTATTCTCTTACTGAGTAAATATTCCTTCTATAATTTTCTTTACTCTATAAGATGAGCACTTAAGTTCTTTTATCCCTAGATGGAAGCATCTGTTTTGTATACATGGATTTGTATGGATTCAAAATTAGTGAAGAAAATCAGAATTGACAAAAGCTACTGGAGCCAGCTGGTGATGTGGTGGTTAAGGTGGCTGGAGCTTGCATGGCTGACTGTATGATTTGATTCCTGGACACAGTGAAAAACATGCTCATGTGTGCCAGAATTCTGAGAGGAGAATGGAGGAGAAGGGATCGTGGCACAGCCATCCCCCACTCTCCACCCTGATGGTACTTTCTCACTTTCTCTATCTCTCTCTCTCTCCTTTCTCTCTCTTTTTCCAGAGAATGTGTGCACATTATAGCAAATTAAAAAAATAACAACAAAAACCTGCTGTATGTTGTGGACTGCAAATTTTCTCATTCAGGTGTGTAGATATAGTTTCTTTATGTTGTAGATATAGTTTCTTTATGTTGACAGTAAATAGTCTAGTTTTCTTCTAAATTAACTTTTAAGTCTTTCAAGGTATAAAACAGTCTGGCTTGATTAATTTTTTTGGCAATTCACTAAAATATTTTAGAAAAAAATGTTCAGTCTGCTTGTCTATACTTTCTCCTCCTACCATTACCCCTAATACATGGCATCTGATATCCTGGGGTGAAGGAAGAAGAGGAATTCTTGGAAGGGCATTTGGAGGCACTCCTTCCAAGAGGCCCTACTGATGAGCAGGCATGGCACTTGGCCTTGAGAGTTTCTGCTCTCCAGCTAATGCACATTCCCCTCCCTCACCCATCAAAGACCAGCTGCCTCTTGTTTCCTTCATTTCTTGGGCAGAAAGGGGTGGATTTTCCCCTCCTTTTCCAGTTGGAGTTCACATCCCTGAAGAAAAATCCCTAGATTCTGGTCTCTTAATACTGGTCTTTAATGTATCAAATAGCTGCTAAAGAAATTAGTGTATCCTTTTTCTTTTTTTTCAAAGTTTGACTTTCTAGCCTACTGTCTAGACTTTTTTTCTTTTTTATTGCTAGAGGTGCATGAATTTGCCAAAGAAAAATGAGAGAGAGAGAGAGAGAGAGAGAGAGAGAAAGAGAGAGAGAACCCCCAATAGGGCATAGTCATGGCACAATCCCTTTCCCCCCTTTATTTCTCCATCTCCTAAGGATTTGGGGCATGCAACCATCCTGTGGGATCCGGCCCCTTATGTATGGTGCTTAACTGCTGTGCCACAGGTCACTCCCGATTAGCTCTTTAAACAGGTCATGGTCTTGGTGTCTTCTGCCTTGGAGCAGTAACTTGCATTCTAGGACACAGGAGGTTGCAAACGGAAAATGAGAAGGTGGGATTGCCTCGATTTAATATTGACAAAAATTTATCCTTAACGGTGTTTTAGAAATGAGCGAAAACCTGGCCATCTAAATGGCCACATTAACTTGGGTAACTGCCATATGTAAATAACATCCAGAAGTGGAAGGCTGTACCAGATGGTTAATAACTGATGCGGCGATGGAGTGCTTGAGGAATTAATGGTGAATAATGACTAGAATGCTAACTGATGGTACTTCCATCACCAGGAGCTGCAGTGAACAAACTCGGTAATAATCGGGGAAGAAAGAACAACAAGAGGGTATGTCAAAGTTTGTGTTAACTGAAGTTCCCATATGGATCCAAGATTGCTGCAGTGATTATTTTTGCTACACGAGGACCATCTGCTTCTTCACAGCAGCATCATTTAACATCGAAAGGACAAGGCTTCAGCCTTAGATTCAGAAAAAACGAGTTACTAAACTAATGAGAAGGGAAATATTGATCTTCATAGAGCAGTTTCTCTTTTCCCTGTTAGTAAAATAAACCCATATACTTCAAATCCCCTGTTTATCTTTGTCCAGCCAGTTCTGCTAACCTTTTGTCCCTTTCCTTCCCTGCTTTATTTCCTCCTTCCATTCCTTTTCCCCTCCTTCTTTTCTTCTTTCTTTTGTCTCTCATTTATGAACTGTTATGAATATGCCCCCTTGCCCCCACTGCCCAAATTTATGTATTGTAATTTGGTTACTATTGTGATGGTATTCAGAGGGCAGAAACTTAATCCGACTATCATGTAGAAAGGTGGGGCCTTTGGGAGGTAATTAGGATTAGACCGTCGTCAGGGTAGGGGGAGGCCTGGATTAAATCCTGGTGGCTTTGTAAGAGGAGGGAGAAAGGCCGGATAAATGCTCTTGCCTGCTTGCCATGTGCTATCTTGGGACTCGGGACTCTACAGGGAGTCCCCACCAGCAAGAAGAGTCTCACCAGATGCATCCCAATGACCTTAGGCTTCCACAATCATGAGATCAATAAACCTTCATTCTTTATTTTTTACAAGTTTTTAAATTTTTTCCACTAATGAGAGAAAGTCTGTAGCTGTACCATCACAGGCTTTGGAGATGGAAACTGCTGTGGAGATAGGGAAGACTGGGGATGCAGAAGCTCTAGGGGAGAGGGAAAGATAGCTATTTAGGTTGCCAAGTTTTTCCTTGAAGAAGGACTAATTAAATTGCCAAATTCTATCCGAAAATGTGAATACAGTAGAATCTTGCAAGACAAAATGGTTTTCCACTAATGCCAACATCTATTTTCTTACTACTGCTCACGTTCCAATTAGAAGCCAGTCATAGCAGTGCTCACAAACATTACACGCGACACTGAGGCGCATTTGGAAAGATTGTACGTAGGCAGGTCTAGGCATAACATTGTACCTCATGATATCTATTTGTTCCATTGGCATTTCCGAGGAAAGTGAGTGCCAGGGTCATAAGTAGTTCTATTTTTAGATAACCAATTTAGATATTTAAATAAAATTTCAAAGTTATTTTTCCTTGAAAGTCTTTCTTCAGTGAGTGAGTGAGAGAGATTAAAAGGCAGAGAGACAGGTATCCCCAACAGGGTTCTCACACTGTGACCTACCCCCAGCTTTAGTCAGCCTGAGATGGGCATGGGTGTGCCTGGCGTGTTCAGAGAGGTCTCCAGTGACAACTAGGAACCTTTTCATGTGGGTTAACCTCATAGAGCATTGCGTTACCATAGTGTCACTGTTTAGCCCCCCAAATACATTTGATTTTGAAAGATGATACTATTGGGTCATTGGAAAAGTCATGATGTATTTTTCCATGCAAAAATGTGTCATGACTTTCCCAATGACCCAATAATGGGTCATTATGTTGCTTTACATTAAGTAGTATTTTTGAAGAAAGATAACTTTTTGGAAAATTTAAGAAAAATGATTTTAATTTTTTACTGCTATTTTCGAAGAAAATTTAGGTTCATATTTTACATTGAATGCAATTCCTTTTTGTTTTTTCCTTTCTTTCATCATTAGTGGCAATAGAACACAGATTATGGATAAACCTTTAAGGTAACTAATGAGTTACTGAAATAAAGTAGGAATACATTTTATAAACTATATAATAATTTTTGAACTCAATATTTTGAATGATTATTCATCCAAACATTATGCACTCATCAGTACTCAGGACGGCACAATGTTGCTCTCAGTTGTCATTGATGTTTTGCTAGCATTTAGTAATATAAAAGCTACAGGGATATACATTTTAAAGCTTTTGTGGCAGAGAAAGGTTTATTTGTCTAGATGGGAGGATAGAACATCTTGTATCATGCAGTTTGTTAGCCTGATTTATGTATTTTCAGTATTCAGACACATGGCGTTACGGCTGAGTGCTGTCTGCCCCGGGCTCGTGTGCTGAAGCCCACAGATGGTGTGAGGGCTTCCATTGTACTCTCACCTGTAGCCTCACAAAGGAGCTTGTTAAGGGCAGGCTTGCCAAAAACCAAACTCTTTTCTGTAGCAATCAAATATTTATTTTTCTCTACCTTTACTATGGAAGAATTTTGGAAACACAGGGATAGCTTACACATTTGTACAAATTATTAATTGAAAGTCCAGAATCCAAACAGGAGTCTGTGCTTCTGCCATGAAGGTGTTGCTAACTCCTTGTCTTGCTGTCAGCCTGGTTGAAGCCAAAAGAGCATGTTAGGGAGTCCCCAACTCTGCACCTTCTGAGTCAGGGAAGATGGGGTTAGAAAGCAGAATGAGGCAGGATTGGGGTCTCTGTACCTTTTACCAACTGGAACTATTTAGAAAGGAGCTGGAAATCGCATGGGGATTTGCTGAGCTCTTCAGGAAACCCTGGCATGCCACATGCTTCCTGTTAAGGAAGTAGCAACTGACAGGTAAGGGCAGAAGGGAGACAGAGGTACTGGACTGAGTGGTATTTTGGTATTAAATGTTGTTACAGACTGAATGTTTGTTCCCCCCCTAAATTTTTGTATTGATGTCCTAACCCCTAACATGACTATGTTTAGAGGTAGGGCCTGTGGAGAAGTAATTGAGATTAAATGAGGTCATAAGGGTGGGGCCCTGACTTCACAGAATTAGTGTCCTTCTGAGAAGAGGAAGAGAGAGTGAGGGAGCTTTCTCACTTGCTCTGCCACATGAGTACATAACGAGGAGGCAGCTGTCTGCAACCCATAAGGAGGGCCCTGGGGAACTTGGCAATGCTCCCCTGCCAGCCCCTATCTCAGACTTACAGCTTCCAGAACCATAGGAGGATAAATGTTGCTGCAGCCCCCTCTAAGGTATTTTGTTCCAGAGCCTGAGAGAAGACATATGTTAAGGTCTGATTTGGGGGAGTGTGGGGAAGTGAGTCAGGCAGTTTCGAATCCTGGCTTGTAATTACCACCTGTATGGCCCTCAGCATCCAATTCCATTTTCTGAGCTCCTGTTCTCACAAATCACATGATGTGAACCTCTTTGGGGAGTGTCATGAGGATTTAAGAGAATGAGAAAGTCCAGGACGGCAAAGTAATTGCAGATATGGGATAACTGCTTAAACAAGGTTGGGTTTCTTTCTCTTAGTTATTGAAGGAGCTTTTGCTGAAGAGATAATGTGGTCTCATAAGGTGATCTGTAAAGGCAGTACAGAACCCCCCTTTTATCTGCATTGGATGTGTTCTGAGACTCCCCCACTAGATGCCTGAAACCATGGATTTTACTGAACCCTGTATAGACTGTTTTTTCCTGTACATACATATTTGTGTTAAAGTTTAATTTAGAAATGAGGCACAGAAAGAGATTAACAACAAAAACTAAAAATAAAACAACTATCACAATATTCTATAATAAAGGTCATGTGAATATCTTATTGTACTGTTTTTTTTTTTTTTTTTTTTTTTGTTTTTTTTTTTTTTTTTTTTTTTTTTAAGAGTTTTTTGCTATGGGATGTGTGCGCTCACCAGAAAGATGAAGAGAAACAGAGATGCAGAAAGCGAGAAATCACTCCTCAGGGAGGATGGCCACGCCACAATCTCTTTTCCTCCATTCTCCTCTTTGGATCTTGGGCACACATGCACACGCACCCGGCATGAGTTTAAGTCACTGGGTCCAGGACTCAAACTGCGGTCTACTACCTGGGAATCCTGCGACATAGCCATTACACCAACTGCTGGTCTCTGTACTGTTGTTTTATTCTGTTTTGTTGCTAATAGAAAAATACCAGACTCTGGGTGATTTAAGAGAATAGAGGTATATGCATCTCATGTTCTGAGGTCCAAAATCCAAAGCCACATTTGGTGAGGGTCTTGCAGAGTCCCAAGTTATCATGTCATGAGGTAAAAGAAGAGCAGAGCTGCTTTGTCTGTGAGTCTGTCTCATTTCCTTTCCTTAATAAGCCCTTCAGGACTCAGTCATGGGGACCCTGCCCTACTGACATTAATCTAAACTTCCAAGGGCCTCACCTTCACTACCATAATCAGATTAAGTTTTTTTTCTTTTTTTTTTTTTTTTTGAGAGAGATTTTCACTGTAGGGCGCGTGCGCTTGCCAGACAGACAGAGAGAGACATAGAGACAGAAAGCGAGAAATCACCCCCCAGGGGGGATGGTCACGCCGCAATCCCTTCTCCTCCATTCTCCTCTAGGGATCTTGGGCACGCACGCACACGCGCCCGGCGTGAGTTTTAAGCCACCAGGTCTGGGACATGAACCGCGGTCGACTACGTGGGAGTCCAGCAACATAGCCATTACGCTAACTGCTGATTCCCATCAGATTAAGTTTTTACCCTCTTTATCCCATCATAAGACAATCTCAACACATGGATTTCGGGGGGACACTCAGACCATAGAAATTATACTCAGCTATCTTTGAACTGTGGTTGACTTTTGGTGACTGAAATTAGTATTTAGTAATATAAAACCCCAGACTTAGGGGAGGAAAAGCAAAACCCCAGACTTGCAGGAGGAAGTTGAGAGATGTCTCTCCCTATCCTGCCAAGCTTCTCAGTGTGGTAGCTAGGTGCTACATGGTTCCTGAGCACTTTAGATGTGGGTGGTCCAAGCTGAGACATGCTTCAAGTGAAACTACGTACTAGATTTTGAAGATGTCATTTGAAAAACAAAAGGCAGGTAAAATATCTCTTAAATAATTTTTATATTGATTACATGTTGAAATGATCATATTCAAGATATAATGGGTTAAATGAAATATATTAATAAAATCATTTTTACCTCTTTCTTCTTTTTTAAAGTTACTACTAGGAAGTTGAAATTACTCTAGTGTTTCACATACTTTTCTATTGGTTGGCATTGTTTCACAGCAAGATTCAGGTGATAAACAGAATGAGTTGTTAACCCTGAGGACTGGACCTAACCCTGATCCTAATTGGTGTCAGACTTTATAAAATTTAAATTGTGAGCACGTCCAAGATAGTCCAGATCTACAAAGCTGCAGTTTTTCCATTGCTGGCCAGTCTATTCCGAAAATATTAAAAAAGCTGGCACTGGGCCAGCAAGTGGAGTGGAGGTTAAGGTGACTGGACCCCACATGGCTGACTCCATGGTCTGAATACCTGACTTGGTGGCTTGAAAATCATGCTGGGCCCATGTGTGTGCACAGCCAAAATCTTGAAGAGAAAATAGAGAAGGAATTGTGGCATGGCCATCCTCCTGGGAGATGATTTCTCACTTTTTTTCCTCTCTCTGTCTCTTTCTGGCAAGTTCATACACCATACAGCAAAAACTAAAAAACAAAACAAAACAAAACAAAAACCCAAAAAACAAAAAACCTGAACACTGGTACTTTCAGCCACCCTTAGGAGGCGTACGTGGGAGTCTGGAAGGGTGTGTGGTGATGCTGCCCATCACACGTCCCGTGTGGTCAGATTGCAGTAGGGATCTGCTCAGGGCTGCCCCTCCCCAGCAGGTGCCTATGTACACATGCGTGCCTCATTGTGCAAGGCTGCCTTAAGCCTATCTCTTCTTTCCTCGGACACTGAAAGGGATCCCTTGGTCTGACATGTTTCTGTCTAGTCACAGGCTCCAGCCTTCTAGGGGATTCTCCTATATTAATTTCTAGCCATGTTTCTGCTCCTGCTCCTAGACCTGAAGAGTGGTGATACTAGTTTATTGTGAGCTTGCTAGGTGCCAGGCGCCATTCCACACATGTTACACATGCCTCACAGACCCCCATCAGGCAGCCACGGTCACCACCATCATTCACTCAGGAAAAGCTTGGGGTGGAGAGTTTGAGTTTCCTGCCAAGGTCATGCTATCAGCCCAACCCGTGCCTGGGCCATGAAGTTGTGTCTCACCTGGTATGTGGAGCCCCATTTCCTCTTGGGCAGCTTCAGAAGAAGCAGGGTCCTAGCCACATGGCTTGCCTTCTCCAGGCACTGCTGGCACTTTTCCTTCCTGCTTTGTTCTCTGTTTCACCTTACTGGCACCAGGGATCTGCCATATACGAAGTGGGTTGCCATAGTAATAAGGAAAGGAAGAGAGATCATCATTTGGCCTCTTGGCTGTGAAGGGAAAGGGAAGCAAGGCCTTTATTTCCTGAGAAAGAAGAGTGAAAGAGAGAGAGAGAGACTTTCAATAGGGTCTTCACACTGCAGCCCAGCCTGAGTTCAGCCAACCTGCATCATAGGCAGGAACACGTGTCCAGGGAGGTCTTTGGATGTAAGACCAGTACCTTCTCATGAAGATTTAGTTGCACCCCTACCTGGCTTCTCTGTATTGCAGTGTCGTAGCTCAGGTCCTTCTTTGGGAAACCTTAGTCTTTCCTCTTAAAGCTTTCAACTGATTGGATGAGGCCCATACACATTAAGGAGAGTAGTCTACTTTACTTTAAGGCTGCTGATTTAAATGTTAATTACATCATCCTGGAGTGATTCCGTCCTGAGCAGCTGTTTTCAGTAGCTGTAGTCGTTTACCTCCGTCCGCCTTCTCACCCATCCAAGTGTGTGCCACCACCCCATGGAAGATTCGATGGACATGAGCCCCCTGAAGCCCCAGAACTATCTTTTTGGTTGTGAACTAAAGGCCGACAAAGATTATCACTTTAAAGTGGATAATGATGAAAATGAACACCAGTTATCTTTAAGAACAGTTAGTTTAGGGGCTGGTGCAAAGGATGAATTGCATATTGTTGAAGCAGAGGCAATGAATTATGAAGGCAGTCCAATTAAAGTAACACTGGCAACACTGAAAATGTAAACAAAAACCCAAAAAACAAAAAACCTGAACACTGGTACTTTCAGCCACCCTTAGGAGGCGTACGTGGGAGTCTGGAAGGGTGTGTGGTGATGCTGCCCATCACACGTCCCGTGTGGTCAGATTGCAGTAGGGATCTGCTCAGGGCTGCCCCTCCCCAGCAGGTGCCTATGTACACATGCGTGCCTCATTGTGCAAGGCTGCCTTAAGCCTATCTCTTCTTTCCTCGGACACTGAAAGGGATCCCTTGGTCTGACATGTTTCTGTCTAGTCACAGGCTCCAGCCTTCTAGGGGATTCTCCTATATTAATTTCTAGCCATGTTTCTGCTCCTGCTCCTAGACCTGAAGAGTGGTGATACTAGTTTATTGTGAGCTTGCTAGGTGCCAGGCGCCATTCCACACATGTTACACATGCCTCACAGACCCCCATCAGGCAGCCACGGTCACCACCATCATTCACTCAGGAAAAGCTTGGGGTGGAGAGTTTGAGTTTCCTGCCAAGGTCATGCTATCAGCCCAACCCGTGCCTGGGCCATGAAGTTGTGTCTCACCTGGTATGTGGAGCCCCATTTCCTCTTGGGCAGCTTCAGAAGAAGCAGGGTCCTAGCCACATGGCTTGCCTTCTCCAGGCACTGCTGGCACTTTTCCTTCCTGCTTTGTTCTCTGTTTCACCTTACTGGCACCAGGGATCTGCCATATACGAAGTGGGTTGCCATAGTAATAAGGAAAGGAAGAGAGATCATCATTTGGCCTCTTGGCTGTGAAGGGAAAGGGAAGCAAGGCCTTTATTTCCTGAGAAAGAAGAGTGAAAGAGAGAGAGAGAGACTTTCAATAGGGTCTTCACACTGCAGCCCAGCCTGAGTTCAGCCAACCTGCATCATAGGCAGGAACACGTGTCCAGGGAGGTCTTTGGATGTAAGACCAGTACCTTCTCATGAAGATTTAGTTGCACCCCTACCTGGCTTCTCTGTATTGCAGTGTCGTAGCTCAGGTCCTTCTTTGGGAAACCTTAGTCTTTCCTCTTAAAGCTTTCAACTGATTGGATGAGGCCCATACACATTAAGGAGAGTAGTCTACTTTACTTTAAGGCTGCTGATTTAAATGTTAATTACATCATCCTGGAGTGATTCCGTCCTGAGCAGCTGTTTTCAGTAGCTGTAGTCGTTTACCTCCGTCCGCCTTCTCACCCATCCAAGTGTGTGCCACCACCCCATGGAAGATTCGATGGACATGAGCCCCCTGAAGCCCCAGAACTATCTTTTTGGTTGTGAACTAAAGGCCGACAAAGATTATCACTTTAAAGTGGATAATGATGAAAATGAACACCAGTTATCTTTAAGAACAGTTAGTTTAGGGGCTGGTGCAAAGGATGAATTGCATATTGTTGAAGCAGAGGCAATGAATTATGAAGGCAGTCCAATTAAAGTAACACTGGCAACACTGAAAATGTCTGTACAGCCAAGTTTCCCTTGGGGGCTTTGAAATAACACCACCTGTGGTCTTAAGGTTGAAGTGTGGTTCAGGGCCTGTGCATATTAGTGGACAGCACTTAGTAGCTGTCGAGGAAGATGCAGAGTCAGAAGAAGAAGAGGAAGAGGGCGTGAAACTCTTAAGTATATCTGGAAAGTGATCTGCCCCTGGAGGTGGAAGCAAGTTTCCACAGAAAAAAGTAAATAAAACTTGCTGCTGACGAAGATGACGATGAAGATGATGATGATGATGAAGATGATGATGATTATTTTGAAGATGAGGAAACAGAAGAAAAAGCTCCAGTGAAGAAATCTATACGAGATTCTCCTGGCAAAAATGCTCAAAAATCAAACCAGAATGGAAAAGACTCAAAACCATCAACACCAAGATCAAAAGGTCAAGAATCATTAAAAAAAAAACAGGAAAAAACACCTAAAATACCAAAAGGACCTAGTTCTGTAGAACACATTAAAGCAAAAATGCAAGCAAGTGTAGAAAAAGGTGGTTCTCTTCCCAAAGTGGAAGCCAAGTTTATCAATTATGTCAAGAATTGCTTCTGGATGACTGATCAAGAGGCTATTCAAGATCTCTGGCAGTGGAGGAAGTCTCTTTAAGAAAATAGTTTAAACAGTTTGTTAAAATTTTCCATCTTATTTCATTTCTGTAACAGTTGATATCTGGCTGTCCTTTTTATAATGCAGAGTGAGAACTTTCCCTACCGTGTTTGATAAATGTTGTCCAGGTTCTATTGCCAAGAATGTGTTGCCCAAAATGCCTGTTTAGTTTTTAAAGATGGAACTCCACCCTTTGCTTGGTTTTAAGTACGTATGGAATGTTATGATAGGACACAGTAGCAGTGGTGGTCAGACATGGAAATCGTGGAGAGACTAAAAAAATACATGTGAAATAAACTCAGTATTTTAATAAAGTAAAAAAATGTTAATTACATCAAAAAATACTTTCACATCTATATTCAGGCTCAAATTTGAGTAAACAACTGGGCACTGTAGCAAAGGCAAGTTTATAGTTCTTTCTTAAGTCCATCATTGACACCATGGATGGACCTCTTTGATTTTCAGGGCCTTCCAGGTGAAATAGTCTTGTCTCTTTCAGGGGAGCTGATGACCTGTTACAGGCAGCAGAAAGTATTCTGGTGACTTCCATTTAGACCTCTCCAGCTTGGGTTGAGTGGTCTTCATGTCTGCTTCTGTCAGTGTCTTCCTCACTCATATGTGCCTGTTTGCATACTGCCATGCACATAGTCCCAGGGGACCCATACCCGCCCAGAGTGGGCATGACATGACAATTCCATTGCTCATCACAGATCAGCATGACTGTATCCCATAGCTCAGATTCTAGTGGGAGAGAATGCTTGGGTGCTGACAGTCAGCAATTGGCTGGAGTTAGGTCAGACACTGACTGGGAGTGAATCCTTTGGCTTTCTGCCTGCTCAGCAGGTGTCATAAGAGCAGATTCCCAGAACAAGGCTGTCAGGGAGGGAGAAGGCCAGAAAGCAAGGGCTGTCTGGAAGGCAGGGTGAACAAATTGACCAACACTGCCATCATGGGTCTTGGCTTTTACACTGGAATTTTCTGCACCTCCTCGTCCTCACTGTTTTTACTGTTTTTTCTTTCTTTCTTTCTTTTTTTTTTTCTATAGGGCGCGTGCGCTCGCCAGACAGACAGAGAAAGACAGAGAGACAGAAAGTGAGAAATCACCCCCCAGGGGGGATGGCCACGCCGCAATCCCTTCTCCTCCATTCTCCTCTTGGGACCTTGGGCACGCACACACACACACCTAGCGTGAGTTTCAAGCCACTAGGTCCGGGACGCGAACCGCGGTCGACTACATAAGAGTCCAGTGACATAGCCATTATGCTAACCGCTGGTCCCCATCCTCACTGTTTATTTGGTCTGTGGAGACTGTGTGCCAAATGACATAATACCCCATGTCATGGGTGCTCATGCTGATCATGACAGCAATGAGAAAGACCACATAGGAAAATACTCCAAGGAGAAACAGATGCAGAATGGAGAGTTAGCTTTCCCCTCACTAATGACCCTAAACTTTACTCAATGATCCTTAAACTGCAAAAGTAAAGCCATTAGTCACAATGTTGTCAGAGTAAAAAAAAAAAAAAAAGAAAAAAAAGAAGAAAGGAGAAAGCTACGGAGAAAGAGGGAGAGGGAGAGAGAGAAGGAGAGGGAAAGGGAGAGGGAGAGAGAAGTGTGTATATATTTTTGGAATCAATTCCATGCAAGTACCTATTTTGAAGGACTGAGTGCCTGTCCCAGGCTAGTTGGTAATTGTTTTTGTCCTGTCTACTCCTAAGTCTGCCACACACCAGCACTCTTTAGTGTTGGAGGAGGACTGTGCCAAATCCAGGGGTTCTTGTCATTTCCTCTGTGACCTGGGTCAGGACTTCCTTGCCACCTGCTGCACCATCAC
>NW_006207133.1:5921493-5934454 GCF_000334495.1 Tupaia belangeri chinensis
TGGAGTCTAGCCTCCAAAGATGATGCAGAAAGGACCCCATTACCACTTCCAGACTGTTTCTAGGCTGAGAGTGACAAAGAAAAGGAAAATGTTGGGACTGGCTCTGTGGCACAGTGGTAATGCATTGCTCAAGAGAAACTGGACCCCATATTGATGATCTTGGTTCAAGTCTCTGGGCCAGTTAACTTAATACACAACAGGCACCCATGCAAGTGCACAAGATCTGATGGGTTGGAGAAATGGAGGAAGGGCATTGCAACATGACCAGGCCAGAGCTGGACCTTCAACATGATCAGCTCTTCTCTCTCTTTCTCTTCTCACTCTCACATGTACATGCATGTACTCCATCATGATTAAAGAAAAAAATAAAGAAAGAAAAGAAGGAAAATGTTAAAATAGTATAATGGCCTCAAGAACACATCCTCTGCATGAGTTTTAAGCCACCGGGTCCGGGACGCAAACTGTGGTCGACTACGTGGGAGTCCAGCGACATAGCCATTATGCTAACTGCTGGTCCCTCTCTGCTGAGTTATTTAACATCTTTGAGCCACTGGTTTCCCATCTGTTTAATTGGTGTAGCAGCACCCATGGCAGAGAACTGGGATGAGAACTTGGTTGAGTGTGAATGTAAGTGGTGTGTGGATGCCTGGCCCAGACTGCTCAGTAGGTTGTAGTTCCCTCCTGTATTCACTCAAACACCCCATTCTTTTTTCTTCTTCTTTTTTAAGTTTATTTACTTATTCAGAGAGAGGTAGAGACAGAGATAGAGAGAGAGCGGAGGGAGAGAGAGAGAGAATACCTCTAACAGAGTCCTGATGTTGTGATACACACCTAGCTTCAGTCAACCCTAGGTGACACCTGTGCCTAGTGTACTCAGGGAGGTCTCCAGACACTAAGCCAGGACCTTCCCTTGGCAGAGTGCTGGATACTGCGTGCCACTGTTTGGTTCCCAACAACCTCATTCATGGTCTCTGCCTCCCTCTTGGGCTCTAGTGGCATGTGCTGGGTTCCTGGTTCCTGGTTCCTGGAAAGATGAAATGCTACAAAAATTAAATTCTACAAATTGGCCCAGTTATTGGTGGCACAGGCAGTAGAGCACCATCACGTGGTCCTGGGGCCATATGGGATGGCTCCGGGTTAAATTCTGGGCCATCCTGAACATGCTAGGTGCACTTGTGATCCTGGCTGGCTGGACGCCTATGGGGAAGACCACATGATGAAACCTCCCTCTTTTATAAATAAATACACTTCTAAACAGTCCTAGAAAACCCTACGGAAAACTTGAAAACTAAATTTGGCTATTCACAATTTTATCTACAAGGCATGAAAAACAATTTAATATTCAATTCAATTCAGTTCAATTCTACCAAAACAGGTAAGGACCCGTGGCCTTGAACCTCTCTGGTACAGAAAACCTGTCTCAAGGTGCTCACACTCAGAGCCCGGGAGAAAAGAACAGCTGTTATCTGAATTGTTTGAAGTGCAGTACCCTTAGGGGCAATGAAAAAGTACATACAGGCCCCCCAAGTAGTCTGTGTGTGTGGAGGTGTTACAGAGAAGGGCGAGAGGTCAGGTGAGGCTTCTCTGAGGATGTAAGAAATGTGCTGCAGTCTGAAGGATGAAGAGATGTTTGTCTGATAGGGAAGAAGATAGGGAGGGATTTCTTCAGCACAGGAGCCAGCCTGTGATGGAGATGGAAAACTGGAGAATGACTTCATAAAATTATATGCAGAAGCATTGGAGTGTTCTCTTAAATTTACCCACGTTTACAACAATGTGAGAGCCCAGTGCATTTGGGGGAAGCTTCCTGAATAATAAACGAGCTCTTTGCTAATTTAGAAGTCATCACCGTCCTACTCCCACTCTGAATAAGTGATATTAGGATATTGTTTACCTCAGTCTCCCAAGTAGCTGGAACTACAGGTGTGTGCCACCCTGCCCAGTGGCCAGAATTGAACCTGGGCCTCCCATGTGGCTTCAGCCTGCTAAGTAGTGACATCTACTAGTATGCTACCATGGCTGGGACTGCTTACATATTTTACAAGTCTTTTTCCTGACTCCCCTCGACCCTCCCCCCCTTTTTAAAGTTTATTTATTTATTGAGAGAGAAAGAGAGAAACACCCTCAACAGGGTCTCATGCCGTGATCCTCCCCAGCCTCCCCAGCCTTCCCAGCTAGTCAGGATCACAGACATGCACCTGGCACGTACTAGTCAACTCCTGGACCAAACTCAGATCTTTCATATGGATCCAGCATTGCATTACATTACCGCTGTGCCACAGACCCCAAGTACCCTCTTCCCCTTTGTCTCACTCATAGTATTATAGGGTGACTCATTTCTTTCTTCAGGAACCATTGTTTGGTAGCTCCTGGATTGTGGCAAGCTCTGTGTATTCTAGTGGTGCTTGGAAGACCAAGCAGAATCTTCAAAGTCCTTGGTGGAAAGCCTTTCATCTGCCTAAATTTAAGTTACACGCTAATTGTCTTATCTACTCACAAACCCAGTTTTTGGAAAAAGGAGGTAAGGAGGCTTCAATACCTATTGGGAGGTAATGTTTATTAGGTAACCACAGCAGTGCTCTCTTATAGCTGAGGCTTCATTTAATAGCTCTGTGAGGCAGGTTTTATTAGTCTCATTTTCCAGAAGAGAAAGCAGAGACTCAGAGAGGTCAAGTGACTTGCCCACATAGCTAGCAAATGTGCCAGGCAGGATTTCAGTCTAGATAAGACTGACTTGGAAGGCCTGGTGGCTCTTGTTTTAAATCTTACCTGCTGAAGACCATGGTCTCCACCCCGACAAGCCCACTGAGTACTTGGAATGTGGCTAGTGCAACTAAAGTAAAATTTTACTTTTTGGAATTTTAATTAAGATCAATTTAAAATAAAATTAAAGCCTAATGGTCTATTTAGTTATTAGAGAACTTTTATGTATATTTGGAACACCCTGAGAGTGTGAATACATATACTCTTCCAGCTGTAAATTTGATGAACTCTGAATTCAGATCAAGTATTCTGCATAAATGTCGGGTCTGCATTGAGATGGGCTATAAGTGATACATATTCTCCAGATGTACTCGGAAGACAAGTCAATTGTTCATCAACAGGGTAATAAGTTGAATATATTGGGTTACATAAAAATTATTTCAAAGTTGATTTTCACCTGTTTCTTTCACTCTTTAATGTGGCTACTTGGAAATTTGCAATTAAATCTGTGGTTTTCTCTATTTTCACTGGATAACCCTGTTCTAAGCCAGAGCTTTGAGTAAAGGGATGTTGACTTTGTCAGTTTGTCAGGGTTAGTGTATGCAGAACAAGATGGTAATAAAATATATTCTAAAAATATTGAGTTTTCTCTTTCTCAGCTGACTTTCCTGGCACCCCAGCCCTCTGCATGGGGGAGACCTTTGTGAACACTGGAATGATACCAGTTCACATGCTTTTTCAGAGAGGACTAAGGCAGGCACCAGATGTAGAACACACTTTGTGGGTGGGGAGGAGTGGTGATCAGACAGGTAACGAGGAGGAGGAGGGCCAGGGAAGAAGGGAATTGATGACTATGATGGTGGGGCTAGAGACGGGTTTTGGCAGCAGCTTTCAAAAACCAGATCATCTATGCCTGCATATGCATAAGAGCCCAAATCAAAAGCCACGAGGTTTCGCAGCTCTAAGATCATAACTGATTCCGTAAACAATTTAGACTTCGTTATTCCAGCTGATTTCAGGGCTTTATTTTTGTCTGAGTCTATTATTACAAAGGTTTTCCGTCTGACTTTTCCATTACTACTCTATTTGGGAAGCTCAGATTCAATATTTGACGTGTGAATTTTCCCCTTGTGCCAAGCCTTACTGACAGAGTAATGTAGATGTATAAGACGGGAGAAGGGGAAATGAGATCAGGTAAAGTTAATGAAGAAAACACAAACAATATTGGGTGACAGTTGAGTTATTTTGATAATTTAGGGGAAAAAAAGAATTGTGGCTTATACTCTGATTTCTCTTTGATGCTATTTTTAGTACTTTTCTGAGGTGCCTGCTTCTCCAGCATTATTAAAGCTGTTACCCAGGATTTTAATGTCTGCACCTGAATATGTTTTTCTTTTGAGGGGACAGAGAGTGAGAGAGTGAGAGAATGAAGTATGGGTGACTTTAGACCCTTAGCATTGGGCAATTTAATATTTGTGGTTTCAGCTATTTATTTGCAAAGCACCCCAAAGGCCCTTAATGCACAATGAACGGTCATTTTCCGAGGCACAATTGAGATACTGGGTGGCATTAGACTGGCATGGAGGCGCTAGGGGGTAAACTGAGCCAAACCTGAAACAGCCACACCTCTTTTTGGTCTCAGCTTTGGTCTTATTAATTTGGGAGTACTTAATGACCTGTGCTAAGAGTTTAAGAAGCTACTTAAAGGGCCAGACAGTGGCTGGCAGTGGTGCAGCAGCACTGCAACTGCACCCGCAGGGGAAGGCCCTGGAATTGTGTCCCAAGGCCTCCTCTCTATGCGGGATGCACAGACACATGTGCCTGTGATCCTGGCTAACTGAGGCTCAAGGTGGATTGCAATGTGGGAACCCTGTTGCGAGTGCTTCTCTCTTTCTCTATTAGAAGAAAAAAATAGGGGACCAGCAGATGGCATAATGGTTATATTGCTGGACTCCCACATATTTGACTGTAGTTTCTGTTCCAGACCCGGCATGCATGCCCAAAATTCCAAGAAGAGATTGGAAGAGAAGGAATTGTTGCATGATTGTCCACTCTGAAGGTTGATTTCTCACTTTCTATCTTTATGTCCCACTCTGTCTCTCTGGCAAGAGCACATGCCATATAGCAGTGGAAAACACACACACACACACACACACACAAAACACAAAACAAAAAAAGCCCACGAAAAACCAAAAAACACACCCTCTCTCTAAAAAAGAAGAAAACATAAATGTAAAAGTAAAAAAGAAACTAACTAGTTAAATGTTTTAGCTATACTTTGCACATTTAATGGGGACATTGCATGCTGTGGGTGTTCAGAAACTTGAGGATTATTAAATGTGTCAGAATACCCTTGAGAACTTCGATATTTGTTGCAATTAGAAGATTTGTGGAAACACTAGATTGATGGTGTGGCCACAACAGCTTCCATATCGATTCTCTAGAAGGTTCCAGAGAACCCATCGGCCAAATCCAGGGAAAGCAATTCTGCAGGATGAAAACTGAACAGGACAAGGTGTGGGGGAAAGATAAGGTATTGAGGTTGGTCTTGGGTGCTAGAGGCCTTGGTCAAGGCTTTTGCTGTTCTGGCTCTGCCCCCATCCTCACTGAGTCTGGTGGGTATTGCAGTCTTTCTCCAGCTGGCTGTCATGGAAGGTGCAGGGAGCTGTCCTCTATCTACCAGCTGCTTCTCCACAGGTTTACCATTGCTGCAGCTATGATGCTGCTCCTTCCTGTTCTGAAGTTGCATAGGTCAGCACATTTAGACCTTCTCTCTGTTCATTTGTTTAGTTTATTTACTCATTTATTTATCTATTCCCAAAACACTTATAGATGTCTGTCTATGTATCAGATCAGTCTGAGCAAGGGCATCTAAGACTTTTTTGCCATGTCTAGTTCTGAGATTCTTTCATTCATTCAATAAATATTTCAAATATTTCCCTACCCCAGCACTTACCATGGTGTTGGACCTGGAAGGCTTTGGGTTCTCCATGAGGTGTAGATTAGATTTTGTTCTTTTTCTAATCTCCTCATGTACTGTGTCCTTTAATATTGGATCATCGGAAAAGTCATGACAGAAAAATGTAGGAAAATACATGATGGCTTTTTTAAGGCCCCAGTAGTTCTCAGGCTATCAGTGAGTCAATCAGTCTTTTACTATCATTATTTTAATTTTATACATATTTAAAAAGGTTGATTACAAAGATGCGTGATAATTCAAGCATAGTGAAAAAATGGAAAAGAATGAAACCACAGGAGATTTTCTTACTCAAAATACATCTTTGAGGCTCATTTTGAGATTGACCGAACTGTAGCTCTGTGGTTTTCTAAGTGCCAACTTGTGAGGAAACTTACACTTGCTCTGTAAATGTACAGGACTTCCAGAATTCCATGAGAATCATCAGTTGTTTGGGAGAGGCAGAATACCTCTGGCCCAGATGTCTCCATGGATTCATCTAAAGAGTCTTCAGTCCTGGGACCTCATCTCATAGGAATGCAGGTAGGCGTGTCTTGTATAGGACTATTTGTCTTGCAAAGAGCAAGATCTAGGTACACAGCAGTCTGGTCTTGAACTTACTATTATTTTTTAAAGTTTATTTATTGGGAGAAAGAGAGACAGAGGCAGAGAGAGAGAGAGAGAGAGAGAGAGAGAGAGAGAAGCATTCCCTAAATTTGCTCAAGATTCTGAATTCTAACCCACCCCCTGAGCCCCGAGTCTGAGCCAGCCAAGACCATGAATACTCAGTTGCTCAGGGAGGTCCCAGCATGTAAACCCAGAGCCTTTCCCAGGTGAGTCCAGCTGTGCTGCTGGGCCACCACCTGGCACTGGTCTTGAACTTATTCTGAAGGTAACATATTAGTACATCTGAAACAAGAGGAGTCTAACTCCAAAATGCCTTCAGGGTGTGGCAGTTTGTGACTGGGTCTGTGTCTGTGGGTGACCCTGAGGTGGACCCATAGAAAGCTGGTGGTGAGGAATGGATAAGGGAAGAGCATTCAAGGCACACCTAGAAATACTATAAAAAGGCCAGCAGATGGTGTGGAGGTTAAGGCAGCTGAATCCCACATAGCTGACGACAGTTCAAGTCCTGGATCTGGTGGCTTGAAAGTCACACTGGGCATGTGTGTGTACTCAAAATCCCAAGAGGAGAATGAGGGAGAAGTGATTGAGATATGACCATTCTCCCTGTGTGAGGGGTGGGAGTGTGATCTCTCATTATTCCCCTCTCTCTCTCTCACTCTCTGTCTCTCTCTGGTGAGTGCACATACCCTATAGAAAAAAAAAATACTATAAAGATCAAACAAATATTCCTGAATATTCCTGAAGACCAAGTTCAGCCTTGGGCTGCCCATTTATGAGTTCTGAAACAGTTAAACAGACTGACAAATTCTGGTATGGTTTTAGTAATTGAGCTATTGATAAATACTGGGCAGAAAGAATTCAAGTTCTTATTGTTTGATAATTCTGAGATATTGGTCAGCTCAAGTAGCCTTATTATTGAAACGCTCCTTTATGGGACCAGCAGTTAGCATAATGGCTATGTTGCTGGACTCCCATGTAGTCGACCGCGGTTCAAGTCCCAGACCCAGTGGCTTAAACTCACGCCAGCCGCGTGCCCAATATCCTGAGAGGAGAAAGGAGAAGGGATTGTAGCATGGCTATCCTTCTAGGTGGTGATTTCTCGCTTTCTGTCTCTCTGTCTCTCTTTGTCTTTCCGGAAAGCGCACGTGCCCTGTAGCAAAAACCTCTCAAAAAAAAAAAAAAAAAGAAAAAGAAAAAGAAAATCTCCTTTATGTACAGTGATCATGTGTGCTGCTGGGCTGCTGGCATAGTGTTCTGCTCTGGAGATAGTCACTGAATTAAGACAGAATCCCTGTTTTCATGGAGCATCAAGACACATGCAATCAATGAATGAGATGGAGTGGAATACATGCAATAATTAATCGTGTACCAGGGATGCACAGAAGAGAGGCGAGAAGAGCCCCAAGCTGCTGGGTCTGGAGATCAGAGGTTCAAAGGGTCAGATGTCAGGGATCAGGGAAGGCCTCATCCAGGAGGAGGGGAAAGGCAGCGGGAGCAGTGGTAAAATAAACACCCCCCACTCCATAGTTTGTTTCTACTTGCTGCCCAGGGTGCCAAGAAGACTGAGGTGTGAATGAGGAAGGGTCATCCCCTAGCAGTCAGGGTCCCTTTCAGGTAAGACCTGAATGAAGTGGAAGAGGGGCCTTGGATGAGCCTTCTGAGTGGCTGAGCATAGAGGGAATGATGGGGTCCACAACCTGCAGGGCCATGGGGAAGGAGCCTCCTTTTCTAAATGCATTTTCATCCTTATTCCTCCATCTCCTCTTCCCCCACATCACAGAGCTTGCAAGTGTTGGCTCAGCAATGATACCAGGATGGCACGAGGGCCACTGTACCCCGCTCTGAACCTTCTCGGGGAGTAGTGGGCCCGCCAGGTCTTCAGCACTGAGATCAGTGCAGTGCAGCCTTCAGACAGACAGACAGACAAGGAGTCCTTAAAACATTGGACCATTTTTTCTCTCCCTGAACTGAAACTATGTGCAGAACTGTCTGGCGAAAGGCAGAAATACTGCCTCTCCTTGGATAGCAAACCCACATGATCCCTTAGGAGACTGGTGCTCTCTTCTGATGTAGAGTGGAGACTGGATCCCGGGCAGACAGGGGAATGAAGAGGATGTTAAGGACACACGTGAGGCACTGAGGTGTCAGGTGCAGGGACTATCCGAGAGGGGATCACACAGGGAGGAGCCCAGGGCGACTTTGTGGTCTTGGAGATTGGAAGTGCCACCAACTAAAGAAGTACATTAGAAAAGAAGCAGTTTTTGGGTGAGTGAAGAGACACAATGACAATTTAAAAAGAAAAATCTTTGTTACTAAGATTGTCCTGAGCCTTTACTTGGGTGAGAGGTCAAAAAGGAGTTGCAGGTCTAGATAAGCTGGGGAAATGCTAGCACTCACAAAGTTAACAAAGTTTACTTACTGCAGGACTTCTCAGAGCCTTTAAATATTCATGTGTGTGAAATCTTCAAAGGGAGATTTAGAAAGTAGCATTTCCCAAATGAATTAGAGGACTTCAATAAGTTTGTGGAAAAGTGGAATTAAAGTATGAGTTTATTTTGATGCAAAAAAAAAAAGAAAAGAAAAAGAAATCCATGCAGTTTTTCATAATATCTATTTTCTATGAATATTTTGAAGACCACTTATATCTAATGAAATAAGAGGGGGAGATACTCATGATAATAATTTTTAAGGAAAAGCTTTTTTTTTTTTTTTTGGAGAGGTTTTCACTATAGGGTGCGTGCGCTCACCAGACAGACAGAGAGAGACATAGAGACAGAAAGTGAGAAATCACTCCCCAGGGGGGATGGTCACATCGCAATCCCTTTTCCCCCATTCTCCTCTTGGGATCTTGGGCACGCATGCACATGCACCCAACGTGAGTTTTAAGCCACCGGGTCTGGGATGCGAACCACGGTCGACTACGTGGGGACATAGCCATTACACTAACTACTGGTTCCCAGGAAAAGCTTTTTAAGATGAACCACTCTTCATGACTTTATTTAATAATACTGTATTACTTACTTGAAATTGGCTAAGACTGCAGATCTTACGTGTCTCCAGCGCGCGCGCGCACACACACACACACACACACACACACACACACACACACACACACTATTTGTGGTAAAGGATATGTTAATTAATTTGATTGCGGTAATTGTTATACAGTATATACCTCTATTGAATCATCACGTTGTACACCTTGAATATGTATTACTTTCATCTGTCAACTGCTCCTTAAGGAAGCTAAGGGGGAAAAGACTAATTCCCTCATAAAAACATTATATTTTAAAGAATTCAGGAAAGAAAGAGATGAGATAATGAATAATTAAAATGAATAATTGATGAATAATTATCTCTCAGCTTTGATACATTGTGATATTATGGCCTATTGATTCAGTTTTTTAAAGAAATATCAGCTAGCTGCTGGGCTGGCCCTGTTACCTAGTAGCTAAGGCAACTGGACCTTTGTGGTTGATCGTGGGCACATGGGCATGTGTGCTCCAAATCCTGACAAGATGGAAAGATGGAGGAGAAGGGATTGTGGCATGATTGTGCCCCATTGGGGGGTGCTTTCTCACTTTTCTCTCTTTCTCTGGCAAGCATATTTCCCTCTGGCAATTACAAAAATGGGAAGAAGGAAGAGGAGAAGCAGCAGTGGCAGCAGAAATCCCACAGCTGCAGTTAACTCCTCCCTGCTCCTCTGTCTAGCTCACTTGGGATGGAAAGTAGAGGCTGAAGTTGGGATTACCATGCCATGCTGTCTGTGGGTTTTCTATCTTTGTAGTGTCACAGACAGAGGAAAATGTCACATAATACTGTCATAGGGACTGTATCCTGCCACATCTTGATTTTGCCTTGCAGCTCTCTTCTTGGGATTTTTTTTTCCCTTTAATTTTGTTGTTCTATCTATCTATCTATCTATCTATCTATCTATCTATCTATCTATCTATCTATCTATCATCTATCTATTTATTTATTTATTTATTTATTCGTTCGTTCATTCATTCATTCTACCTAATCACTGTACATCTCCACAGCAGACAAATGAATCTTCTCAGCTTTTTGTTGTATAAATGTACCTCAAGTCACTTATCCATTTTCCTGTTAATGGCTTCAGGGGTGTTTCAGCATTTTTGATGTGATAAACCAAGCCGCTGGGGCATGTTTGTCCACATGTCTGCTTGTGCGTGTGACGGAGAGCTTCTCTAGGGAATATTCTGAAAGGGACTCACTGGTATTAGATTCTCAGGGTGTAAACAGCTACTCTTTGCAAGTTTCTGTTTGTCTACATTCTCACCAACACTCAATATTAGATTTTTCCCTCTACTTTTCTTATTGTGATATGGTACCTTGTTGCAATTTGTATTTTCTTGATTCCTAATGAAGCTGATTGCTGGGACCATGCAGTTAACACAAGCTGAGTATGAAAGAACTGCCTCTCGTGCCTAGAGCAAGGACTCGGCTGAGGAGAACTGTTTGCAAGGTCAACAGTTTTACGAGTTCTGGACCTCACCTCTATTGTGTTACTGTACTGGCCTGCACTCAGTTTCTCTGCCATGGACCTTATTGCCATACCCTGGTACCCCATAAAGGCACCCCCAGCCTTACTATAACTTTTACAATAATCCTAAAAGAATGCGGATCCACTAAGGAGGCGGCTGCGTAGGGCGGCAGCTACGAACAGGAGTTACTCCCATTAGACTCATCCCACCCTCCTGGAAAATGTCAATAAAGAATGCTACGTTCACTTCTCCTACTGGGGATTACTAATGGGCGAAGGATCTCAGTAGCTCAGGAACTCATCCACGAGGTGCTGTTACCCCAAAGACCATAAGCCACCCTTACTCTCAGGACAAGGGAAGATTGCCATTCCCCAAGTCACGGTCATTGTATAGAGCAGCATGTAAAGAGTCCCAAGTACACAGTAACCTTCAGCTACTCATAAGACCACATTCCTTTCCTATGTAGACTCACCCTCTTAGCTGTAGACTACCCCAGAGATAACATAAGTATTTCACTTTATTATATACTAACCTTGTCTTTACTAAACCAGACAGAATTTATTTCTAGGCTCTTGTAATTACTGCCACCCTAGAAGTTCTCAAAAGCTGACCCGAGGCTCAAAATTCTCAAGCCAATCTGGGACTAAAGTAATCAAGCTGGTCTGGGACTGAAAATTCCTGGGAGCCCTCTCATCCAAAGACCCTCCCTGGTAATCAAGATCTAAGAAGATGCACCCCCAAAATAGACTTCCTCATTCTAAAAATTATGACTGTTTATACCTAAACAAAACAGACATCATGTTTTATGATCAGTGTTCCTATACTTTGAATGCTTTACCTTTGGAGTAAAATCCTTCACATATTTCTCCTCGCCCATCCTACCCCTGTAAAACTCCTTCTATAATAAATACGCATGACTTCTGGCCATCAGGCTGCAGTCCGGAGCTTACTCTGGCTGTAGCCAGCTGAGAACACGCTAAAGAGCATGAGGTCTTAGTCTGATTCCTGTTCACCCGCGTCGCCTCCCTGTGCACCCACCCCGGCTGGGGTACGGCTCCCGGCAGCTGATTTCATATGTTCACTGGCAATTTGGTGTCCTCTTCTGTGACTTCTCTATATTTTCTATATTTATCTCATTTTTGCCTGTTTCTTTTTTATAGTGTGTGCTTTTTTTAAAATTTTGCTTCTCAGTGTCTTGGTTTTTGATGTTGTTTATGATGTTTTCTGTTATACAAGAAGTTTAATGTAGTCAAATTTACCAATATTCTCCTATATGGTTTATGACTTTTTTTTTTTGTCTTCTTCATAAATCCTCCCCTACTTAGGAATTAAAATATATCCTATTTTTCACTAAATATTTAATATTTCACTAATTTTTCCTTATCCCATTTAGGTCTAGTGCTATTTTTGTTAGCAACTGGAGACAAGAATCTAATTTAATTAAACAATTCTTTTTCTTTCCTTTTTTTTTTTTTTGGTAGAGATTTTTGCCTTAGGGTGCCTACACTCACTGGAGAGAGAGACAGAGACAGTGAGGACAGTGAGAGGTAAAGCAAGAAATCACCTTCTGGGGTATGGCCATACTGCAATCTGTTCTCCTCCATTCTTCTCCTGGGATCTTGGGCACACACACACATGCTCAGCCTGAGTCTCAAGCCACTGGGTCCAGGACTCAAACCATGCTCGGCCATGTGGGAGTTCAGAGGCACAACCACTATGCCATCTGCTGGCCCCTAATTAAAAAATTCTTTTTAAAAGTTTATTTATTGAGGCTAGCAGATGCTGGACTCCCACATGGCTGACCATGGTTCGAGTCCAGGACCCAATGGCTTGAGACTCAGACTGGGCATGCATGCCCAAGATCCCAGGAGGAAAATGGAGGAGAAAGGATTGTGGCGTGGCCATCCTCCGGAGGGTGATTTCTCACTTTCTGTCTTTCTGTTTCTCTCTGGGTCTCTGGTGAGCACACACACCCTAGACAAAAATCTCTCTAAAAAATGTTTATTTATTTCTTCTGAGAGCTAGAGAGCGGGCACCCTGACAGACTCTTGGTGCCACAATGCTTCTCAACCCTCTGGCCAGCCCTAGATCATGAGCTTGTGTGTGCCTGGTCTACTTAGGGAGGTCTCTGGGCCTGAGCTGAAAGCCTACCAATGTGGGATTGTATTTT
>NW_006207133.1:5934486-5945866 GCF_000334495.1 Tupaia belangeri chinensis
ACCATCTGGCCCTAAAAATCTTGTTTGATTGCTTTTTGTTTAAATGATCAGATGTCCTAGCACCGTATATGGAATGATCTGTCCTTTACTTGTTGGCTTGCAAACACACCTGCAATATATACAAGTTTATACACACATTTGCCTTTCTGTCTCCCAGATTGCAACGGAATAAACTGAGTCTGGAGGAGGCCAGCAGGTTTCTCGATGTCCTGAGGCAGAGATATTACAATCGCATCTGAGGTCCAGAGATTCCCCACTCACTGTAGAGAGGAGCCCGATACCCTCCTCCTCTCCTTTCTCTCCCTTGTCTTTCTGCTGTACGTTTTCTTTCCCTTTTTGCCCTTCCTTATCCCAGTCACCCTTATGTTTTAGGATGGAGACCTGGTCTGTGAATGCCTCAGCCATCAAAACACAGCTATTCTTCAAGGGAGTGTTTTGTCCGAAGTATGACTAGGTCTATCACATTTCCCTTTCATTGGCAGGGGCTGGCCTCTTTTCCGTTTAGAAGAGACAGATAGTTTGGGCTATTAAAATCCACTGCACTTTGCTTTGGCTTCTGGTGATTCATGGCTACTAATCCCTGTGGATATGTTTTTATTTTCTTGGGTATATTGGATGTGCAGGTGGTATATATTGGAAAAGCCTGTTGTTTATTGACATAAGCCCAGTAAAGACTCTGATTAATCTCAAAAATAAACAGAGGAAAGAGGAAGGTCACACTCTAGATCAAGAGCTTGATTATATCTCCGATCCCTGAGTTATTTATTTCCAGTCGAGAGAAATTCTCCTGGCAAGGTGGTGTCAGGAGATGGATAAAGATGAATACACAAAATGTATGCAGGGGCCCTCTGTTTTCCCTTCTATACCTTCACTATCCTTGCTGTCCAAATGTGCCATCTCTAATTCAGGATTTTTGGGAGAAATCCAGTGTTTTCTTCCCTTGTCGTATAATTTCAATTGCTCAGAGATATTCTGTCCCTGTCCTGATACCATAAGGAATCCCAAGTATGCCTTCTTAAGTTTACCTGTGACCCCAAAGGGTTGGAGGTGCCTAGTACAGTTCCCTTAATGGATTCAGGCCAGTCTTTGGATTGCTTGTATCCAAGGGGCTCTCTTCCCCAGGGCTATTCAGATGGTGCCCTGAGGGTCTTGAGGTCTCTGGCAGGAGAAGGGCAGTGCAGGTTGTGGGGCGGGTGCAAATTCCTGTGTGGCTATGCCTGTGCACCTGAGGACAGAAGGGCAGAAGAAACATGAGATAGGAAGTTGTATTTTGAGATATGAGGTTGGTTAACCTCAATGGTCAAATTAGACTCATCTCTTCCTCCTCTCTACTCCTCACATTCATTCACTATCACTTTTGCTTCCTTGCTGAGAATCCTGGTGCTCCCCTCTCCTTCTCCACCAGTGGAGTTCAGGCTAAGGATCACCTTTTGTCTGGAGGAGTGGAGGAATCTTCTTGCAATTTCCTGGGTCTTGTCTCTCCTCCTATCACTGTCAATACTGGCTGTCATAGGAACTTTCAAAAACACCAGCTAGATTGTATGACTTCCTTGGTTGAAACCCTTCCTGAGTGCCTTTAAGCTGGAGATGACCAGGATGATGTACACATCAGCCTTGTTCACATCCCATCACCTAAACTGGGCAGTATGTCGCTCACCTGTGCACATATGCCCAGCAAATGCTGTAACTGGAAGATCACTAGGCTGGAGTCATGGTTGCTCTGGTTTGAATGTGTCCCCAAAATTCGTGTGTTGAAATGTGGTTATGATGGTGCTAAGAAGGTAGAAACTTAATCCAAGTATCGGATTAAGAGATGGGGTCTTTGAGAGGTGATTAAGGTTAGATAAGGGCATCAAATTAAAACCCTGTGATTTGATCCTGATGAGTTTATTAAAAAAAAAAGGGAGAGACCAGAACTGATGCTTATACCCTCTTGTCATGACTCTTGCCTTGTGCTTCCCCTGTAGTGCCTGGGGACCCAGTAGCAAGACCATCCTAACCAGGTGTGACCTCATGAGCTTAGACATCCCAAACTTGAGCTAAATAAACTTCTATTCTTTACAAATTACTCAGTCTGTGGTATTGGTTATTAAGCAGCAGAGAATAGACTAAAACAGTGGTCAAGTAGCTGTCTCTGCTATGCAGAGTTTTATGTATTTATTTATGTATTTATTTATGTATTTATGTATGTATTTATTTATTTATTTATTTATTTATTTAATGCTTTGGTGTTATTCCTTTGTGGGAACTCCTCCTCCCTCTCCCATTTCAAGACCACTTCCTCCATGAAGCCTTCTGTGGCTCCCCCTGTTAGTTGCCTTTGCCACTGTCCCCTCAACACACTGGTGGCATTCCTTATTTGACCACACTGCCTCTGTACTTGAATCCACTGTTTCTTTTCTTTTTCTCATGAGTAGGAAGGTTTATTTTACCATTTGATCCAGCAATCTCACTTCTGGGTATTTACCCAAAAGACAGGGAACGCTCAGTCAGAAAAGTGCTTGCACATTCTTGTTTATTGCAGCATTATTCACAATTGCCAAGGCATGAAACCAACCTAAATGTCCACAAACTGATGAATGGATTGGAAAAGTGTGGTATATATACTCTATGGAATACTACTCAGCCATAAAAAATAACAAGACCCTGGAATTTGATAGAAAATGGTCAGATATGGAGGATCTATTGCTGAGTGAAGTAAGCCAGGCTATGAAAGAAAGATATTGTATGTATCCACTCAATATATACCAACTATCCGCACTCTATGATAGAGAGCAAAAAATCGGAGGACATAAAAGCAGTGAAGGTACTTAATGAGAATAGGACAGTGTGGAATGGGGTAAGTGAAGAGAAGAGGATAGAGAAAGATAGCAAGTGAACAATAGAGAGGCAGGACGTTAGTGAGAAACAGATATGGCTTATTAACTGTTGATGATGACATGTATAGTATTCTCAACTGGACTGGTCTGAGAAGTATTTCATGATGGGCAAAGTATTTTTACAAGCAAAACGAGAAATAGCAATTGACTGTTTTATAAAAATAATTAGAATAATAAAAATAATGATTGGGGAAAACAGAAAAGATATGGAATGTTGAAGTGGGGAGATTAATATCTCTGTACTGACTGACATGCATGGCATTCCCTTTTGAAAAAACAATGTAATACACTGTAAAGTTATATGTAATCCAATGTAATATAAAGAAGATTATGATGATAAAAAAAAAAAAAGATGGCAATACTCCCTAAATTGATGTGTAGATTTAACAAACTCCTTATCAAAATTCGAGGTGGGGCTGACAGGTAGCATGTTGTTTAAGGGTGCTGGACTCCCATATGGTTGACCATGGTTCAAGTCCTGGACCTGGCGACTTGCTTTCTCACTTTCTCATTCTCTCTCTCTTGCTATTGCTCTCATTCGGTCCCTCTCTGGTCAAATTAAAAATAAATAAATAAAGTTAAATAAAATAATAAAAAGAAAAATCCAAGCTAACTTCTTGACAGAAATTGAGAAGCAGATTCTAAAATTTACAGAAATTCAAAGGATTGAGACTAGCCAGAACAATCTTGAAAAAGAATAACAAAACTGTCTTTTGTTCTGGGTGCACTGGGTGCTTCCCATGGATGGTGACTGCGTTTACTCATCTTGTACCTCTCATGCAGAGTGTAGGGCAAGTCACAAAATAAGGGATCATGAGTAAATTATAATAGGCAGGTATTGCAATCTTGGGGAACCCTTAGTGATGTTTATGTTAAAATATGTAGAACTCTTCTTAGAAAGTAAGAGAAAGACCTGAAAAAGACTGTCTTCATGATGACTGTCAGCTTTTTCCTGGTGCTGGGCTTCTGACCGCTATGTGGAATGTATCACCAGCGAGGCTCAGAGACTAGTTTAGGGAGTCCCCTCTGGCCATCCTGCCTAGTAGGTGTGTGGGAAGGGTGTGGGGAATCTCTGTGGCATCTTGCTGTTGCAGAGCCCAAGGAAAATAAATTACAGAGGGATTTTTTTTACTTCTTCCACTTAGAGATCAGGATGGGGACCAAACTATTGTCAGTCTTTCCTCTCTTTCTTCCTTTCGTTTTCTCTCTCTCTCTCTCTCTCTTTTTTTTCCCCCAGTGGTGACTTTCATTACATTCAGTGGCTTGGAGCTGAGAAATTCTAATCAGAAATGTATCCACTTTATCCTGCAGCTTCCTAATTCCATCCAGCCCCTCTGGATTCAATCTGTGATGATTAGGTTTGATGAATTGCTAATGCCTTTGTGATCTGGATGCAGCATCCCCTGTGAGATTTGAGCCAGCAAGAGGCTACCCAGGCTTTGAGCTCTCAAGAGGCTTCAAGGTCCTAGCCAGGAGCTGAGCTTCATCTGCAGCCTCTGGAGGAACTTCTAGGAACTGTGAGGGCCCCATGTTTGCCTCTCTCTCTCTCTTACAAATTTTTATTTTATTTTAATTTCTTTTTATATATTTAATCATTACCGTAACTTAAAAAAGACTGAATACTGGCTGGGCACTGAGCCTTCCTATGAAATGGATACCAAGGATAAGCCCCCTCTGGCTTCCTCTAACCTTTCTCAAACCGATCACTGGGGCTTCCGGGGGAAATAGATAACTTTAGTGACAAAATATACTTAGGAAGGTCTGGTAAAAAGTCAGCCTGCCATAATAGAAAGCCATTATTTTCCTGAACTCACAACTTAATAGGTTTCAGATTCTTGGAGCTCTACAGATACAATAGTCAGATGGGTGAGACCCTTGAGTCAAAATGAGGAACCAGCTGGGACTAAGGCAAGCTGGAAGTGTCTAAGAACATTCACAATCATCCTTGAACATGTTCAGTGTTGGCCAAACCAAACAAAAATGCTGTGGAAGTTGCTGTGTTCTTTTTTTCAGTTTTATTTATGTATTTCTTCCATTAGTGAGGGAGAAGCGATACTCCAAGATCCTGCTGCCACAGTCTACTCCAGTCTCAGCCCTGGGTCATGGGCACACACATACCTTATGTACTCAGGGAGGTCTCTGGACATGAACACAGAACCTTCTCATGTGGGTTGGCCTCTCAGTGTCCCATTTTACCACTGTGTCATCATCACGCTTCCTGTGGATGTTTCTTAGGGTCAACAGTTCATGATGCCTGGAGCTCCTAAGACCTGAGTATGGAGCATCTTGGTTGGCTTTCCCTTATGCCCCAGATCCCCGGTGGTTTTAGTTCATATCCAGGACTCAGTATTTCCTTTTTAGGAAAGTACCAAAGGCTGAGGATCAGTTATTTCATTTCAGTTCAGTGGGTAATTTTTAACACCCACAGGCTTTAGAACTGAGCTCATCTTACTGTCAAAGATCCAGGAAAGGTGTAAGATGGACCTGAAGAGAGAGACACACACAAACTGGAGACCAGTGACAGAGGAAGTAAGCTAGGGAGTGCTAAGAAGTGCTCATAGTTGTTCCGAAAGGAGAGAACTTGGAGGGTACAAGATCAGCTGGGAAGTCCTTGGACATGTGCTTGACTGGTCCCGGAACAGAGGGAAGAGTTGAATGGGCAGCAGCGATCATGACAGCAGCTAGTATTAGACTGTGTACTTGATCTCACTGAGGACCTTTCATCCTCACAACAACAAAATGAAAGTCTCTTTCTGTTTTCACTTTACAATTGGGGCTTACAAATCCTTAAAATGTTGTATAATTATAGCGAGTACTTATTTTGTGTCAGATATTGCTTCTAGCACTGTACATCTGAGGGGATCTTCAAAAAGGTAATGAAAAATGTATGTTATGAAAAAACTATGCATGAATTTTGATTTTTTTTTGTTACCAAAATAAACTCGTACTTTAATTTCAATTTCCCATGAACTCTTTGAAGTCCTCTTATTTTTAAGTTTTTAAATGATCTTTTTAAGAGTTGTTTTATTGAACTTTGTTTATTTATTTAAATTTTTATCAGAGAGAGACAGAGTGAGAAAGAGAGAGAGAGAGGGAGAGAGAAAGAGAGAAAATGAGAAAGCAAGCCACCAGGTCCAGGACTTGAACTGCAGTCAGCCATGTGGGAGTCCAGTGCCCTTAACCACCATGCCACCTGCTGGCCCTGAAGTCCTCTTATTTATCACCCTGTAATTCTATGCAGTGGATTTTATTATTATCATTTCCACTTTACAGACAAGGAAACTGAGACACAAGGAGGTTAAGAAACTTGCTATTACCCAGCAGGTAAGGAGATCTGAGGCTGTGTGATTTAAGTGTAGATATGTGGGCTTCAGAATTCTTTTTATTTTTCTCTTTCTTTCTTTCTTTCTTCTTTCTTTTTTTTTTGCTAGTGATATATATGCTTGTCAGAAAGAGACAGAGAGACAGAGAGGGAGGGAGGGGGAAAGGAGAAAACACCCCACCACACACACCCTATCAGGGTGGTCATGGTGCAATCCCTTCTCCTTTTTCTCCCTTTTAATAAAATTTTGGGCATGCATGCACATGTTCCCAATGTCTGTCTGTCTTTCTTTTTTTAAAGAATTATTTTATTTAACTTTCATTTATTTATTTTTGTGTATTATTTTTTCAAAATTTGACCAGAGAAGGGGGGAGAGAGAGAGAGAGAGAGAGAGAGAGAGAGAGAGAGAGAGAGAGAGAGAGAGAGAGAGAGAGAGAGAGAGAGAGAGAGAGAGAGAAAAAAGAAGCCACCAGGACCAGGACTTGAACCACAGTTGGCCATGTGGGAGTCCAGCATCCTTAACCACCATACCACCTGCTGGCTCCCCCTGATGTGTTTCTTAAGCCACCTTGTCCAGAAGTCTGACCTCACAGTTGGCCATGTGGGATTTGGCTGCCTTCACTATCAGGTCACAGAGCTGACCCCAGAGTTCTTTTTCTTAATTTCCTGTAGTCTGTCATTTGCCTGGTGTCACAGGGTACTTAGTAAAGCTAACACAGAACTCAGATTGATCTCACTCCAGACCTTGAACTGGGAGCTTTAGGTGCACTTCACCACCAATGCAAACTAAGCAGATAGTACTTAGGTCACATAAGAAACACATCTAAGAGAAAAACGTGCAACCCCAGGTCAGGATGGGTACAGGTGGGACTGGTCGTGGGGGCTAATAGAATCTGGAGAGAAGCCAGAGCTGGGACAATTAGATTTCACATATGTTCATTTGAAAACATACTTTCATTTTGTATGTTGATTATGTTTCTTTTTCTTTTTTTCTTTTTGCTAGGGAGTGTGTGTGTGCTTGTCAGAGAGAGACAAAAAGACAAAGAAAAATGAGAGAGAGAGAGGAGAGAGAGAAAGCTCCCCCAATAAGGCATGTTCATGCCACAATCTCTTTTTCTTTATTTTTCTATCCTGTAGACATTTTGAGCATGCACACACATGTGCCTGGCATGTTTTTCAAAGCCTCATGGTCTGGAATTCAGGCTAAGGTCATGAATGGCCATGAGGGATCCACTCCTTTAACAACTAGGCTTTGGGGTCAGCCCTGGACTATTTTAATGGAAGCTTTGATGTACAGTGAAGCCAACTAATCAGAACATGGCAGTCACTATTGAAAAGATAGAGTGTTACTCATGGTTCCCAAAGAAGGGGTCATGTCATGCCATGGGGGTAAGGGGAGCATAAAGGGAAGCACTGGAGACCTCAGAAGCTAGAGGTAAGGGGAGAAACACATGGTAGGAGCCTTTGTTATTTTCTAGGGAAAAAAAAAAAACAGATGAAGCAAGGTTGCAGGCTTAGGATTGGGTATTGGAGTAATTTCAATGGGCTCTAGAGTTTAGGGACTGTCCCGAGCTGTGTGGTAGCTAGATAGCTGGACATGGGTGATTAGGGTGGGAAGAGAGTGGCTGAGAGTGTGAGAGCCTAACAGAGCACTGGTATGTTCAGTGTGGAGTGTGGATTTGTCAGTGTGTATTTGAAAAGCATGCTCTCAGTGTTGTTTACTATTTACTATTCTTTATTAGCTTTTAAAATCGACTGACTCTGGGAGGAACAGTCAGTTTTCCAGGATCAGCAAGGCCCTAGATGTCAAATAATCAGGATACAGAAAATAAAAGATGTGGTTAATCTATGAATGATGGTCTGATGTTCTTCAGAGTACGATATTAATGCATTTTTGGGCCTTAACCTATTTAACATTCATCTTTCCTGGACATTTTGTTGCAAAGGCTGACATATTATGAAACACTTCCCCTTTCTGTAATTATTCTTGGACTCAGCAAGGGGCTGTCCACATAGAGAAGGAATGGGTGGGTTTGCTGTGCCAATGCCTAGATGCTGCACTGTGCACGTGGGTCCTCCTGGTGTCTGAGGTGTCTGTGACTTGAGCCCATCCTATGGGACAAGGGCAGGTTGTCAGGCAGTTCTACGGGACAAGCTGATGCCATTTACTTGGCAAGTTTGTGTATTTCTTATGAGGAGTGTCCGGCAGATGGCAGTAGAACATCTTACTCTAACAAAGCCTGTCTACTATGTATCTTCCCGGGTAAATAGAAAGACAGTGCCTGCATGGTGCACAGAGGTCCTAAAAGGGCACACTGTGGGTGGCCCGCAAATCTGGGTCTCACAGGCCATTGTGCTGTCATCTTACTTGCAGAATTTGCAGTTATGTCCCATGTCATCCAGGAAGAGCCAGCTTCTCAGCTTAGTCCCTACGGAGTTTCCTTGAAGTTCTACAACAGCCAGCAGAACCTGAGGGGAGAGCAAAGAGGCCCCACGACAGCAGAGGAGATGCTACAAAAAGCAAGGGGGCAGTGATGAAGCCTGAGATTTTCACACCATGAGGGAGAGGGAGGACTCTGGGCCTATGGGCAAGGGTGGGGGTGTTTCTGTTCAGAGAAAAAGGGCAGGAAGTAGTAGGGTTAATGGGACTGTTGCTTAATAAGGCCTGTGCAAAAGAGCGACCAGGATACCAGATGATTAGGTCCCACTCCTTGGACACATAAAGGAAGACAAGGCGGGAATGTGTGGCCTTGCACTTGAGCTCTTTCCTATGGGGCATTGCCCAGGTGAAGGGAGTGGGAGTAGGACCAGGCCTTTTGATGTGTCTGGGCCTGGTGTGGGGTCCCCGCCCTTGGTCCCTCCTGTAAAGGAGCTGTCTGTGCTTGGGAAAAAGTCTTGGAATACCATTAAGAAAGAAGTGAGACCCTAAGGGCATGGCTGATAGGCTCCAAGTCACAGAAACGATTTTGAATTGCTACAAATGAGACAATGAGGATTTATTTACTGTCCTTTGAAAGGAGAGACCAGGAGGAGGAGGAAAGTGTAGCAAGTCAAACGGTTGATCTAGTCCATTCTATTGCTAATAATGGAGAATACCTGAGTCTGGACAATTTACATACATACGGGTTTATAAATTGCGATGCTGAGAGGGACAAGGTCTTGGACTATAACATGGTAGAAGGCGTGCATCTGTGCTCATGTGTCTCTGGCTCATTCTCTGTCCTATATACCCCCCAGGCTCTAACTATGTGGACCCCATCCTGACAATCTTAATCCTAATTTCCTCCCAAAGGCCCCACCTTTTTCTATTTTTAAAAATATTTATTTATTTATTTGGAGAGGTTTTTGCTATAGGGCGCGTGCGCTCGCCAGACAGACAGAGAGAGACATAGAGACAGAAAGTGAGAAATCACCCCCAGGGGGGATGGCCACGCTGCAATCCCTTCTCCTCCATTCTCCTCTTGGGATCTTGGGCACGCATGCACACGCGCCCGGCGTGAGTTTTAAGCCACTGGGTCCGGGATGCGAACTGCAGTTGACTACATGAGAGTCCAGTGACATAGCCATTACGCTAACTGCTGTTTCCCCCAAAGGCTCCACCTTTTGACACACTACTTGGATTTTTTCCTTCCAACTCTCATCACAACCAAATCGCCACACTTAAATTTTGTGGGGGACATTCAAACCATAGCAATAGTGAAATTCTGAGGGCCCAGTGAATGTGGGGACTGTCAGGCGAGATGTACCTGATGTCACTTAATTCAAATGTTCACCTATAAAGAAAAGCGAATTTTTTTTGGCCTTTGCAATTTGGGTGACACAGATTCAGAACTGGAGAAGAGTTCAGTGATAAGGGTTTATAGAAGCAAAAGTCTTTAAATCACTATAGGAGAGTTAAAATTGTTCACAGAGACATTTCTGCTGAGGTTGGAAAAAATGCAAGGATTATGGAACCAGTGAAAGATAAAGGAAGAATGTATGTGTCCATAAAACAAGAGTCTGTGACATCTTGCACGTATCTTGAGTTTTTCTAGATGACTGGCACCAAAGAGTAAAGTGGACTGAGTTCACTTTCAAGGCAGCCCTCTGAGACATGTTTAAGTTCTGCTGGTTTAATAGCCTCCAGACTTTTTTTTTTTTTTTGGAAAGGGCTTTACTATTTCTCTCTTCACTTTGGAGAAAGGGCCATTGAGTGGGAATAGGAAAGCTCAACACAGAATTTTGAATTTACAGGGCATTGCGCAATGGAAGTAGGCCCCACGAACACTCCTTCGTCTTCAGTGAATTTTACTATGTACATCATTATTATTATGTTTTTATCTGCCAGAGGGTGTGGATGCTCATGGGAAAGAGAGAGAGAGAGAGAGAGAGAAAGAGAGAGAGAGAGTCCTCCATGGGGGATGTTTCATAAATAGTCATATGACCCTATGGGAAGGGCTGGGATTTGCATCCCAAGGTCTCCCTGTCCAGTCAGGTGCATGCATGTGTGCTCATAATCCTGGCTGGGTGAGGCTGGGGATAGACCATGGCATGAGTAGAGGCGCCTCTGTCTCTGTCTCCTTTGTACATGGAATAAATAAATAAATAAACTTAAAAAAGAAGTGAATTTTGAATGGGTTTGTATGTTTTCATTTATTGATTCATTCAGTTGATTCGTCATTAGTTTACTTATTTATTTATTTTTATTTTTTTATTTAAATTTATTTGTTTACGTTCATTCACTGTACATCATTACAGCATACAAAATGAGATTTTCCATCCAGAGTACACTGTATATTGTCTCGATCAAGCACATCAACATACATGTTATTGTCAACAAATAATTTTCCATTTCTTGTTTCCTGTATGTTTTGCTTTCCCCACCCCCCATCCTTGATTCCCTATCTCTTACCCTCTACCATCTCCTACTCTCCTCCCACACTGTCTCTGGTATCTATGTTTACTTTCTATACTGTTTTCCCCCAATTTTTTAAATTGGATTACTAAAGATCTTAATTAATCTAAATATTTTCATAGCAAACAGAGCTGATATATACATTTTCATGAACACAAGTCTAACTTTAGGCATCCTATAAAGTATCACCTAGCTGGGGCTATATATCTTAACTGCGGTCATCAAATGGATTTTTTTTTTCCTGAAACTTTTCTTTTTTTTTGTAACTTAATTTACATTCTTTCC
>NW_006207133.1:5945878-5946252 GCF_000334495.1 Tupaia belangeri chinensis
CTTTCCCTAAACATCATCACAGCATACAAAATGTGATTTCCCATCTAGAATATAGTGCATAATGACTTAATCATGCATATTATTAACCAAAATTTTCTACCCCTCTTTCTGACCCTCTGTCCATTCCCACCCTCTTCTCCCACTGTCTCTGGTGTCTACAATTGTCTTCTATTACTTTTCCACCCACATTATATTGATCACACAATTTCTTAAATAACCTAACTACATTCAATGGTAAGTTCATATGGTACTGTTAAGAAAACTAGTTTTTAACTTAAATTATAAAAATGCTAAGGAACTTTTCTTAAAGCCGGGAAAAAGGTTAGGATTCTGTTCAAATGGTAGGTGCATGAACCTATCAGTCTCATGTACTT
>NW_006207133.1:5947204-5958266 GCF_000334495.1 Tupaia belangeri chinensis
TTTCTTGTCATCTGATGGATGGTGTTTTTCTTTCAAATTCTTGAAGTTCAATCTGAGTGTTCAGGAGCAAGCAGAAAGAGGTGATCTGGAATCTCTTTGCCATTCTGTTGTGATCACTGGTGCAGCAGGTTCAGTAGATACTGAGGAATATGTTAACCCTAATAGTATTTCAGTGTTTAGCTACAGTGCCCTTAGATCCATCTAGAAACATATTGAATGGATATTGAAGAGTGGAGAGAAAAGAAAAAAGAAAATGAAAGAGAGAGAGAGAAACAATGACAAAGAAAGAGGAAAAAAAAGACAAAAAAAAAAACAAGAAAAATTTTAATTATTGTTTTTCTTAAAAACAAACAAACACCAAAAAAGATTTAAAAACCCAAAAAATAGAAAACGGCATGACGCGCTAGCACTCCGCGCGAAATGACTAGTTAGCAGGAGCCATGAAGAATCCTCTTCTGAAGGCCTCAACTCTCCTGCCTGGGAAGAAGGACCAGAGGGGATTATTAACAAAACAAAAGGTGGAGCTGGGAGCAAGAGAAAAACTTTACCTTTAAAAAAAAACGTAAAAAGGAAAAATTACAAAAAAATGAGGGGACAGAAGCAGAGAGAGACAAAGACAGAGGCACAGAGACAGATAAAAGGCCAGAGGGGCTCCCTACCAGCTAGCTTTGTTTGCTGGAGGCTGAATTATCGGTAGAAAATCTTCATTTTCCCTGTCCCCTGCAATGACTCTCGTCATTATTTATTAGTGGCCTAATACGTGCCAGGAACTGCCTAGGCACTGGAGAGCCATGGAGAAAAGGGCTGCCCTGAAGGAGACTTCAGGACAGGGGGAGGCATTGACAGAGGAACAAGAATATAGCAGCCAGGGGTCACATTTTTAGCAGCTACTTTTAATTCGTTTGACAAACTAATTTGCTTGACAAACTGCAGCAGGAAGACGCCTGGGTAGAAGTTACTCTGGGCTAGGGAAAAAGCAGGCCTACTTTCTAGTTTTACCTGCTTCTGAAGTTTTTGTTGAGAGCAGGAAGGCAAGAGGTGGAATCAGGATGGGCCTGACCCAAAGTTATCCCTGAAGAGGAGTCTCAGGGTCATTTGGCCTCCCTCATTCTGTTTTTCTATTACTGAGATTGTATGCATTCTTAGTTTCATGCTGGCTCTATAAAGAGATTGTAAAATTGCTCTTAAAACGAAAGATAAAATTGCATTGGAGAGCTCTCATTTTGGTCTCCCTGTGGATTGTAAGCAAACACATCCTTGGAAGCTGAGTGATAAAATCCTGTTGTTTTAGGTTAGGAAGATGAGGCAGCTGCAAAACTTGTGCTGCTTTGGGGCATCTATGGTCTATAGGAGGTGCCGGCCGTCTTGAGTGCTAATGGCCGAGCTGGGGGAATTCCCACGCCTGGTGCACAGTATGGGCTCTGTGGATGCTTGGAAAAGGAATAAGAAAGGGATTGAGACACATTTCCAGATCCCTTCTCCCCATTTTTACTATAGAATGGGGACTTTAAAAAGTTCACGGAAAATTTGAATTGAAGTATGAGTTTATTTTGGTGTAAAATTTTTTGGAAATACATATATATATATATTTTTTTTTTTCCTAAGAGAGAGTGGGAAAGCAAGCTTCCAGGTCCAGGTCTTGAACTGCTGTTGGCCATGTGGGAGTCTAGCGCCTTAACCACTATACCACCTGCTGCCCCTCCCATGAACTTTTTGAAGACCCCATCATGTTTTTTTCTCACTTTAAACTTAGGTAAAATTCAGCTGGCCTCATCTTAAGCACTATTGGTAAGGAGCCCAATCCCACATGGCTGGTTGTGATTTGAATTCCAGACCTGGCTGTTTAAAAAATATTTGGGTATGTGTAAGTGCGTGTGTATCTCAAATCCTTATGGGGTGGCGGAATGGAGGAGAATGGCTTGCGATGTGACCATTCTCCCTTAGTTTTTCTCTCTGCCAAGTGCATATACCCTCTGGCAAATAAAAAAAAATACAGGCCAGCTCTGTGACCTGGTGGTTAAGGCAGCTGGATCCCAATGGCCAACTATGCAGTTTGAATCTTGAATCCTGAGAATTGAGAAACATGCTGGTGCACATATGCGCATGTCCAAAATCCCTAACACAGAGAGAGAGAGACAGAGAGAGAGAGATGAAGGAAAAGGGATTGTGGTGTGAACTGGCCTCCTGGGAGATGCTTTCTCTCCCTCTCTGCCTCTAGTGCATGCATGTACCCTCTAGCAACAAAACAAAACAACAACAAAAAAGAAACAAAACGAAACAAAACAAAAAACAATCCAAACAAAACATAAATAAAGTTTTCTCTTTTTAGTATATAGTTCTGGGAATTTTGAAAGAAAAAAAAAAGCACTTGGTTGTGTAACCATAACCACCAAAAATGGGAAACAATCTAAAAGTACCTCAATTGATGAGCAGACAAGAAAGTTGTGCTGCAACCATACCATGGAATACTACACAGCAATAAAAGGAACAAACCACTGATACACACGATGACAGAGATAAATGTCAAATACATCATACTAAGGAAACAAAGCCAGGCTGTATACGCTGTGCAATGCCATTTATATGACATTTTTGCAAAGGCAGAATTATAAAGACATTGTATAGATTAGTGTGTGCCAAGATCTGGAACACGGATGAGCTTGGGGAGGGCTACAAAATTATTTTATATCCTGGTTATGACCACCATGCCATCATTTTGCCCCCTGTCCCCAAGTAAAATTTTAGTAAGAGTAGAGAGCTGACATTCTTGCTTTGTTCCCAATTTTAGAATAAAAATATTCAGACCTTGAAAATATAAATCATGTAAGCCGTTAGCAATAGGGGTTTAATTTTTTTTTTTGAGAGATTTTTGCTACAAGGCATGTATGCTCTCCAGAAAGACAGACAAAAACAGAGAGAGAGAAAGTGAGAAATCATCCTCTGAGGAGGATGGCCATGCTGCAATCCCTTCTCCTCTATTCGCTCAGGATTTTGGGCATGCAGACACACATACCCAGTATGAGTTTCAAACTTCCATGCCCATGACTTGAACTGCTGTTGACCATGTGGGAGTACAGTGCCTTAACCACAATGCTATCTGCTGGTTTGGCCATAGGTTTTTTTTTTTTTTTTTTTTTTTTTTTTTTTTTATTTTCCCATATTTCTTGTGTTCCTGTGGTGATTTCTTGTCATCTGATGGATGGTGTTTTTCTTTCAAATTCTTGAAGTTCAATCTGAGTGTTCAGGAGCAAGCAGAAAGAGGTGATCTGGAATCTCTTTGCCATTCTGTTGTGATCACTGGTGCAGCAGGTTCAGTAGATACTGAGGAATATGTTAACCCTAATAGTATTTCAGTGTTTAGCTACAGTGCCCTTAGATCCATCTAGAAACATATTGAATGGATATTGAAGAGTGGAGAGAAAAGAAAAAAGAAAATGAAAGAGAGAGAGAGAAACAATGACAAAGAAAGAGGAAAAAAAAGACAAAAAAAAAAACAAGAAAAATTTTAATTATTGTTTTTCTTAAAAACAAACAAACACCAAAAAAGATTTAAAAACCCAAAAAATAGAAAACGGCATGACGCGCTAGCACTCCGCGCGAAATGACTAGTTAGCAGGAGCCATGAAGAATCCTCTTCTGAAGGCCTCAACTCTCCTGCCTGGGAAGAAGGACCAGAGGGGATTATTAACAAAACAAAAGGTGGAGCTGGGAGCAAGAGAAAAACTTTACCTTTAAAAAAAAACGTAAAAAGGAAAAATTACAAAAAAATGAGGGGACAGAAGCAGAGAGAGACAAAGACAGAGGCACAGAGACAGATAAAAGGCCAGAGGGGCTCCCTACCAGCTAGCTTTGTTTGCTGGAGGCTGAATTATCGGTAGAAAATCTTCATTTTCCCTGTCCCCTGCAATGACTCTCGTCATTATTTATTAGTGGCCTAATACGTGCCAGGAACTGCCTAGGCACTGGAGAGCCATGGAGAAAAGGGCTGCCCTGAAGGAGACTTCAGGACAGGGGGAGGCATTGACAGAGGAACAAGAATATAGCAGCCAGGGGTCACATTTTTAGCAGCTACTTTTAATTCGTTTGACAAACTAATTTGCTTGACAAACTGCAGCAGGAAGACGCCTGGGTAGAAGTTACTCTGGGCTAGGGAAAAAGCAGGCCTACTTTCTAGTTTTACCTGCTTCTGAAGTTTTTGTTGAGAGCAGGAAGGCAAGAGGTGGAATCAGGATGGGCCTGACCCAAAGTTATCCCTGAAGAGGAGTCTCAGGGTCATTTGGCCTCCCTCATTCTGTTTTTCTATTACTGAGATTGTATGCATTCTTAGTTTCATGCTGGCTCTATAAAGAGATTGTAAAATTGCTCTTAAAACGAAAGATAAAATTGCATTGGAGAGCTCTCATTTTGGTCTCCCTGTGGATTGTAAGCAAACACATCCTTGGAAGCTGAGTGATAAAATCCTGTTGTTTTAGGTTAGGAAGATGAGGCAGCTGCAAAACTTGTGCTGCTTTGGGGCATCTATGGTCTATAGGAGGTGCCGGCCGTCTTGAGTGCTAATGGCCGAGCTGGGGGAATTCCCACGCCTGGTGCACAGTATGGGCTCTGTGGATGCTTGGAAAAGGAATAAGAAAGGGATTGAGACACATTTCCAGATCCCTTCTCCCCATTTTTACTATAGAATGGGGACTTTAAAAAGTTCACGGAAAATTTGAATTGAAGTATGAGTTTATTTTGGTGTAAAATTTTTTGGAAATACATATATATATATATTTTTTTTTTTCCTAAGAGAGAGTGGGAAAGCAAGCTTCCAGGTCCAGGTCTTGAACTGCTGTTGGCCATGTGGGAGTCTAGCGCCTTAACCACTATACCACCTGCTGCCCCTCCCATGAACTTTTTGAAGACCCCATCATGTTTTTTTCTCACTTTAAACTTAGGTAAAATTCAGCTGGCCTCATCTTAAGCACTATTGGTAAGGAGCCCAATCCCACATGGCTGGTTGTGATTTGAATTCCAGACCTGGCTGTTTAAAAAATATTTGGGTATGTGTAAGTGCGTGTGTATCTCAAATCCTTATGGGGTGGCGGAATGGAGGAGAATGGCTTGCGATGTGACCATTCTCCCTTAGTTTTTCTCTCTGCCAAGTGCATATACCCTCTGGCAAATAAAAAAAAATACAGGCCAGCTCTGTGACCTGGTGGTTAAGGCAGCTGGATCCCAATGGCCAACTATGCAGTTTGAATCTTGAATCCTGAGAATTGAGAAACATGCTGGTGCACATATGCGCATGTCCAAAATCCCTAACACAGAGAGAGAGAGACAGAGAGAGAGAGATGAAGGAAAAGGGATTGTGGTGTGAACTGGCCTCCTGGGAGATGCTTTCTCTCCCTCTCTGCCTCTAGTGCATGCATGTACCCTCTAGCAACAAAACAAAACAACAACAAAAAAGAAACAAAACGAAACAAAACAAAAAACAATCCAAACAAAACATAAATAAAGTTTTCTCTTTTTAGTATATAGTTCTGGGAATTTTGAAAGAAAAAAAAAAGCACTTGGTTGTGTAACCATAACCACCAAAAATGGGAAACAATCTAAAAGTACCTCAATTGATGAGCAGACAAGAAAGTTGTGCTGCAACCATACCATGGAATACTACACAGCAATAAAAGGAACAAACCACTGATACACACGATGACAGAGATAAATGTCAAATACATCATACTAAGGAAACAAAGCCAGGCTGTATACGCTGTGCAATGCCATTTATATGACATTTTTGCAAAGGCAGAATTATAAAGACATTGTATAGATTAGTGTGTGCCAAGATCTGGAACACGGATGAGCTTGGGGAGGGCTACAAAATTATTTTATATCCTGGTTATGACCACCATGCCATCATTTTGCCCCCTGTCCCCAAGTAAAATTTTAGTAAGAGTAGAGAGCTGACATTCTTGCTTTGTTCCCAATTTTAGAATAAAAATATTCAGACCTTGAAAATATAAATCATGTAAGCCGTTAGCAATAGGGGTTTAATTTTTTTTTTTGAGAGATTTTTGCTACAAGGCATGTATGCTCTCCAGAAAGACAGACAAAAACAGAGAGAGAGAAAGTGAGAAATCATCCTCTGAGGAGGATGGCCATGCTGCAATCCCTTCTCCTCTATTCGCTCAGGATTTTGGGCATGCAGACACACATACCCAGTATGAGTTTCAAACTTCCATGCCCATGACTTGAACTGCTGTTGACCATGTGGGAGTACAGTGCCTTAACCACAATGCTATCTGCTGGTTTGGCCATAGGTTTTTTTTTTTTTTTTTTTTTTTTTTTTTTTTTATAGATGCCCTTTATTAGGTTGAGGAGGAGTTCTATTCTTAACGGGTTTAGAATTTTTGTCACAAATGAATATTAAATTTTGTCAAATGGATTCTTCTGCATCACTTTATATGATTATGAAGTTTTTCTTTTTCATAGTGTTAATGTGATATAATGCCAGAGAGGGAAAACGTCAACTGATTTATATTTGAATATTGAAATAGCCTTGAGTTCTTTAGAGAAACCTTATTTGGTTGTGGTGTAATACAGTTTTAGATATTAGATTTAACTTGCTAAAATCTTGTTGTAGATTTTTTTCATCTATTATACATTTATGAGGAATGTTTATCTGATATTTTCTTTCTTCTTACTGTCTTTGATTTTGTGATTTGGCTAATGCTGGACTTTCAAAGTGAATGAAACTCTATTTTCAAAGATATTGGTATTATTTTTTTTCAACATTTGGTAGACTTTTCTGACTTGGAGTTTTATTATTTTTTTTCAGGAGGTTTTAAACTATAAATTCAAATATAAGACTATTCAGGCTATCTATTTAACTTTGGATGAATTTAGTAGTTTTGATTTTCAAGGAATCCTTCTAAAGATTGAAAAAGGAAATAATACTATAGATGCTACAGAAATTCTAAATATAGTAAGTCAATGCCATAAGCAGGTCTATATACAAAAATTTAACAAAAGAAATGAACTAATTCTTTGAATGATTGTATTTTTATTTTTAATTTGCTATAAAGCACATCTGCTCACTGGAGAGAGAGAGAGAGAGAGAGAGAGAGAGAGAGAGAGAGAGAGAGAAAACATCCCTCAAAGGGGATGACCATGCCACAGTTTCTACTTCTCCATTCTCCTCTTGGGATTTTTGGGCATGCAAACACACATGCCTGGCATATTTTTCAAGTCACAGGGTCCGGGACTCTAAGTGCCCAGTTGGCCACATGGAATCCAGCCACCTTAATCCTGATGCCACTGGTTAGCCTGAACTATTGTATTTTTAATTTCTGTGGGGTTTGTAGTGGTATTCCCCTTTTCGATCCTTATGTTGTGGTCATTGAACCATTGTTGCCCTGTAACTAGGGCATAATTTTTCTCCAGCTATTTTCACATTTTTTTCCCTTCAGTTTTAGTTTTCTGAAGTTTGATGGTGTGTCTAGGCCTAGATTCTGTTGGGTTTGCTATTTCTTGAATTTGTATGCTAAGTCATTTGCCAAATTTAGATTTCCAGCCATTATTTTTTCAAATATGTTTTTCAGAATCACACTCTTTTTCCTGGTACAACTTTGATGACATGAATGTTTGACCTTTTGATACTCTTCAGGTGTCTTAGATACTGTCCAATTTTCACAATCCCCAAATCTTCTTTTTCTTCTAGCTGTTGTTCAGATTGGATCATTTTTATTTACCTTTCTTCAAGTTTATTGATTTTTTTCTTCTCTGGCATTTCTACTTTACTTTTGAACCTATCCAGTGAGCCTTTTATTTTGGTTATTGTATTTATCTGATATACAATTTCTTTGGACTATTCTTTATAGCTTTGCTTTCTTTGTCGAGACCTTCATTTCAAGAGTGTTAACCATTACTTCTTAGAGAATTTTTTGTAATAGCTCTTCTAAAATCTATGCTACAGAATTCCAGCATCTACGTCATCTTGTGCTGATGTCTGGTGTTTGTCTTTTTCCATACAAATGAAGATTTTTCTTATTCTCTATAACTGAGTAATTTTGGATTATGTCCTGGATATTTTGAATGATATGTTATGAAACTTTGAGTTATATAGCCATAGCATCTCCAGATGTTATGAGAATGTTGATATTTCTGAGTAGGTCAACAACCTGTTTGGGGTTAGGCTACAAGTGCTGACCAGGTCTCTGTGGAATGTGATTTCTGTTTCAGGTCCATTTTCAAACTTTTTTTTTTTTTTTTTTTAGGTTTCTGCCATCAGACAAATGTGCTTACCAGAGAGAAACAGACAGTGAAAGGGAAAGTGAGAAATCACCCCCCCTATGGGGATGGTAACACTGCAATCCCTTCTCCTCCATTCTTCTCTACTCTTGGGATTTTGGGCATGCATGCACATCCATTCAGCATGATTTTCAAGCTGTCAGGTGTGGGACTTCTACTGCAGTCGGCCATTTGGAGGTCTGGCACCTTAACCACCACGCCACCTGCTGGCCCTCATTTTCAAAACATTTTTGCTGCTATCCATATTTGTCCCACCTGTGTACCACTCAATTTGCTAGTTTGGGTTGTAGGTGTGGTCTACCTCTTTGTGTAGTTCTCGATGTCTTTGGTTTGCTATTTAAGATCAGATACAGGTATGTATAGCCCAAGGGGGGCCATATTAGGCTCTGCTGATCATTTTCTGTCTATGATCTCTATGGTACATTCTGGTTCCCTGGGCTTCTCCTTTATGGTCATCTGGCCAGAAACCTGTGGTTTTAATTACCTTGCCCAACTGTGGTTGCCCTTGATTCCAGGGTCAACCTTTGGGGAAATAGAAAAATAAGGTTTATCTACCTTCTGGGGTCCATAGACTCTCTGGTCACAGAGTGAATTTCCCTGGTGTGAGAGTTTTAGGTGGTCATAGGATCCTGATGTCACCTATGTTGTTGCCTCTGCTGCCATGAATTCTCTTGCAACTGGAGACATGGGAAAATAGAACATGAAAACAAAACAAAACAAAACAAAAACACAAAACAAAAAAAAAGGAAAAAGAAAAATGAGGGATTTCCTTTATTCTTTGAGCAATAGGGTACTCCTTTCCCAGTTTATTTTGTTGTGTTATTTTTTAATAAATTTTAGTCATTTCATTTTTTAAAAGTTAATTTATTGAGAGATAAAGTGTGAAAGAGAATGAGAGAGAGGAAGCCCCAGCAGTTTCTCACTATGCCACAATTTCTTCCCAACCTTCCAGAATACTGTATTCAAATCCACGTAGGAAACAAACACAGGAGGTTTTCATATGGCTCCAGTATTGCTTAGTGAGGTTGTATGACTTGTGCCCCTTTCCTGTTCTTTAAGCCAGAATTAGAGAGCTTTGCCTAGCATGTTTTCTGTTCTTGTCCCAAAAGTCACTTCTGGATTTGATCTGCCATGAGTACAGGCCAAGGGAGAATGGAAGAAAAATGGGAAACTTGGGTCAGTAGGTGACATAGTGGTTAAGGTGCTCAACTCTCATGTGGTTAACCATGGTTCAAGAATTGGCTTAAAACTCATGCTGGGCATGTTCATGTGAGTACCCAAAATCCTGAGAGAAAAATGGAGGGATCATGGTGTGGCCATCCCTTCTAGGGAGAGTGATTTCTCGCTTTTGGTCTCTCTGTCTCTTTGGTGAGTGTATGTGCTCTATAGCAAAAATCTCTAAAGGAAAAAAAAAAGAAAATGGAGAACTTACTGTCAATGGTGGTATTTTGAATTCTAGTCTTCCTAATTCACATGCTGTATTTACTTTTTATAGTTCTCAAATATCTGTTTCATTCTGTCCAGGTTTTATAGTTTCATTCAATAGGAGACACATGGCATAGTATGTTTACTCCTTGCTCTGAACTCAATGAGGCTATTGCTTTTTAACAGCCTAATGTGCATGATTCAAAAGGATGAGGTAAGTCTTTCCATTTGACATTGATAGATCCCCATTTATCAGCGACATATTTGATAAATGAAATGAAGTGGGTTACAGGGCACTGCACAGGATATGTTTCTATTTATACATAATTGCACACATTTATATATAGAAAACTTCAGTGTTTCATTGTACTTTCTGCTACAAGTGACAGAAAGTACAGTAAAAGGGGATTGTGGTATGGCCATCCCCTCTGGGGAGGGGGTGATTTCTCTGAATCAAAAGTGCCTTGAACATTAAGATAAGTTTATTATTTTGCATAAATGGAAGCCAGAGAATGGTTGGGTCCAGGAGTTAGTCATTCTCAAGGATTAACATTCCTAATATTCAAGAATGTAAGGGCTGGTGAGTCCACATTTGGGGCCTGGGAATAACTTCGGAAGTTTTGCCACTCCATCACCCTGGCAGCCTGGGTTCGCCTTGCTTGCCAGGAGACTTGAGCCTGGTCTGGGCAGACCTCCTCAGGTGAGTTCACCCTCAGGGCCTGGGAGTAACTTTAGAACTTTTGGTACACCAGCCTGTGCTTATTATGCAAACTGATCCTCTTCACTAAGTTATATCTCCTTAGTTTGCCACCACCTCATCAAGAGCTAAACATTTGGTACAGGGGTCAACCTGAAGTTACCCATAGCTGCTCTGACCTGAGAGACACAGCCCTCCAATAGGAGCACACCTAGGAACTGTGGGTGAAATTTCCTCTTCCAATACTATAGAATCTACTTCAATAAATAGAAAAAAGTGAATACTGCATCAGAGGACCAGAAAGCAGCACAGATACAGAAGAAAAATGAGAAAACAAGGGGATAATTCTCCCTCAGGTGAGCATAGTACCTGCTCACCAACAGTGGATAGCACAGACAAATGCACAGAAGTATCAACAACAACAACAACAACAAAAAATAAGAAATACATCTCCATCAAAGGTACAGAGTAACTCCCCTCCATCTCCAGGACTAATGGACAATGTTACCAAGATGTCAGACAAAGAATTTCAAACATTTATGGTGAACAAATTCTTCGAATTGGAACAGAAAAGAGACAACGAACTACAGGAGATGAGAAAATCATTCCAAGATATGAAAGAAGAAATGGACACTCTGAGAAAGAACCTGATGG
>NW_006207133.1:5960516-5970292 GCF_000334495.1 Tupaia belangeri chinensis
CTAGCGAGACTTATTAAGAAGAAGAGAGAAAGGAACCAGGTGAATCAAATCTGCAATGAAGCAGGAAATATAACAACAGACAAAGCAGAAATACAGAACATAATTAGAGGCTATTATGAACAACTATATGCCAAGAAACAAGACAATCTGGACGAGACGGACAAATTCCTGGACACGCATAATCTACCAAGATTGAGCCAGGAGGATATAGAAAGCCTAAATAGGCCCATAACAAGCCAGGAGATTGAATCTATAATAAATAGCCTTCCAACAAAGAAAAGTCTTGGCTCAGATGGATTCACCTCTGAGTTCTATAAAACTTTCAAAGAGGAATTAACCCCCATTCTGCTCAAGGTATTTCTAAAGATCCAAAAGGGCGAATCTCTCCCTAATTCATTCTATGAAGCCTCCATCACCCTTATCCTCAAAACAGATAAGGACAGGACAAGGAAGGAAAACTATAGACCAATTTCTCTGATGAATATAGACTCAAAGATTCTCAACAAGATACTAGCAAACTGTATCCAAGAACTTATATAAAAGATTATGCATCATGATCAGGTAGGCTTTATTCCAGGAATGCAAGGTTGGTTCAACATACGCAAAACCATAAATGTAATTCACCATATTAACAGGAAAAAAGACAAAAACCATATGGTCATATCAATTGATGCAGAAAAAGCATTTGATAAGATATAACATCCCTTTATGCTCAAGATGCTCAGCAAAATTGGCATACAAGGGTCATTTCTCAACACAATAAAAGCTATCTATGAACAACCCATCCTGAATATCATCCTGAATGGATGATAAAAGCTGAAAGCTTTCCCACTAAAATCAGGTACAAGACAAGGATGCCCACTTTCTCTACTCTTTTTCAACATAGTACTGGAAGTCCTCGTCAACGCAATCAGAAAAGAGGAAAAAATTAAAGGCATACAAACAGGAAAAGAAGAGGTGAAACTCTCTCTATTCACAGATGACATGATTGTGTACATAGAAGACCCAATGATTTCCATGAAGAAATTTCTGGAAGTAATGCACGAATACAGTAAAGTTGCAGGATACATAAGGAACTAAAGAAGCTGTTTGGAAAAAAGATGATGAACCCTATTAAAAGATGGGAGAAGGAGTTGAAAAGAATACTCACTAAAGATGACATACAAATAGCCAGAAGGCATATGAAAAAATGCTCAACATCCCTCATTGTAAGGGAAATGCAGATCAAAACAACAATGAGATACCACCTAACCCCAATCAGAATGTCTAAAATTAAAAAAACAAACAATGATAAGTGTTGGCAGGGATGTGGTGTAAGGGGAACGCTCTTACACTGCTGGTGGGAATGTAAACTAGTCCAACCACTGTGGAGAACAATTTGGAGATTCCTCAAAAATCTACAAATGGAACTGCCATATGATCCAGCAATCCCATTTCTTGGCATCTACCCAAAGGACAGAAGAATTTCTCATTGGAAAAGTGCTTACACTTCGATGTTTATTGCGGCACTTTTCACTATTGCTAAGACATGGAACCAACCAAATGCCCTCATATGGCTGAATGGATTGAAAAACTGTGGCACATATATTCTATGGAATACTATTCAGTCATTAAAAACAACAAAACCCTGGCTTTTGACAGAAAGTGGAAAAATATGGAAGATTTAAACAAAATTGACACACTGTTAGCTAGATTAATCAAGAAGAACAGAGAAAGGAACTAGATAAATCAAATCAGCAAGGAAAACTGGTGTTATTACAATGGATATAACAGAAATACAAAATATCATCAGAGAATGCTATGAGTAACTATATTCAAACAAACAAGAAAACCTAGGTGAGATGAACAAATTTCTGGACATGTGTAACTTACCAAGACTGAACCAGGAAGAAATAGAAAGTCTGAATGAACCCATACCAAGCAATGAGATTGAATCATAATAAATATCTCCCAACAAAGAAAAGCCCATGTTCTGATGGTTTTACTTCTGAATTCTACAAAACCTTTAAAGAATGAACCCCAATTCTCCTTAAACTATTTCTAAAATTCAAAACGAAGAAACCATTCAAATTCATTCTATGAAGCCTCCGTCATTTTAATTCCCAAACCAGACAAGGACATGACAAAAAAAGAAAACTTCAGGCCCATAGCCCTGATGAATATGGAAATTCTCAACAAGATACTAACAAATCATATTCAACAACATATTAAAAAAATTATACACTATGACCAGCTATGCTTTATTCCAAGGATGCAAGGATAGTTCGACATATACAAAACAATAAATACAATATATCATATTAATAAAAGGAAAGATAAAAACCATATTATTTTATCAATTGATGCATAAAAAGCATTAGATAAAAATACAGCATCCTTTCATATGGAATACTACTCAGCCATAAAAAACAATGAGACCCTGACACTTGATACAAAGTAGATGAATATGGAGGACTTAATGCTAAGTTAAGTAAACCATACTGTGAAAGAGATTTTGTATGTCCCCACTCAATATATACCTCTTGTCTGCACTCTATAGCAGAACCAGTAAGTTTGGAAGTTATAGTAGTAGGGAGGGCACCTGTAGATACTAGAGATAGTAAGCATAGCGGTAATATAGAGTGGGTCATAGAGGGTGGGAGGAAAAGGAACAAGGGAAGAAAAAAGAGGAAAAGAAGTACACTTAAATGACAAAAAAATGAAAAACTATTTACTGATGATAATGGATATAGTAATGTCTTTGTCTTGACTGATACACATGGTATTTGTGCATAAAAATAATGTTGTACACTCTAAAGATATATGCAATTAAATATTAATTAAAATAAAAAATTAGGGACCAGCAGTTAGAGTAATGGCTATGTCGCTGGACTCCCATGTAGTTGACAGTGGTTAGAGTCCCGGACCTGGTGGCTTAAACTTACACCAGGCGTGTGTGTGTGCATGCCCAAGATTCCGAGAGGAGAATGGAGGAGAAGGGATTGCGGCATGGCCAACCCCCCGGGGGGTGATTTCTTGCTTTCTGTCTCTCTGTCTCTCTTTGTCTCTTTGGCGAGCGCACGCGCCCTATAGCAAAAACCTCTCCAAAAATAAAAAAATAAAAAAAGATCATCCGGGCTTTTAGTTTTCTGTTGAGAGACCTTTCAACTTTCTTTAAAGGCTATTGATGGCCGTAGTCACTTTGAGCTTCCTTTCATCATATGAGGTTCAAAGTCAGGAAGAACCGTCTCTTTTAATGTGGAGAAAAATTTTAATTTAATTATTTTTAATATTACACTGAATCACATATGTCTTTACAGTGTATTACATTTCTTTTTTCAACATGATTACCATTGTGTACCAGTCAAGACAAAGACATTACTATCCACATCACCATCATCAAATAGCTTTTCATCTTTTTTTCAGATTATTATTTATGCTCATTTTTTAAAACATTCGATCATTATATATCATTTGGTTTGAATAAAGAATTTACCAAGCATGAAATACTTCTCAGAACAGTCCAGTTAAGAATACAATACATGTTATCATCAACAGGTAATAAACCATTTCTGTGTCCCACAAATGTCATGCCTCTCTATTTGTTCTCTTACTATCCTTCTCTATACTCTTCTCTTTTTCCATCCCCCTCCCAATTCCACACTGTCTTCAGCATCCATAACTATTTTTACTGCTTTGATGCCTGCCCATATTTTGGTTTCTACCATAAAGTGCAGATAGTTGGTATATATTAAGTAGATACATACAATATCTTTCTTTCATATCCTGGCTTGCTTCACTCAGTAATAGATCCTCTATATTTGACCACTTTCTATCAAATGCCAGGGTCTTGTTATTTTTTAATGGCTGAGTAGTATTCCACAGAGTATATGTGCCATACTTGTCCCATCCATTCATCTGTTTGTGGGCATTTGGGTTGGTTCCATGTTTTAGCAATCATCAATGATACAGCAATAAAAATTGATGTGCAAGTGCTTTTGCAAGAAAATTTTTTCTTATATCCCCTGGCAAACATCTATGTTAATTAACCAGGGTTAAATCACATCCCAAGTCCAACCAGACTCTAATACCTATAGTGGAATGATCAGGATAAATAATGTGAGTTCATATTTATTCCCTGGGACTGAAAAGGAAACCTTGAATCGGTTGGACTCCCAATACTCACACAAAATCAGACTTATATTCACAAGAAAGAAGGAAGGGAAATTAAAAAGAGAAAAATAAATAGAAAGATTGCCTATGTTCATGAATTGGAAGATGTAATATTATGAAAATGTCCATAAAATCCAAAGTAATCTATAGATTCATTGCCACCCCTATCCAAATCCTGTAAGTAGAAAAAAAAATCATAAGATTCATATGGAACTGCAAATGACACTGAATAGCTAAAACAATTTCAATAAAGAAGAACAAAACTGAAGGCCTCATACTTCCTGATCTGAAAACATGCCACAAAACTATAGTTATCCAAACAGTTTGGTGCTGGCATAAAGACAAACACATGAACTAATGGAACAGATAAAGACACTAGTAATAAATTCATGCAAGTACAGTCAATTGAATTTTGGTAAATGTTCCAAGAACATGCAATGGACAAAAGATAGTATCTTTAACAAATGATGCTGGGAAAACTAAATATTCACGTGCCAAAAAATGATAGCGGGCTCTTACCTTATTCTATACATAAATCAACTCAAAATGAATTAGATTTAAACATAAGACCTCAAACTATAAAATTCCTAGGAGAAAACATAGGAGAAAATCTTCTTGATATTGGTCTTGGCAATAATTTCTTGGATATTACCTCAAAAGCATAGATAACAGAAGCAAATATAGACAAGTGGGACTATCAAAATGAAAGGCAGACTGCACAACAAAGGAAGCATGATGTAAAAGCAACCTTTAATATGGGAGAATATATTTGCAAGCATGTCTCTGATAAAGGTTGAAATACAAAAAAAAAATATGGAACTCTCAGGACTTGATAGCAAAAACAAAAACAAAAACAAAACAGAACAAAAAAAACCCCAACAACCCCCTCCCCCCCACACACACAAAACACAAAAACTAACCAAAAATGGGCAGAAGACGTGTATAGACATTTCTACAAAGAAGACACACAACGGTCAACAAGCATGTGTAAAGATGCTCACTATCACTAATCATCTAATATCAGCAAATCAAAACTATAAGTGAGGTATCACCTCATACCTGTCAGGATGGCCACTGTCACGAAACCACAAAATATGAGATGTGTTTGTGAGGAATGTGAAGAATTTAGAACACTGTGCATGTTGTTGGGAATGTGAAATCGTGCAGCCACTATAGAAAACAGTATGGAGGTTCCACACAAAAATAAAAAATAGAACTGCCATATGATCCAACCAAAAAAATTGAATTCATTGCTGTATTGATCACATTAGCCAATAAGTGGAAGCAACTTAAATGTTCATGGATAGATGCATCTACAAAGAAAATGTGGGACATTTATATACTGGACTAATTATTCAGCCATGAAAAAGAAAGAAACTCATAATACACAGATGAACCTTGATGACATTATGCTAAGTGAAATAAGTTAGTTATAGAAGTACAAATACTCTATAGTTCCACTGACATGAGGTATCAACAATAACCAAAGTTACCAAAGCAGAAAGTAGAATGGTGGTTGCCAGGGAAGGAAGGAGGAAAAGGAGTGTTGCTGTTGAGTGAGTAAAACATTTCTTTGTGCAAGATGAGTAAATCTTAGAAATCTGCTTTACAACACTGCACTAATAGTTAACAGTATCGTAATGTAATTTTAAAATTTGGTAAGAGGATATATCTCATGTTATATATATATTATAAATATTTTCCTCCAATAAAAACAAAGATGGAGGGGCCAGCAGATGGCATAGCAGTTACATCTCTGGACTCACACATAGCCGACTGCAGTTTGAGTCCCAGACTTGGTGACTTGAAAATCATTATGGGTGCATGTGCATACATGCCCAAAGTCCCTAGAGGAGAATGGAAGAGAAGGGATTCTGATGTGATCATCTCCCCCAGTGGGTGATTTCTGTCTCTGCCTCTTTGTCTCTTTCTCTCTCTGGTGAATGCACGTGCCCTAAGGTATAAACTTCTAAAAACAAAACAACACAAAACAAAACAAAATGGAAGGGAGTGGTAAGTAGGTTGGATAGGCTGCAAACAGAGTCTGCTAGTTCTGACTTACTAGCAGGGCTTATCCCTAGGGTGAGCGCAGTTTTGAGAAAACTTTTGTTTTCTAAGTATTGGTGTTTTCCACCGGATCACATATGATTACAAGAAAATAGGCTTTTATTGATTAATTAGTTAATTAATACTTCTTCATGGAGCCTACCTTGGCTCTCAGGCTGGTCTGACTAGTTTCTCTGAAACCTTGAAGAGCAGTGCCATGCAATTTAGGATCTCCGTACAGCCCTTCTTGCTCTATTTGCCTGCATCCTGTGGATTTATTTATCTTCTACCCCCAATTGGGTGCCAAATCTTTGAGGTCAGATAGATTTCTTTTTCTAGATCTCTAGGGGATCTGGAGCTGAGAACTTAGGCAAAATATAATAAATACTTATTAAATGATTAATAGAGTGGCCTGTTTCTGGGCAAGCTTAGAGGAAAGGTGCTAATATGTGGTCATTTTGCTATTAGTCTATTTCTGAGAAAGCATTATCATTTTTTCTTGGATTTTTGATTAAGAGACAACTAAAAAAGGGCACATTTTACCAGGAAGACCTAAGTGATAGGAAGCAAATAATTACTTAATCAAGGTAAGTCCTATTTATGTTATTCTGTATTGTTTTCACTGAACAAGCCTGCATTTTAAGGGGCTTTTGAATGTTAATGAACCATGTACCACCATTAACAAGTAATTCCAATTTAGATTCAGATATTTCTTCCTGGTGATCTGGAGGGGGTATATTCAAGTTCTTGACGTATTAGTTATCTAAAGAATTCTTTCTAAAATTTCTAATAGCATACCTTAAAGAAAAAAATGACTCAAATGGATGTTGTATGATTAAATATATGAGGGGTTTTCTAATAGTTCATGGAAAGTGTGTATTACAAGAAAACTATGCACAAATTTAAAGTTTTTTGCACCAAAATTAACTCATGCTTTAGTTTCATTTTCTCAAGAACTTTTTGAAATATCCTCATATTCATTGAATGGTGTTTTTTAACCTCTCAGGGTCTTTTTGTCTATATCACAGGATGTCCCAAATAAAAAGGACCTTTGACACCATGACTCCAATCCATTAGGGAAACTGAGGCCCAAAGAAGAGACATGTGTATCCAGAATACACAATTATTAGCTGTCTTGGATTAGAATCTTGGAGTAATGACTCTTAGCTTTATCAGTTTGCCCAGGCTGCATTGAAAATCTGGTTTCCTTAAAGGGTTATTACTATTTTGACCATTCGGTAGAGTTGTTAGGGTAACTACTTAATTAAGCAGGATATAAAACTTTAGGATCAAGAGTGTATGTTTCACTGAGAATAAAGGAAGTGGTGTTAGTGAGTTTGAGGAAGTGGGCATTTGAGTGAGAGACTTTAGAGGATAAAGCAAAGTAGTAAAGTCACTGGGAAAGAGAATGAATGAAAGAACTTGGAAGGAAAATACCACCCCTGCCATAATTGTGCGGTGTGAATCAGCTGTTGGAGGTGGGTGTTTTCTTTGTATACTTTAGGTAAGATTGGCTTCATCTTCCATCTCATATCCTGTGGGGAGTCAATTCCTTCACCAAGTTTTTTTGTGAATTCCTGTTTTAACTTATTTCTAGTGTCCTCTGGCTAGGGTTCTCCCTTTGCTGAATTATCATTTTATGCTGTGTTTTCTGAATCTGCTTTACCATTTCTGCCCTGGGACTGACCCAAACATGAGAAACAGACCAAACTGATTTATTCCCTTCCATGCAAGAAAACACGAGGAGACTGCTAGGTCAAAATGGCTCTGACTGATTAAATATAAAACAATGTGACTACCAATGAGAACAGTAGTTGCACTATATTGAACTATCAAATATGTTTAAATAAGGAGTACATAATGATAATGATAATGATAATAATAAACCTCATTCATAGCCTTTGAGTACTAGGGAATCCATGCATTATTTTGAAAGGTGGCAAATAAAAGTAAAGTAATAATTCTATATTCTGCCCTTATCATACTAATTGTCCCTTAGGGAAAGCAAAGAGCTGACAAGGGAAAGCTTAGCTTTAAAGAAGATAATAGGAGATAATAGATACAGAAGGAATGATAAAATTTGTATCGCGCTATTTTCAACTCCTAATGAAATACTGGGTGCAGGCATTTATTATCGGTGATGTTGATACCATAAAATGAAAAGCAGTTGGATATTATTGGGTTGTCAGAAAAGTCATGATGCATTCTTGCATAGTAAAACATAGAAAAATACCTCATGACTTTTCCGACAACCCGCATATATCTCCCGATGGAAGTTTTCAACAACACTTAGTCTTGCCAGAAGAAATCAAGCTATTAGAAGGGTTGATTGAATTCCAGGTCAATTTGTTTTGGCAAGACTGCTTCGTAAGTGATGTTGAATATTTCCATCAAAAAGATTTGCTTTAAAACAGTCTAGGGAGGAAAATAAAATGTGGGTGAATGTGGAGATAAACAAGGTTGGCCATGAGTTGAATAATTGCTGAAGCTGAGTGATCTCTACTTGGAGCTTGCTCACATATAATGATTAATTTAATACTGAACATTAGGTTTCTTTTTCTCAAAAAAAAAAAAAATCTCCTCAGCCTTCCCCAAAATTCAAAATCCCACTGCCTATCACCACATCCCTTTCATAGCATGCCAGAAAAAACTCCTACTTCATTATGTAGAACAATTCAGTAGTCCCCACCCAGGAATTCAACTCTGGACCTTCCAACAGACTCTTACTCTAGATTTTATAGTGTCCCTTATTTAATTTAATAAGGTAGAGATGAAGTTGCTATAGCAAAATAACTTGCAATGCCACAAAAATAGAAAATGTATTTTTCTTTTTCATAGTGGGTCTAAGGATGGGAAATCCAGTTCCACTCCATGAATCATCCAGGGATCTAGTAAAACATAGAAAAATACCTCATGACTTTTCCGACAACCCGCATATATCTCCCGATGGAAGTTTTCAACAACACTTAGTCTTGCCAGAAGAAATCAAGCTATTAGAAGGGTTGATTGAATTCCAGGTCAATTTGTTTTGGCAAGACTGCTTCGTAAGTGATGTTGAATATTTCCATCAAAAAGATTTGCTTTAAAACAGTCTAGGGAGGAAAATAAAATGTGGGTGAATGTGGAGATAAACAAGGTTGGCCATGAGTTGAATAATTGCTGAAGCTGAGTGATCTCTACTTGGAGCTTGCTCACATATAATGATTAATTTAATACTGAACATTAGGTTTCTTTTTCTCAAAAAAAAAAAAAATCTCCTCAGCCTTCCCCAAAATTCAAAATCCCACTGCCTATCACCACATCCCTTTCATAGCATGCCAGAAAAAACTCCTACTTCATTATGTAGAACAATTCAGTAGTCCCCACCCAGGAATTCAACTCTGGACCTTCCAACAGACTCTTACTCTAGATTTTATAGTGTCCCTTATTTAATTTAATAAGGTAGAGATGAAGTTGCTATAGCAAAATAACTTGCAATGCCACAAAAATAGAAAATGTATTTTTCTTTTTCATAGTGGGTCTAAGGATGGGAAATCCAGTTCCACTCCATGAATCATCCAGGGATCCAAGTTCCCTAC
>NW_006207133.1:5970583-6005078 GCF_000334495.1 Tupaia belangeri chinensis
ACACTTAGCTTTCTTATCCTCTAGCCCAGGGGATTGTCACCAAGAATAGGAGAGTACTTGAAAGAGTCCATGCCAGTGCCAAGGACCAGATTAGAAAGTTGTTGCTCACATTTTATTGATGAGAACTTAGAAGAATGGCTCCCTCAGCTGTGGAGAGCTTGGGGATGTGGCCTGGAGCAAGCTCGTGCCTAGTTATAGTTCTACATATGTGGCAGAAGAAGGGAGTGGATTTTGGAGTATATCTCTCTGCTCCCAGTATTTGCAAAGGCAACAGAGGTTTAGTCCTCATTGATAATGTAATCAGTATGTGGAACTCGTGACTGGTGTAGTGAAGCCTCAGTTTAGTAATTATGTAGAGCACAAGATATTAACCCACTATGAAAAAGAAAAATATACTTTTCGATTTTAGTGGCATTTAATCTCTTTTCTCGCTGCTTGGCTCAACTTTAAGAGACACGAGTGGCTTTCTTCTAATTTCCCTGCTTCATGTTTCACTCCCTTTCAGGATTCAAGTTCAGTTCTTACCCTCCCTTGCAGGAGGGTAGAGGGGCTGGAGGATGGAGGACGTGTCTCACTGTGGTTCTGCTGGGATTTGGCTGCCTGCTCAGTACATGTGCAGTGCTGAGTCCTTCATGCAGGGACTTAGAAGCCTCTTTAGAGCTTCTTCAAAGGGACCCTGACTGCAATCTCTGTAAGTAGGTCTGTGTTTCTCTATCCTGGGATGACTTAAGATACCTCTTGTGGCCCAAGGAATGCAGTCTTTGACTTCTTGCTGCAGAGACCTCTCTGGCCCTCTAGGTAGCCCTATTGTCCCTGAGATATCCCTGAGCCATCCTTGAGCTGGTTTTCTCTCCCTGGGGCTCATATTTGGTCCTTGGGAAACAACAGTACCACCCTTGCCCAGTCTCTCCTTGCCCATATATATTTTTAAATTTAATTTGGTCATTAATTTAATTTGACTAGACACACACATACACACACACAAACACACACATACACACACACACACACACACACACACACACAGAGCGCCACCAAGTCTGGGACTTGAACCGTGGTTGGCCCCGTGGGAGTGTCCAACGCCTCAACCTCCATGCTACCTGCTGGCCCCTTCTTGCCCATATTTGATCTCTAGATTTCCCAGGTGGGAGCACAGCCCATTCCTTTCCATTTTCCAGCTGGAGGGGCCACATCCTGAGCTCTCCATGAAGCTCCCTGGGCGGGAGGTGGGACTCAGAGCACACACAGCTTGCTCCAATGACATGACTCCTTTATCTATTCATGGAGAGAGTGAGAATGTTCTCAAGTAGATGATGTTCTCATCTGACCTTTATAAATTCTGCCCTTGGTGATCTGTCCTACGGGGACTTTGGTATCAGACAACTACAATCTTGGTGCTGCTGAAATGGAAGCAGGAAACATTGTGCTCGACCATCCTGTGATGTAAATGAATCCTGCTGCCTGCAAAGGTAAAAGTAGCTGCAGCCAGTTTGGGTTTTAAATAGCAATTTTTACCTCCCCATTCCAGCTGGACACTTGATGTGGATACAGGCCTGTTTATGGAAAGGCAAACCCCACAGGGAAGTCAGCATCATGTCCTGCTCACCGTCGCCTTCTCCCACTCCTGCCCACACTAGAGAAGGCATGAATCACTGGGTGGGACCAACTCTTTCATAAGAATTTTTAGCCCCAGCTTTCTGTAATGTGGCTCATCAGAGGAAATAACACACTCAGATTGGTACAACCCGTGGGTGTTTTCTTTAAATTCAGTTAAACAAATCCTTTGGATTCTACACTTTTGCTGTCACATAACTGCTAATTACCAGGTCAGTGGATTGGCAGCAGCAAGAGGAGCTCAAAGCTGTGTATATTAGACCCAATTAGTGTAGATCTTGGATTACTGTGTTTCAACCTTCACGTGTCCAGGCACTTTCCAAGGCTTTGTTCAATCGAAGGATTTATGGTGCAGTGGGTAGGGACTGAACCACGTAGGGATAGTGGCCATCTTTGTGCCAATATGTCTTTGAGCCTCAGAACCTAGAACTAGAATCTGCTCAGTTCACTTTGATGGAGTGCTTACTGTGAGCTTAGTACATGGTGCTACATAGTCGGATGTAAAGAAGATGACCTCTGACCCCGAGAAGCCTGGAGCAGGATGGAAATTGAGACACCCATGGCCAAATCACTCTGAAGACTGGACTGGGCTCACCCACTAGCCATTACCCACTACCCTGGGTGCTTTCCCCTTTAGCTTCCAGAATTCAGCAGACCACCTCTGACTGGCTTCCCACTGTCCTTCCATTTCATAGAGTCTACTCCTCAACTCTTATTATTCATGAAGGTCCCTGGGCTCTAGTATACTAAACCAAGCTGAGATCTGTGGTTAACTTTAGGAACAACACTGTTCTCTCCTGTGATTCCATCACTGTAGGAAGACAACCTAGATGAGTTCGGTTTACCTCCTCTAGGTAGAATGACTCATTCCATTAAGCTAGCTGTCCAGTTGAAAGCACTAGTATTCCAAACGCAGTGGGCCATGGTGAAAGGGACCTCCACGTCATAGCCAGTCGGTGGCGGGTCAGAACTGAGGTCTGAGCCTGCTGACTGCAAGGAGCACGTTTTTCCACATTAGCACATTGCTTGCCTATTATTAGCATTTTCTAGTTGTTTTATGATTTTTTTTTTGCAATTCCTTATGTTTTCTTTGTCATGGTAAAAACCACATAACATAAAATTTACCACCTTAACTATATTTAAGTTAACTATATGCATTTTGGAATGCAATAGATCTCTAGAACTTTTTCATCTAATAAAAATGAATTCTATATCCACTGGTCAACTCCCATTTTCTTTTCTCCAGAGCCCCTGACAACCACCATCCTACTTTGTATTTCTACGAGTTTGATTACTTTAGATACCACTTATAAGAAAAATCATACAGTATTAGTGTTTTTGTGACTGGTTTATTTCACTTAGCATATGCCCAAGGTTCATCCAAGTTTTAACTTTTGACATACTTTTCTTTTTTTTTTAAAGGCTGCCTAATATTCCACTGTATGTATATGCTATATTTTCTTTATGCATTCATCTGTCCATAGATATTTGGGTTGTTTCCACCTCTTGGCTTTTGTGAACACTGCTGTGATAAACACGGAAGTGCAAATATTTCTCTGAGATCCTGTTTTCCCTTCTTTTGGATATATCTAGAAGTGGTATTGCTGGGTCATACGGTAGTTCTATTTTTAATACTTTGAGGAACTATTTTCCATAGCTGTTGTACCATTTTACATTCCCAAAAATAGTCAAAAGGATCCCAATTTCTCTACATCCAAGCATTGGCTTGTTATTTTTTGCTAGTGGCTGTCTTCACAGGTATAAGGTGGTATCTCATTGTGGTTTCAATTTACATTTTCCTGGTGACAAGTGATGTTGAGCATCTTTTTCATCGACCATTTGTGTCTTTATTGGGGAGATGCCTATTCAAGTCTCTTGCCTACTTTTTAATTTGGCTGGTTGCTTTTTGCTGTTCAGTTGTGGGCATTTAAAATATATTTAGAATATTATCCCCTTATTATCAGATATATGGTTGGCAAATAGGTCCTCCCAACCTATCAGAATGCCTCTGTACTCTGCCGATGGCTTCTGCTGCACAGAAGTTACAAAATGTGACACAGTCTCTCATCTTCTTTTGCTTCTGTTGCCTGTGTATCTGGTGTTCTTAGAGATAAGTTTAAGTGCAATTAGTTCAATCAGGAAGGCTTGGAAATGATGCAAAAGAGAAGTAAAGAGTGGTTCTTCCTAGTAAATGGAAAAGCTGGGGTATTTGTACACTTTCTCCTGTCAGACATTGATTGAGGGTTGCTCTTGGGAATGTTAATTTTCTGGCTCTGTCTGATCTGCCAGGCAGGTAAGCACCTCAGTGCCCATGGCTCTGGAAAAGCCTTTAGGCATAGAGATGTAGATGCTAGCAGTTGACAGCTATTTGAAGCACCTAGAATGATGGGGCTTTGACAAAGAGAGCAGAGCACTGAGGACATCTGCAGTACCTCAAATAACTATGGGTCCTGGATTCTAGTCCTGATTCTTCATAACAGGCTGCTTGACTTTGCATGAGTTATGCAATCCTTGCCTCGATTTCATCAAAAGCAAAATGGAGGGATTAATGATTTCCTTTCTCCAAAAAGAAAATAAGCTCTTTAAGGGCAGGAATCTAGCAGGGTCTCTTGATGTCTTCTCTGGAAATTATTTCAAATCATTAGAAGACTGAGACATACAGAATGCTTGTCTTTTCAGAAGACTCAACCAATGTTATTATCCGTATGGCTATTTCCCCTACACAAGGACATTCTTTGATGTTCAACACCTGGAGGTACATGGAGCCAAAGGAACTTGAGTCATCCAATAAAGAGGGAGACAGGGACATGGAGCTCTGTATGTACTGGGTGTTAGAAATGCTCGTCACAGTCCAGGACTGAAATGTTCCCGTATTTTTGGCTGAATGGCAGGTGTTTGATCCTGGATCCCCTATGTGCATAACCTTGAACAGACATATATTCTAAAATGTCACCCACAGCTATTAGGTATGCAGAGGTTCTCCTTGGAATGGGCCATTAAGTACCATTTATGAACTGGCCTAAATGCTGTGAACGGTGCACCCAAGGATGACCTTGGCTCAGGTGTCAGTAAATTATGCTGCACAGCATCTTGCCCCATGCTACAGCCTCGGATCTGAAGGTGTGCTAATTATTACATAGTCAGTAGGCATGTCCTTTCCATATTCATGGTTTTCCACTTCTTGGTTGTCGGCTTGTTTCTAAATACTTTCTGAATTAGTCTCTGATTTTTCTGACTTCTCTATAATACATGGTTCAATTTCCATCAGGAATCACCCATGTTTAGAAATAATCTCCAAGAACAACTCTTTGGTTATTCAACCTATAAATAAAGTTATTTTTTGAGATAAGAAAGTTCATGCATAATACCTGGGACTTCTGAATAGGGATGCTGGAAAAACTGTTCTAAAGTTTGAGATCCCTCTTTATGATTGTTTCTATTTTGTACTAAGATTGTATTATAAGAACACATGATTTGAAAGTTTTGGTCCTTTCTCCCTACTTTCACTAGTCTCCTTCCAAGAAGTACATGAGTTAGGTCATCTGTCAGCTATCCTCAACTTATTAAAAAAATGAAGAAATTGAAGCTACAGCAAAATGAGGGTTATACCCTCAAATGTGATAAATCCAGGGTGAGCAAAGTTAATGCAGAAAATCTTGTTTTAGGCAAATATTATAGGTTGTTATAGGCTCTGAACTTTCTAGTCAAGGCAAAGAACTCACAGTGTCATTAGAAAAATAGAATCTGATTACTCGGCATATGCTCAGAGTTTCCTGTTACTGAGGCCTACGGTTTTTGCAAAAGGCAGAGTACTACACCCTCCTTGACGTTACAGTCAAACTAATAAAGTGCTATGGCCAGTGCTCTGCGGTGTAATCACCAGGTAGTTTGTGTGCTGGGGTAAGGCAGGGTTGAGTGGTCTCTAGGAAACTGATATTCCCTGGGGAGAGCTTCCCATGCTGTGCCTGATGGTCTTGGGTAGCCCAAACTGAAGAGGGCTCAGAGACCACTTCTTTATCCAGGCCAGTTTGGACACCTGAACAAACTCACAAGAGGCCTCCCATTCACAGGGACCCTGGGAAGCATGCTTGCTGGGGCCATAGAGCCCCCTGGTCTTCTCCTGCCATGTGTGTCCTGAAGCAGTTGCGAGTTCTCCTGGCACTTGGGGTGCTTGGAATGCAGGGGTAGGTGCCAGAGGTTGTCTCTACTGCTGTGCTTCCGTCTCTGTGTGGAAAGCAGAGCGGTGTGGTGTGATCCAACACACACAGTGGACATTTTCTCAGCATCGATGTCAGTGTTAATAACATTTGTTATTATTATGTCAGAGGTGTATCTCAAACACAAGAAATGGTGCCGCTGGGGTCATCTTTTCAGCCAGGAGAGTCTGATCACAGTCTTTTGACAATAATCATGAAGAGAATAGGCTGAGAAGATTGAGAAGCTCTCTCTCTCTCTCCCTCTTCCTCTCTCTCTCTCTGTCTGTCTCCCAAAGTCTAATATACCTGTTTTCTCTCTAATTAATATCCTCCTCTAACCATTTCTCCCTCTCTCTTTCCCCTTGGGTTATTTTCAGTTTCAGAAATAATGCCTTGAGATTTCAGCTCAGTTCGTAGCATTGCAGATAAGCACCTCCCTGTGTTGTGGGGCAGGGAGCCCTCACAGCAGCGTGAACTGGTGAACTGACCGCTCCTGTGGCTGGGACTTTCCTGATCACTGTGGCCTCTGCTAGCTTCAGCAGCAGCAGCTGTTACAGGAAGGGCTGGCTGGCTCCGACTTTTGCGATTATTGTGGTCTCTGGTAGCTGTTCTGGATGGATCAAGATTGCGAAGAAACTTCTGTTTCAAAGAGACCCCTCAGACTCGGAGATAATTTCTCTGCAGGTGTGATCTTGCCCTAAATAGGAAATGTTTACCAGGTGGCTGCTGAGAATTTCCCACTGAGAACACTGCCTGGGGGTGTGGAGAGATTTTCTAGGCTTCAGAGTGCTTTTCCTTACTTAATTCTCACCATGCCTCTGTGAGGGAGTACCTCAGTGGGAGCGGGCCTGGTTGGTCGTGACGTTAAACACTAGCCTGCTTGATCTATGAGGAGGATTTACTAGCTTATTCATGTAACTGATATGCTCAGAGGTAGTCCCTATTCAGAGGAGGCTTGATTTAGGGCTCAAATGATATCCCTAGGGCTAGGTCTCATCTCATCCCTACTCTGCCTTCTTCATGTGGGCTTCACTCTCAAACTTTATTCTGATGCATGCTGGCAGCTCAGAAACCTTGAAGTTTTAGAGCGGTTGCTGGAGTTCAAATTCCTTTTTTTTTTTTTTTTTTTTGAGAGGTTTTTTGCTATAGGGTGCGTGCGCTCGCCAGACAGACAGAGAGAGACAGAGAGACAGAAAGCGAGAAATCACCCCCCAGGGGGGATGGTCACGCCACAATCCCTTCTCCTCCATTATCCTCTCAGGATCTTGGGTACGCACGCACACGCGCCCGGCGTGAGTTTTAAGCCACTGGGTCCGGGACGTGAACCACGGTTGACTATGTGGGAGTCCAGCGACATAGCCATTATGCTAACTGCTGGTTCTAGAGTTCAAATTCTTACAACTTCTATATCCAGTGGAAGAGAAAGGGTCTCTCTTAGTAGTTTTTTTGTTTGTTTGTTTGTTTGTTTTTTTAGAGGTTTTTGCCATAGGGCACGTGTGCTCACCAGACAGACAGAGAGAGAGAGACAGAGAGACAGAAAGCGAGAAATCACCCCCCAGAGGGGATGGTCACGCCGCAATCCCTTCTCCTCCATTCTCCTTTTGGGATCTTGGGCATGCACGCACACGCGCCCAGCGTGAGTTTTAAGCCACCGGGTCCAGGACGTGAACCGCGGTCGACTACGTGGGAGTCCAGCGACATAGCCATTACGATAACTGCTGGTCCCTCTTAGTAGTTTTTATAGAACAAAAGAAAGGGTCACCATTCCCACAAGCCAAAGAAAGTCTCCTTGCATCTCCTGGGCTCTGATTAGTTTGCGTGTCTATTCCTAACCAATCTCTGTTGGCCAGAGGTGTGGGATTCTTTGGCTGACATAGGGGCTTCTCCTGGAGCTGGTGATGGGTGTAGCCCTCATTGAATCATAAGGCAAGGAATATGCAGGTCCATATAGAATGTCTGTCAACTACAGACCGGTAAGAACAAACTTGCACACAGTTAACAGAAGACAGCCTGGGCTTGTTTAAGGTCAAATTATAAGAGGATGACACCTGTGGGAGTGATGTCTTTAAAAGTTTATTTATTTTTCTCTTCCTGGAGAAAGAAGAGAGAGAGAGATGTACCCTGAGCAGGATCTTTCTGCTGTGATCCCTCCCTAGGCTCAGCCAGCCTGGGTCATAGCATATGTGTGGAATGGACAGGGAGACCTCAAGATGTGAACGTGGGACCTTCCCAATGTGGCATTGGCATTGTGGTGTGATGTGTTACTGCTGTGCCACCAGATTCATCCTCTCCACCACTACACTGTTAGTTCACTGACCGTCCTGGCCACAGATTTTTTTCTGTTTCCTCAAGACCTAGCATAATGCAATGCCTTTAGAAAGTGCTTACTAAGTATTTGTCGAGTGAAGCTGATAGAGTAGGTAGAGATGTGTGAGATAAATGAATAGAACTAGTTTGACTTGAGTGGTGGATTGAAATGGAGATCGAGGATGTATATCAGAATGGATTTTGAAAATCTCTATAGCGACTGATACGTTGCCTTGCTCAACAGAGACTGAGACATGCAGATGCAGGAGATGGGTGACAATGAGAAAAGGGGGTAGGGGTATAAGCTGTGCTGGTGAGACATATGCAGTAAAACCCGAAGGAAATACAACAGCAAGCTCAGTTTGTGGGAACCAGAGCCTGGGTGAGTTCCTGCATGCGCTACCTCTCCTGTCCCATGCTACACCCCCAGTCCCAGACACTATGAAAAGGGAAGTGACTATCTTGCAACTTAGAGCTCAGCAGACAGAGAAGCAATTCACAGCATTTTCAAATCCAATCGGCTTAACGTCCTTGGAGCCAACTAGTGAAGACTGGGTGGAACTTTGGGTTCCATGCTTTGAACAGAGTAGGGGACAGAGACTATTGATATGGACTTGTTTGCTCAAGGACAGACAGGGAGGCCCAGGGAGGATAAACTGTGGCAGCTGCCAAGTACACTACACAGGTTTCACCTGGGCATTAAGTGGGCTTCATAGAAGGTGCCCCAAGTATGGAGTCTGCAATTTAATAAAGGTTCTAGAAATGGTAGTTCCCTCAATGTGTAATGCCATGGGCCACTGCAGCCTTCTTGCTTACTTGGGGTGTGGTTTGATTCTCTTTGTGTGTGTGTGTTTTATGTTTTTTTTTTTTTTCTCTTTTTCTTTTGAGAAAGAGAGGAGAGAGAGAGAGAGAGACAGAGAGAGAGAGAGATCTGCCAACAGGGTCTTGATGCCATGATCGGCTCCCAGTCTCAGCTGGCACTTGATCTTGGGCATGTATGTACCCTGAATACTTAGGCGAGTCTGGACCTTCCTGTGAGGTTCAGTGTCACAGAGCATAGTGTTTTACAGCTGCACCACCATTAGGGCACCACTTCTTTGTTTTAGCAATGAAATGTGAGCTCTTTGTCCCCTCCCATTGTGGTACTCAAGGCTGACATTTGTTCTTCCCTGGTCTGAGTTCCCCAACAGGAGATCACAGTGGAAACCCATGCTGGCATTTTCTGTTCATAAGGCCTCTCTGCGCCTCTCTCAGGTAAAGGGAGAATTCTTCCTGGAGCTCTCAGTGCTACTACCCGTTTTCTAGCCCCTGATGGCCTGTTCAGGCTAATTCATCAGGAGACATCTCCAGGCCACTTATGTCTTTCCAAAGTGTCACGTTGACACTGGGTGGCCTCTAGAGCTCAGCTGCACTGAGTGCTGGGGGCGGAAATAGACCATGTACTATCTGGCTATGTGCTCCTGCCTGTTCCTGGGAGCACAGGACACTTCGGTTAACTTGGGCACACTAGTGACATGGCCCTGGACTTTCCTTTTTCCTGCCCTTAAAGGATTTTAAGTGAATTGAGGGGAGCAGAGGAGGGAGTGATCTGGGGCAGTGGGTACCTACTCACTCTGTCTGTAGCGACTGGACCTCCAACCTGGTAATGGAATCTCAGCAGCAGCAGGAAATCATAAGCTTGGAGGGAGGAGTGTGGCTTAGCTGTCCTTTGCTTCCTGTGTCTGGTGGGGGCTCCCTACCGGAGTCTAGGGTCTCTGCACCTCCTGTCCTTTGCTCTCTTGGGGTCTTCTTTTGGTGTGGTCACCAGGCCCTGCTTGTCCCCAGGAAATCAGCTCACCACCATCTGCTGCTAGGATGTGTGGGAGGGCGACACAGGAAAGGGGTAGAACCAGGCTGCCAGAGTTCTCTCAATTAAGGATAGCCAAAACACCGTCTTGATAGTGTACACAGCTTGAAGAGCACACAGGGAAAGATGGAACATGAAAGAGGCTCTTAGCTGCGTTAATGCTCCCTTCAGTGGTGTTATCAGCACAACAGATGGCAGCCGACCAGCAGAACTGGAGGAAATCAAGTATCCTTCGTAGTTCACTTAAGGCAGCGTCTGGGGTGGTTTTATTATTTACAGAGTCATGGAAACAAGCTCTACTGCACCACAGTGTGTTGTTACATAATTCCTTCCTCCTCCTGAACGCTGCGTTGCTATACTCCATATGGTTATTGCAGGTAGATTTGTTTTACTTCAGGTGTATATTTATTTCTGGAGTAACTAGCTTTTGGCAGCTCAACCTGAACATTAATTTGAAGCACTAAAGAGAGGTATGGGTGGAGGAGCGGCTCCATTCAGACCTAGAACAGATACATTCCATGTCTACAGACTCTACTAATGTGAGCCAAGAGGAAGTGAATTTGGGGAAAAGGCTTCCTGAACTACCTGATCCAGGTGAGCCTCAATGTAGGAAAACCCAGGTAAGCATTTATTACACAAGCATATGACGGGGCTACAAAATGTTTGTGGATAAATGGGATTAACGTATGAGTTTATTTCAATGTGGAGAAATGTGAAATCCGTGCTTTTTAAAAATTGCCAGAAGGGATATGTGTTCATCAGAGACAGAAGGAGAGAGGGAAGAAGAAAACCCCCACCCCCAATGAAATGTGGTCATGCCTCAATTCCTTCTCCATTATTCCACTCTGTTGGGATTTTAGGTGTGCATGCACACATGCTCAGTGTGTTTTTTCAAGCCTCTGAGATTGGGATTCAAACCATGTGTGATTGGATTCCTTAACTACTAGGCATAGGATCAGCCAAATGCAGTTTTTAAATAATATGAATCCTCCACGATTTTTTTGAAGACATTGTCCTAGTTGGAGTGCTTATATGGATTTTGGAAGGTTATTGCTTTATAAAAGCATTCCTTTAAAGTGAAACTCTCTAGGGAGCAGCAGGTGGCATAGTGATTAAGGTGGCATGGATTCCCACATGGTTGACTGCAGTTTGAGTCCCAGACCCGGTGGTTTAAAACTTATGCTGGTTATACATGCACTGGCGCCCAAAATCCCAAGAGGAGTGTGGGAAGCTGCACACCAGCGAGTCTGCCGAGGTTTCTCAGAGAGCAAACAATTACCATGATTGGTTCCCTTCCAAAAACCTGACCTTCGAAACCTTGCTCTGATTGGCCACTAGAATCCCTAAAATTTGCATATCCGGCACCTCATGATTGGTTCCCAAAGCAACCAATCACAGCCCACTGTTTACAACCAATCACGGCCCACCGTTTACAACCAATCATGGCCCACCGTTTACAACCCACCAGAGTGTATATAACCAAGATGCCTGGCCCACAGTGGCCGGACGACGACGGCAACGACCAGGAAGACGACGACTGAAGAGCCTGAAGAGTTGAAACACCGCGCAGTCTCAAGATGACCCTGAAGATCCTGAAGAGCTGACACTGCATCGTCTCCAGATGAACTGGAAGACCCTGAAGAGCTGTAACACTACATGGTCTCCGGATGACCCTGAGGAGTTGTGACACCGTGTCGTCTCCGTGCTGCTCACAGTAGACGACGCGACCCTTAAGAGCTGTGACACTGCGTTGTCTCTGTGCTGTACCGTGCTGCCCACAATAAACGGACGACACTGTCGTCTCCGTGCTGTAACACTACGTCGCTTGTCCCGGCTCTCACTCCTTCACTCAGGAAACCTGTTTGGCTGTCCCCCCCGGGTTGGGACAGAGGAGAATGGAGGAGAAGGGATTGAGGCATGGCCATCTTCTCGGGGGGGGGGGGGGGGGTGATTTCTGTCTCTCTGCCTTGCTCTGCCTGTCCAAAGAGTGTATACTCCCAATAGCAAAACTATTGCAAAAATATAAATAAGAAAAATAATAAAATGAAGCTATCTTTAGTGCTGAAAAGTCACTGATGAGGCTGAAAATGAGCAAAGACAGCAGAAGAAATGAAGGCCCAGGGTTAAGAACCTCTGAACTTTAAGATAACTGAGAAAGAAAGATAATTGGAAATAATGGAGCTCTATACCTGGGTGGTAATGAACTTGTTTTAGGATCCCTTATTAAACAATTAATTATTGAAAATAACTAATTTGTAATATTAAAAATGTAATACATACTAATGGCTAAATTCAACTAGTCCAGAAGGGTATAAGGTGAAAACTATAAATCTCCCTCTTCAACCGTTTCCCTATGAAGTTACCGTGGTTAGTTGCTTATTTCTTCTGTACAGAAACTTCCTGTGCAAATGAAAGGGTATGCACCATATTGTGAAAAAAAAAAATCACAAGCAGGATTGCACTGTTTGGATCATTCTGCATCTTGCCTTTTCACTTTACATCCTGTCGTGGAGGTCTTCCCACACCCATGTAAAAATCAGCATCATCCTCTGAAATGGCCACACACTATCTCAGTGCATGAAAGTATTATAATTTTTCCCACTTATTTTCTGGTGAAAAATGTGTGTTCTGTATTTTCGCCTTTGATATTAGCAGACAGTGCTGTAAACAACATCTTCATTCACAGACCTTTGTATATCGACAAGTACAGATAACAGAGAAATGAACCTACTAACAGATTCATCTTGTTTGGCACCATTTAAGTTGGTTTCTAACCATTTTTTTCTTTCCATTTGGGAAGGAGAATGACTGATTCTCTCTGCACCTTTGTACTATTTGCCAACATGGGGGAAAACGATTCTTTCATTTGGGCAGCCACTCAAAGGCATTAATTGAGCATTAACTATATGCTAAACATTATGCGTTAGATTCTGGGAATACAATGAAGAAAGACAAGTACATTTTCTACCTGGAAAATTCTTTCCCAGTGGAGCTTGTTGTCCGGGGAAATGAACATGAGCTAAATAATCACATAAAAGAGTGTAAATGACAACTTTTCTGAGTGTTATAAATACACAATAATTAGGAGAGAATGTAAACAAGAGAGCGATCTAATGAGGAGAGGGGTTGGAGGAGTCAGGATAAGCTTCCCCCAGGAAAGAGCAACTGATCTGCAATTGAAGAATGGGTAGAGCTCATTAGGCGAAGGAGGAAAGGAGGAGGAGAGGGAAAGAACATTGAAGAGAGAGGGAATATACCATGTGAAAAGATCCTGAAAAAAAGCCCAGGTGGAGAGGTTAGGAAGGCAGGTGGGTTCAGGGCCACACCACACAGGAGCTTCTGAGGGTTCAGAGAAGCAGAAAGTCTTTGAAGAGGTTTAAACAGTGGAGAGACAGACAAATTGTGTTTGAAAGATCACGATGTTGTTCCAGGATGGAGAAAGGGATAGTAATTCAGTTGCTGTGACTTGCATTTATGTGATTATTATTTTTTTAAAAACTTGCCAGAAGGCATGTGCACTCACTGAGGAGAGTCATGCAACACACACACACAGAGAAAAGAGCGAACCCCCCCCCCTTGGGGGGCATAGATAGTCACACTACAATTCCTTCTCCTCCATTTCTCCTTTGGGGATTTTGGGCACACACACTCATAATACTGAACATGTTTTTCAAGCTACAGAGTCCAGGACTTGAATGGTGCAGTGGGTCATGTGAGATCCAGCTGCCTTAATTACTATGTCACTGGCTGGCCTCTATTTATGTCATTTTAAATGAAGTTGGTCACTTATTCTTTTTTAAAATAATTATTTCATTTTACTTTATTTATTTGATTTATTTGTTTATTTTAATTTGCAGTGAGAGAGAGTGAGAGAGAAGAAAGTAAGAAAGTAAGCTGCCAGGTCTGGGACTTGAACCATGGTTGGCCAAGTGAGAGTCCAGCACCCTTAACCCACCATGCCATCTGCCAGCTCTGGTCACTTGCTCTTATGTGATAGTAAGTTTTATTTTATTTTCTTTAAGCTACCTGATCTTGACAGTCTTTTCCCATTTTGGAACCATCTTCCTCCTTTTGATTTATAAAAACTCTTTGTATATGAAAGAAATTAGCCTTTCATCTGCCAAGAGTTATAAATTTTTTTCTATTTTGTCTTTTGGTGACTATATTTAGATACCTAAATAATATTAATAATATTAATATGGTCAGCTTTGTCAATATTTCCTTGTAGTTTCTTGATTTTATGTCATACTTATGAGGGCCCTCCTCCCACTCAGATTATCAATTTTTTTATTGCTCATGCTTTTTTCTTACATTTATTTATATGGAATTTATTTTTGATAGGAATTGAGGGAGATATCAAAGTTTATTTATTTTATTATTTGTTCTTTTCCTCTTTAATTTGCCAGAGGGCACAAGTGCTCGCCAGAGAGAAACAGAAAGAGAGAGAGAGAGAGAAAGAGAGAGAGAGAGAGAGAGAGAGAGAGAGAGAGAAAGAGGGAAAGTGAGAAAATACCTTCCGTGGGGGCTAGTCATGCTGAAATCCCTTCTCCTTCATTTCTCCCTCCTTTTGGGATTTTGGGCATTCATGCACATGTGCTGGCATATTTTTCGAGGTGCCAAGTCTAGGACTTGAACTGTGTGGTTGGCCATGTGGGATCCACCTGCCTTAACCACCATTCCCCTAGCTGGTCTCTGATATCCAGGTTTATTTGCTTTTGTGAATTGCTGGCCAGTTGTACCATCACCAGTTTATAAAAGCCATGAATTTTTATTGCCAATTTGAAATGCTACTGTAATTGCCTGCTAAATTTTGAACTGTAAAATATATATTTAAATACTATATATATATTTTCAGTTTCATTGTATTTATCTTTGTCTATTCCTGCACAAGTATTAATTTTAAAATGTTGCAGTACCTTTGGAATATATTTAATATGTTAGGGTTTGCTTTCAGCTTTCTTTTTCTTTAACTGCCAGTCAGAGGGTATGTGCACTTGCCAGAGAGAGAGAGAGAGAGAGAGAGAGAGAGAGGGAGAGAGAGAGTGGCAGTGGGGTGGAGCATCTCTCCATGGGGTATGGTCCCACCACAATTTCTTTTACTCCATTTCTTGGTCTTGTCAGGGTTTTGGGTGTGTACACACACAGATGTGCCCAGCATGATTTTGAAGCTACTGAGTCTGAGATTTAGGCCACATTTGACCACGTGAGATCTGGACCCTCTAACTACTTGGGCAACGGGGCTGACCCACTTTTAATTTTTTTTCCCACAATTTTTGTGGCAATTCTGGCTTGTTCCTTTCTTTGCAAGGCTCACTGGGAGAAATAAAGCAGTTGTGTGACCTCCATCACCAATGTGCTTATTATTGGTGGTCTCTTCCTGGTGTGGCATTCAGTGCCTGCTACAAAGCATTCTCTTGCATGCTATTTGATGTGGTATTCCCTGCTGTTTGGCTTTCATGTATTCTCATGTCTCCTCCTCTGTATTTTTTTTTTTAGAGTTTTTTGCCATAGGGCATGTGTGCTCACTGGAGAGAGAGAGAGAGACAGAGTCAGAGACTTTGAGAGGGTGAGTGAGAAATCAACCCCCAGGGTATGACGTCAATCCCTTCTTCTGCCTACTTCTCCTAGGATTTTGGATGTGCACATACATGTGCATGGCATAACTTGAACTGCAGTTGGCCATGTGGGAGTCCAGCAATGCAACCACTACGCCATCTGCTGGCTGCTCCTCTGTGGTAAGCAGCGACAGAATGGACATTTCAGTTGCACCTTGTAGGTCTCCCAGTTTACCCCACTACGTGTCTTTCTGACTGAGAACTACAGAGTGCCTTGGCCAGCTGCATATCTTTAGGTTTGAGCCCAAGTTGGTCCTTGAACATCTCCAAACACTCAGTAGGTTAATTTGATTGTTTCCTGAAACACTAAAGGTCAAACACGTTGCTAAACATAGGAACTAACCCCAGCCCTGAGCCAAATGCCTTAAACCTCTATATAAATGCCTTGACCTGCCCTCCCTCTTTGTGAACATAACTGGGTAAAATATCTCATTTTTCATCATCCATTGTGAGGATACTGAAACTCTTCTTATGTAAGTTCTCCTAGTACATGCTTTGGCCAAATCACACTGGCATTTATAGCTTCTTTCTTACAGTTTTCATTCGTTTAATTATTTATTCTTGCATTTTATTTATTTCTTTAGAGAATGAGTGAGAGAGAAAGAATGCTCCCAACAGGGTCAGGGTCTTGATGCCATGATCCACTCCTAACTTCAGCTATCCTCAGATCATGGGCACGTGCATACCCAGTGTGTTCAGAGGGGTCTCTGGAACGAACCCAGGAGCTTCCTAGGTGGATCAGTTCCACAGAGCATTGCGTTGCCACTGTGCCCCATCAGGCCCCCTTCTGCTTCTTTCTCTGGAAGCCCAACTAGCTCTGTTTTGGGATGGTTTGGAGTTGTCCCTTGTGGGAACTTCACTGCCATTGCTTTGGGACAACTTCAGCTGTAGGTTCATCCAGACAGGACTACACCTAAACCCCACACATCCCCTGGGAATGGGGCCTGTGGGCAGTCCTTAGCCCCCTTGTTTCTGAAGAGAGGAAGAGCAGACATAGCATCAGAAGCAGAACTTCAGCTGCAGAGAAATAGGAGAAAAGTGCTGTGCAAGTGGCCTGGATTGCAGGCCTCTTTCCCGGCCTCTTAAGCAGGAGATAGTTCAGCTTAGCCAGGTACAGAGAACCATCTTCCACATCACCCTAAATAGAAAGAGCACCAACGGAGAGTCAGGGACTCCCAGTAGGGGGCCTGCTGACGGCACAGCGGCAATGCAATGCTCTGTGGGGCTGATCCACCTAGGAAGCTCCTGGGTTCGTTCCAGAGACCCCTCTGAACACACTGGGTATGCACGTGCCCATGATCTGAGGATAGCTGAAGTTAGGAGTGGATCATGGCATCAAGACTCTGACCCTGTTGGGAGTATTCTTTCTCTCTCACTCACTCCATGAAGAAATAAATAAAATGCAAGAATAAATAAATAAATGAATAAAATCTGTAAGAAAGAAGCTATAAATGCCAGTGTGTTTAGGCCAAAGCATGTACTAGGAGAACTTACATAAAAAGAGTTTCAGGATCCTCACAATGGATAATGAAAAATGAAATATTTTACCCAGGTTTGTCCACAAAGAGGGGGTCAGATCAGGTATGTTACCTCCCTGCTCTGTGGCCCTGGACCTTTTACCCTCTCAGAGGTACAGTTCTTTTTCTGGACAATGTAGGTATCAATGACTCTTTGAAGAACTGTTCTGAGAAAAAGAAGTGTCTGTGTAGTCCCTGGCACAAAGTAGCTGCTCCACAGTCGCCATTGGTATTAAGCACATCACACGTTGGCTTCAAAGAAAACTATTGTTCAGATGCTGTCCAGTTCCTCCAGTAACTTCAGTGTTGACTTAATACAACACTAATGTCCATTTAGATAGACACTAGATCAGAGTTTTCAAGGCCCCTCCAGTTGACGCTGGATTATTCGCTGACATGATTAAGTAAGGGTATGGAGGGAAATATTTTAAGATAGGAAAGCAAGCAGCAAGGGACCATGTTCTAAAGGCCAGGTGTTTACCTGGTAGGTTTCACAGCTGAGGCATCCATCCGCCCCAGGGCTATGCAGGGATGGTGTCCTGGGGTAGTGCACAGCCATCCTGCCCTGCGTCCTTTTATGGGGCGTGAGGCTACATTAGCATGCAAAATCACATCAGCCTGTATTTCTGGAATGAACTTTTATCCACTTCCTCATTTCACAAGTTTAATTAGCTAAAACGGAGCCAGTGGTCTGGTATAGATGAAATGCATGTAGAATAAAAATATCAGTTACCCGAAAAGCTTTTGTGAAAAGTCAGGAAATGAAGTGAACTAGCAGAATAAAATTCTGAGCCCAAAGGCTCTCCTCTTTTTACTCCTTGCCTTCTCAAACAAACAAACAAACCCCACCAAATAAACAAAACATAAATGCCCCCAAAAGGCAGGGAAAAAATTCAGACCTAGGTCAAAAGTGAATTCTCTCAAGTGGTAGTTTTCTGGGAAGCTTGTGAAGTGTGTTCTGTAAAAAGTCGTCGACACTTCGAAATATCAAGCCCAAGGAGGGTTTTAATCACCATGGTATTTCATTAACAGAGAGGGTCATTGAGCATTCTGGCCAAGAGTAGATAATGTAGTTTTGACAGGAATATGGAAATATAGAGAGCTGGTTTTAGTCAGATGGTCACACTTGGATTTGAAAGGCTGTGGACCTTCATTAGGTGATAAATACCAAATGACGGGATTTGTGATGGATGAACTTGGAAAGAGCAGAGGGTTAGAGGAGCAGCGAGTGATGTGGTCCCGGGGGGGCTGGCACATGATGTGGTCCCGGGGGGGGGGGAAGTTGGCACACAGCACTGCCATGTTCAGAGTTTTAGGTGCAGACTGGCTGGGCCACACCTGCCTGTCCTCCCTGCAGCAATGGAGGGTCCCAAGGCACCCGAGACTCAAGAGCCACAGTGAGAGAGGGGTGGAAAGGGGAAAGGGATGTGCATCCCAGTGCTCTCTTCAGCCTAACAGCAGATGTGGGGTCTTGAACACCCTAGTATTCTAACATTCCACTATTTCGCTTTATTGCCTCCTCTGTGGTGCCTCCGTCCTGTCCCCTTGCTGAACACGCCAGCTGCTCTAGATGTAGTCTGGATGTAAGGCCCGCACTCTGAGCACAGAGCAGTGGCTTCTGCGGCTCCTCACCCGGCCCCTGCTTGCTTTTTTAGCTTTATCTCCCTATATCTGCATGTCCTCATCCTGTCCCAGTTAGGCTTCTGCTCCCTCTGGTTTGTTCCTCAGAACTGAATGAAAACACCATCTTCATTAGGTGATTTCACTGGTGCTTCTACCTGGGTGGGCTCCTCAACGCTGGATTAGAGACCCCCTCTGGGTCCAGAAGGTTGCATGCCTTCCTCCATGATAGCACTATTGTAGCATGGCCCTGCCACTGTCAGCTGGTTCCTCCTCCTTCCATTAGGCATGTGCGCTTGGTCTCCCTGTCTCTGTATGGCTGCACTTGGCAGGTGCTTGGCAATGGAAGGAGCACATTGCAGGTTAGGTTCCAGGAAGGAGGCCCTGAGGGTTTAGTGGGCAGGAGGCTTAGTGGGGGGAGATCTTGGGGCCACATCTATTGAGGGGAGAGGAAGACTGGGAGAGGACAGAGGGATGTGAGTGCCTATGATGCAGGCCTGACAGTAGCTAGCATGCCACGTGGGGAATGTTGGAGCTTGAATGGCCCTGGTTTGGCCAGAGACAGTTATACCTTTCTGGCCCTCCTCAATCAGTTGTTGCGATGTGGGAGGATGCACCTTGTGTATGTATATATCAGCTGTGCTTGCTATTGTGAGTATTTAGACAAATTAAGTTCATTAGCAAATCAATTAAATGGGGGGGGGATAGGCATAGAAAGCAACCATGGATACCAGAGACAATGGGAGGAGGGTTGGACAGGGCAGAGGGTCAGGGATAGGGAATCAAGGATGGCAAAAAAAACCCCCAAAAAAACAAAAACAAAAACAAAAAAACCCGCAAAATATACAAGACATAAGAAATGAAAAATTGTTGATAACACGTATGTTGATGTGCTTGATTGAGCCAACAGACAGTGTATTTTGGATGAAAAATTCATTTTGTATACTGTAATGATGTATAGCATATTAATGTTAAAAAAAGAAAAATAAATTAATAAATAAAAAAAATATTTGAGGTAAAAAAAAAAAAAAAGAAAAGAGGAGCCTCTCAGCAGCTAAAGGGATCTCTGGAAGGCTGGGAGCTGTGCTGTCTGCTGATATCACCCCAGCAGCACCATCTACAAGTCCCCACATCCTCCTGTCCACCCAGAACAGAGAATATCAGGGTGAACTGTGCATGGAGGAGTCTAGAAGTCAGGCACATTTTGGGATTCAGCCAAATCTGTCCTCCTCAAGCAATTTCCCTGCTCGCTCATTTTATTTATTTATATTTTTCATTGAATATCTTTATTAAATTTTCCATTGTTGAAAATGTCATACCACAGTGATTACTTGCATAAAATTTTGTAACCTATCTGCTTATGGCTCTTTTGTATTAGCATATGTTGCCAGATATTTCTCTATTGTTTTTAATTAACATACCATTATATGTATTCATGGAGTGCTCACTCACAGCTAAGCACCAACTACAGGTTAGTTGCTACCCTGGGACAGAGTGAGGCCTAGACAGTCTCTGCTGTCCTGGATGCCCTGGTCTAGAGGGGAGACAGATAATGTACATGTGAACAGGTAAGCAATGAGCTGTGCTGCCTCATCAGGGCTCTGCAGGAAAGAGGCTGATAGGAGGATGCTGGGTGCAAAACGAGAAATGTGGCTGGTTTAGACAGGGCATTTGGGAAATCATCTAAGAGGAATGTGGCTTAATGGCAAGAAAAAGTCAGCCATGAGCAGGGGAGTGTGCCGAAGCCCTGAGGTTTTAGATCCTTCCGTCTGCTTTAGGATATGGTGGCAGGGGGCAAGATTGGAAGCCAGGATGTCAGTCAGAGACAACAGCAACTCTAGGCAGGAGGTGACTAGGGCTGGCCAGGGGAGATGGAGCCAGGGGACAGAGAGGGTGGGCACTGACCACACTGGCCAATGCACCGACTGTGTCCTGTGACAGAAACAGGGCTAGAGGGAGCTCCTGAGGGGCCGATTTGAGCAGCCACATGTTCCATGGTGCTTCTTGCTAAAGTGATGTGGATCTGTTCTTCTACCTTTTCTTCATTGCATTTCCTGTTTTATGACCCATTCCTTGCGGTTTGAGTTTGTTACTTGAAAAGGCAGATAAACCAATCACACTAATGCTCCAAACGATTGACAGGTGACTTATCCAGAAGATACATCTGCAAAAGTGGAACCTTAGGTGGAGGTAAGGGATCCTCAGGAGAGAGTGTGAAAATGGGGCAGCCAGTCACATCCATGCACACAAGGTCTTTTTGAAAAAATGTTTTTTCCTTGAGGGAGGAGGAAGGATAGTAGTTATCTGGTTCTTTTTTTTTTTTTTCCTTTTTTAAAACAAAACTGTTATCACTCCATTTTATCTTCTGTGTGGAAGCATAGGCAAATCAGATAAATGCCAAAGAAATAGGAATCTGAAGTCAATTTCATGGAAATTTCTTACTGGGCGAGCAGCAAAAAGCAAGGACAAATACCTCAGGCAAAGCTTTGTTGGCATCTCACAGCCTTTCCAGTGACTGCAATGGCAGAAACCTGTATTTTTTTCTTCTCTTTTTTGTGCTTATTTATCAAGAGACAGAGAGAGAGAGAGAAGCACCCTCAGCAGGGCCTCATGCTGCAATCCCTACTCAGCCTTCCCAATCAGCCTGCATCATAGGCACACATGCTTGAGAGTGTACGGGTCAGCCGGGGAACCCAGACCCAGTCTTCCATTCAGATCTAGCATAGCTTGAGCAGTGTATTACCGTGCCAATGAGCTGGTCTTGGTAGGTTCATTTTTAAGCATTCTAGTCTCCAGGAAGAACTCAAAAAGAGTTATCTGAGAAGTGTGTGTGTGTGTGTGTATTGCATGAGGTGTGGCCACCTAGGAGCTGGCAAATTTCATTGTTTGGGACAGCAGGTGTGTCTGTCTCCTGTTGCCCCAATTGTAGGATGAGCACCTGCCAGGGTGAGTGGTGCATGAAGTAGGAGGTCTAAGGTCCATGCTGCTTAGCAAGGCCTATTCCTTAGCCCCTCCTGAGGATGGGGTGGCCCAGAGCCATATATGGAGGAGCCAAGGGCATAACGCCAATAGTGATGCTGAAAACTCACATCTGAGGCAAGCTTATGGAGGATGGTGGGGCACATCAGCAGACTCAGTAGCTAGGATGGTGCAGGACTGTCTAGGGAAGGCATGTGCTATTGGGGGCTGGGGCAGTTGGCTTTCATATGGCCATGGGAGGGCTTAGAGGCTAGGGGCTACAAGGAGGCTGTGGAAAGGACATCAGAGGATGTTTTTCATGAGAGAAAAGAGAGAGGCCAGGTGGCCTGCCTCATCTCTTGGATGTTTAGGAAGTGCTTTGTTGGATGGCGCTTTTAGATCTGTAAAACTCTGTTGGGATTTCCTCGTAGCACTAATGTGACTGAGTTTCAGAATGGCAGATGATGGTAGTCCATAGTGGACAGGTCGCTATGATCCCTGTGGCTTGGAGACAGTACCGAGCCCACCAGTGGTGGTGTGAGGCCTCCATGGAGCCTTCATTCTGTTCCATGGCTACCGATCTTGAGGTTGACACTGCTTGTGACTGTCCTACAATTCCAAAGCCTTCTTAAAGAGATAACTCTTATGAGGCAATTAATGGGTAGCAGCCAGGGCCTGGAGTCTGGGACTAGCTGTGGGTTCTGAACTCAGCTATCCCTCAAAGGTTGCATAATCTCAAAGAGGACCCAGAACCTTGTGAAGAGTTGTTGCAGGAATTAACTGAGTAGATATTTACAAAGCACTAAGAAAAATTGCTGGCACTTAGTAAACAATAAATGTCTCTTCACTGTTATGCTAGGAGATACATTTGTATAGAGTTATTTAAGCCTCACAATAGCCCTGAGGGTGATATTATCCCCATTTTATGGACCAGAAAGCTGAGTTTGAGGTTATGTAACATCTTGAGGTCAGGCACAATTACACAGTACACCAGCTGGAGGGGTGTGCAGAAAACTTGGCTGGTGTTATTGGGAATTCATAAGGATCAGACTTCTGAGGCCCAACGCCATGCTCAGAAAGTGTTGTTAGTGCCTTTCACTGGATCACCCCTGGGGAGACATCTGGGTTTCAGGTGCAGGAGGGACTCTAGGGACTGCAGAAACACTCTGGGGCCAGAGTCAAAGACTGATTTTCGCATCAGTGGGGAAAAATGAGGACAATGCTGTCAGTTCAGACAAATACAACCGTTGTTTTCCCATCAAAGGATCTTTCAATTAAGAGCGCCTGGGCAACAGGGAGGGTTGGGGATGTGTTGTTTCTTCTGTAAAGGATAAACGGCAGAGCTGGGCTGGTTGCCAGGCCTGGCCGTGTGTTCCTCTCAGGGTCCTGGAGCCTTGGCAGGAGCACACGGGCTCCACATGGCTTGGCCCCAGCCCTGGGCTCTCATGGCTAACCAGGCTGTGCAGCTGCAGCACATGAGGCTGTAGTTAAAGAGTAACTGGTGAGAAGGAGGAGGACTCAGCTCATAAACTTTTATTTAAAAGAGATTGAAGACTGCTCAGATGACTGTTCTATAGCCCAGAAATTTGCATGTATCTGTCAGAATGGTGCTGGAAGTTAGGTTCCTGCCAACATTACCATTTATGGAGCGTCCACTGTGTCCTGCACCATATTAGGCCTTGCCCCTAACCGACGGGCAGACTTCACACATGGGGATGCTGAGGCTCAGCGAGGTGACAGGATAGTGCTAAAGCTCCCATGGTGCTGAGCTGGAGGAGAGGAATGTCATCTTCAGTGCTCACATTGGCATAGACCTCCGTCGTTTCTAAAACCTCCTGATCATGCATCTCTCATTTTGATCGAACTTGATTTAAATGGTACTAAAATGTTCCTTTAAAGAAACTTCAGAGCATAAAGTGAGCTGGTCCTAACTAGCCCAGATGGTTCTTCTTTAAGAATTGACACTGATGTATGAAGTGTAACTGACATCCGTAAACTAGGAGATAGGCAGCTTGTCTTGCAAAAGCTTCCATAGTAGCCTTTTCTTTTCCTAGGATGCTCCTCTCATACTATCAGACGTGGACTTGATGAATAAAGTTCCTTGTCTGAGACAGACTCACACAATGTAGCCAATGGCCCACATTCTTTGTCCTGTGCTCTCTGTCTTCTCAGCTTTACAGTGTTCTAGTGGAGGCCATTCTAAACTTTCCTCACACTGGCTTTCCCTGCATATCACTGTAACATCTTTCCACTTTATTATACTGGTTGATCAACATCCCAGCTCTTCTGAAAAGCCTGGTCTCATTTCTCCAGCCCACTGTGCTGAGGTTGTCAGATAACATATAGAATACTCAGTTATATTTCAATTTCAGACACACAGTGAATAATTTTTTTTCTAGTATAAGTGTATCACAATTATTGCAATGTGTACCATTCAGTATTTGGGACATACTTATACTAAAAAGTTATTTATTATTTATCTAAAATTTAATTTAACTGAGTGCCCTGTATTTTTATTTTCTAAATCCAGTAACCCCACTAAGGACCATTTTCCTCCTAATTCTTATAGCATTTAATTGTTTGAATCAGTTGGTTGTACATTGAGTTTTTGCGTTTGTCTTCTCTCCTTTGATAGGTTGTCTGCACTCAGAGACCAGGGTCCTGGCTCTTCATAAGGCCCCACACAATGCCTTGCACACAGTTCGTACTCAAAAATATTTTAGAGATGGGACATGGATAGTGTAATGTTATGTTGCTGGACTCTGTCAAGGCCTACTGAGGTTTGAGTCCTAGATATGGAACCTTGAAACTCACACCAGGCACATGTACGTGCATGCTCCAATTCCCCAGAAAATGGAAGAGAAGGGGTTGTGATGTGGCCACCCCTCATGGGAGGTGATTTCTTGCCTTTTTGTCTCTTTGGTGAGCACATACACCTTGCAGCAAAAATCTCTTTAAATATATATATAATTTTAAGAAGAAAACCAGTCTCCTAATACCTGCATAGGCTTTGAGATTGTAGTTACTGTACACTGGGAGCTTTTTGAGTGTACTTTTGTATCCTAATATTGTTGAGGTTTAGACACTAGAACGTACTGTACATCCTATACATTCTTTTGGAGAGGTTTTTGCTATAGGGCACGTGCGCTCGCCAGACAGACAGAGAGAGACATAGAGACGAAAACCAGTCTCCTAATACCTGCATAGGCTTTGAGATTGTAGTTACTGTACACTGGGAGCTTTTTGAGTGTACTTTTGTATCCTAATATTGTTGAGGTTTAGACACTAGAACGTACTGTACATCCTATACATTCTTTTGGAGAGGTTTTTGCTATAGGGCACGTGCGCTCGCCAGACAGACAGAGAGAGACATAGAGACAGAAAGCGAGAAATCACCCCCCCCCAGGGGGATGGTCATGCTCCAATCCCTTCTCCATTCTCCTCTTGGGATCTTGGGCACGCACGCACACGCGCCCGGCGTAAGTTTTAAGCCACCGGGTCTGGGACGCAAACCGCGGTCGACTACGTGGGAGTCCAGCAACATAGCCATTACGCCAACTGCTGGTTCCCCCAATATACATTCTTAACAGGCTGACCTTTCTGAGTGTTTCTGGACCCTTCACTTGTCCTCATCCCCCAAACAACATAAAATAAAATGAAATAAGTTAAAGCAAAGCTATACTAAATTAAACTAAACACAACCAAGCTAGACCACATTAGTGGAAAGAATATTTCAGTGGGTCGTGGTATGCACTCAGCATGTGCTGAAGGCCATGTGACTCAACAGCCTGGTGCCCTTTGCCCTTCCATGCCACACACAGCAAGTCCGCTTTCTTTGCAGCAGCTCTCAAAGTCATCTGAGCCTTTTGCCATTTGCCAAAGCCAAAATGGTCCTCAGAGAGTGAAGTCTAAAGGTGGAAGGACTATGTTATTCTAATTTCCCCTTACTCCTCATCTCCCTGGGATTTCAGAGGAAGGCAGGATAAAGTGGGTATGGTTTCTTTCACTTGAGTTCCTCCTGGTAGAGTGCCATGTGTGTTTGAAAGAGATGTCTTGACAGTCTGGTGTAGGGCTTCTGGGTAAGACACTACTAGTAACAAAAGATATTACACTGTTTTGATTGAGCGAGTCTTATTTGTTTGTGCACGTGGGCATGCGCAAAGGTGGGAAAGGGAAAATCTTTTGGCATAATACAGGGAAGAAGAGTTTGCACCCAGTGGGTGGAGAGATCTGAGTGGGGGAGCCAGGGAAATTGGGCTTCACAGGGAGCAAACAAATTCTTGTAGAAAGGGTGGGCTGAGAGGACTTGAACAGAGAACATCTGTTCTCAAACTGGGGGCAAAACGAATGGTCCAAAAACACTCTAGAAACTAGCCTGGAGCTGATCAATGACTTGTAAAATGCTGTGTGCCTCTTCTTTGGGGGTGTCAAGCTCCATCTCCAAAAGCCCCCTGCTGGAGGCTGAGTTCTAGCCCGTGCTGTTCCCCAATCCTCTCATCCTTGTCCCCCGCCACATTCCCCCCCAGGGGAAGCAGCTCCTCCTAAAGGCCTTGCCGCCTTGCTTGGCATTTACTACCCCCACCCTTGTTTCTTTTCAAGTCAAGCAATTTTTCAACCATGAGCACTTACGCAGATCATTCCAAACAGAAGCCTGTCATATGCTTTATATTCATGGAAACCACAGAGCAAATGTTTTAAAGCCAAGCCATCTTGGAGTAATTTGCATTTTAATTAATACTTCAAATGATTTGCCTTCCCCCTCCCCCCAGATTTCCTGTTTTTGGTTTACAGAACCATTAAGAGCAAGGATAGGTATCAAAGTCCCTGTTCCAGCGGGCCTGTGGCTGCCTTCGGCCCTTGTTTCGGCTGCGTGGCTGTTCCGATGTCGGAGATGCCTGAGATTTGGTTGCTGGCCCATTGCTCTTTTGTGAGGAGATGGAAATCCTTACCTAATTCCTTTTAAAAGGATTATGTCTAAAAGTTGCCATCTAAATGAAGGTTGAAGGGGAACAGAGGTCATGTATAAAAAAGGCAGTTGTCAAAATTCCTCAAGCTGTTTGAAGGTGGCTTAATGATTTCATTTTTATTTTTTTCTTTTTCTTTTTCTCTTTTCTTTTTTCCTATCGCCTGGGGCCTGGCGCCTGGTCTTGCCATGTCTGGTGAAAGTACTAGAAGCCCTAGAAGCCCTCTGCAGTTACCAGTATTTCAGTCTAGGGTGTCCTGATCTGGACAGAGACCCTAGAGGGTGTTTCTTTCCTTCTCCTTCCTTTTTTTTGGAGAGGTTTTTGCTATAGGACGTGTGCGCTCACCAGAAAGACAGCGAGAGAGACAGAAAGCGAGAAATCACCCCCCCCCCCCGGGGCATGGCCATGTTGCAGTCCCTTCTCCTCCATTCTCCTCTTGGGATCTTGGGCACGCGCACACACACGTGCCCAGCGTGAGTTTAAGCCACCAGGTCTGGGACTCGAACTGTGTTAGACTACATGACAGTCCAGCAACATAGCCATTATGCCAATTGCTGGGCCCCTATGATTATTCTTTTATAATCCTTCAATACTTTTGGACACACACATACATACACAATAATGAACATATACAGATAAATATTATTTCATTTTTGCATAGATCGGTAACTTTGTTCTTTTTTTCCTACAAGGTATGTGTGCTGAGTAGAAACAAAGACAGAGGGTGAGAAAGCATCCCCTAGTGGGGTGTGGTCATGCCACAGTTATAATCTCTTTTCTTCCTTTACTCCCATCTGCTAGCATTTTGGACACACATGCACATGTCTGGTGTGTTTTTCAAGCACTGGAGCCAGGATTCACACCACAGTTGGCCACATATGAACTGGCTCCCTTAATCACTAAGCCGTGGGGCTGTCCCTGTTCTTCAGCTTGAATGTATTGGTTTGAAATTTGCAGAGAAGGGAGAACTGGTGTAGTCTAGAGTGGGCAGAACAGCTTCACAGAACGGAAGGATCTGGTCTGGGCCAGAAGAGATGCCATCCTGTGCAGGTGACATAGGAACTGGTTTGTTTTCTCTGCTGTCCAGCCACTGCCCAGTGAGATGTGGATAGAGTTCAATTTTCAAAAGTAGTTCAGATACCATGAACTTTTATTCAGTGAAGTATAGGCTTGTGGGGGCTGAGGATGTGCTAATGGATGTGAAGGTTAAACTGTTGCTGTGGGATGGGGCAGGGTTGATAGGATGTCTAATGGCTGGGGAGAGGAAAGGTCATAGAAGCATTATTTCTATGTAATGGGGGATTATCCATTCTTGTTTTAAAGTTTATTTATTTCTTCCATGAGTGAAAGAGACAGAGAGAGAGAGAAAAAGAGAGAGAGAGCAAGCAGCTCCAACAGGGTCAATGCTGCAATCCACCCCCAACCTCAGAGAGCTCTGGATCATGAGTATGTGCCTGTGTACTCAGGGAGGTCACTGGATGCTAACCTGGGACTTTTCATGAGGACCAGTCTTTCAGAGAGTGCATTTTACCATTGCACCACTGTCTAGGCCCAAAGTGGGATTCTGACCTAATTGACCAAACTGAAGTTTTGCTGGAGACAGGCAAGGGTGATCAGATGTGACCTGAAGGATAGCAGAGGATGAGGAACCTGATCAGATATTGAGACTGATCAGATATCAAGGGAAGAGGTTCTTGCTAATTTGAGTTAGTAGAACTTTTGCTAAAATTGGATTTTAAGAGGAAGTAGAAAGACAAAACTAGGAGAAGGTTCAGGGGTCTGACTAAAATTTGGCCAAACAAAGAATCTTTGTTAGTGACGCTGAGTAGGGAGCTCAGAGGAGGCTGGGGCAGGAGCCCTGAGCTCACATAGAAAAGGACAAGGGATGCTGCCACTTCTGGGGAGGTAATTTGCACAGACATGTTACAGAGGGCCCCAAAGAGAGAGAATCTCCTTAGGAATACAGCACTGGGTATGTTCTGAGAATTTTGCAAGTCCATTGATTTTACTAAATAGGATTTCTAGAGAAGCAGAAACAATAGGATAGATAAATATATGTGAGGGGCATGTGTATGTAGTAGCCCATGGTTCAAGTCCTGGACTCAGAGGCTTAAAACTTACACCAGGCATGTGTGCCCAAGACCCTAAGAAGAGAATGGAGGAGAAGGGATTGTGGAGTGGCCATCCTTCTGGGAGTGGGGTGTGTGATTTCTCCCTTTCTGCCTCTCTGGTGAGCACATATGCCCTATAGCAAAGCCTTCTTTCGAAAAAAAAAAAAAAAAGAAAGAAAAAGAAAAAATATGAGTTCAAAAATTTTAAAAATACCTGTGCAGTTTTTTCTATAATATGCATTTTCCATGAAAATTTCAGAGACACCCCCCTTATGGACATACTGGGAGATTTGTTCTGCTCTCATGATTATAGAGACTGAGAAGTCTGGTGACCTCCATCTACAAGTTGGAGACCTAGGAGAGCTGGTGGTATAATCAGTCTGAGTCTGAAAGCTTGAAAACCAAGAGCTCCAACATTTGAGGGAAGGAGAAGATAGACAGGCCAGCTCAAGGAGAGATCAAGTTTACCAGTTTTTCCCTTTTCTGTTCAATCCAGGCCCTCAGCATATTGGATGGTACCCACCTATATTGAGGAGGGTAGATCTTTAGTCAGCCCATAAGTCACAGACATACCTAGAACTAATGTCTTACGAGCTGTCCAGGCATCCCTTAATCTGTTTGAATTGATACATAAAATTAACCAGGACACTCGTCTAGCCCCACAAAAATTATTTATCTTTTTAATGTATTTACTTATTTTATTATTGCAATAGGACATGTACAGGTACATGCTTGCCTCTGTGTGTACATGAGAGAGAAAGGAGAGAAAGAGAGAGAGAGAGAGAGAGAAAGAGAGAGAGAGAGAGAAAGAGAGAGAGAGAGAGAGAGAGAGAGAGAGAGAGAGAGAGCCCTAATGGGCTGTGGCCATGCAGCAATCCTTTTTCCTTCATGTCCCCGTCCTGTCAGGATTTTAGGCCTGTGTGAACATGCACTCATGTTTTTCAAGCTGCTGGGTCTGAGATTTGGAAAGCAGTTGGCCTTGTGTGATCTGGTTCCCTTTACCATTGTGCTGGCCCACTCCACAACAATTCTATTATTGCCATTCCCCTTTCTTTGATAGAAAAATGTTAACGAAAATGTTCCACATCCACTAGTAAGAGGTAGAGCCAGAATCTGGACCTAGACACACTGACTCCTAATCAATGCTATAAAGTAAACCACTTTGCTACCTTAGTATTGACTGGGTGTGTGTTCTTGGCACATTTATTTCTTTTTCTTTTTCTTTTTTTTTTGTTAAATAAATTGGCCCTATTGGGCACATTTTAAATCTCCCTGTGCCTCCACTTACTTACTACAAAACAGGGGTAGTACCAGTCACTCACATGAGAACTGTGCAGATTAAGTAAGGTACATATGCAAAGCCCTTGGGTGGGGCCTGCTTCATTAAAAATCAACTATTTTTGTTATTTCTCCTATGCCATCTATTTAAATAAAGTCTGCGAATTACAGATAAAGAGGTTGAGGATTTTTCACATATAGTAATAGGGACTCCGACTGAGAAGCTAGCATGGGAGGAGGTTAGCGGGGGAGAGGTCCATCAGAACCTGAAATCACCAGAAGCCTTCGGTCTGGAGGAGAGAAACTATGATTTAGCAGCTGGGCTAAAGGTCCTCTTATCTCTGAAGTGTGAGAATGAACAGACTGCTCAGGGACCCCAGTAATGTTCACTTATGAGGTACCCTCTCATTTTACTGATATTAACTCTCCAGGATGCTCATCATTTTGGGCCATGTGCATTCAGCCATTTCCTCTTTTACTCTCTCTCTCTCTTTTTAAAGTGCCAGAATGCGTGTGAGTTTTCTAGAGACAGAAAGAGGGGGAGGCAGAAAGTACCCCCATCCCCCAAGGGGGTATGGTCATGCCATAAGCTCTTTTCTTCCATTTCTTCACCCTGTCAAGATGTTGGCCATGTGTGTACATGTATCTATCATGTTTCTCAAGCTTCTGGAGCTGGGATTTGAACTGTGGTTGGCCATGTACGATCTGGCTCCCTGAACCACTAGGCCATGGCCCTGTCTGCTTTTAGCCATTTCCAACAAATCCTTGTGTTGCCCTCATAACATTGTGGATTAGACACTACCTCCAGGTATGGCTGCAGAGAGCTGCCTGGATGGGAAGGACCCGTGTCACTCTTGCATACTGAGGGGACTAGCATGAGGCTCAGAGAAGCAGCAGTTTCCACTGTGTTGGCCCCTTATTGGACCTCCCATCAGAATCAGCTGAGGAGTGGCTGTTGTGAAAGCCTAGTATCTGGTCTGCAAGCCTCACAGGTGATCTGGGCTTGTGGTCCCACACCCATCACTGAGGAACATGGTGGCAGGATGCTGCCTCTGGAAGGCCAGTTGTCCTCTGTGTGCTATAAGACACTCTGTAGCAGAAGCGTGCCTGGGACTAGGCCTTCGTCTGAGGGATATTCTGGCTTTACAAACACACGCACATCATTAGGTGCGACCAATTATATTTCCCTGAAGAGACAGGTATTACTAGGTTCAACTTCCTGCTGGTTTGATTCCTCATCTTGAAAACAAGTTCAATTTGAATGGGAAGACATAAATATTTGCCATTATTTTCCCCGTCATCAACTGAGTGCTCCCATAGTCAAAGCTTTCTGCAAGTCCTTCAAAAGTAGTCAGGTTTAGCATGCTCGTTCTTTAGAATTCTCTAGGGGTGAATATGTGGGCTGGATTCAGTTATGACATGTTACCAATGAGTCATTTGAAGAATGTGGGGACATGCTTTTGACATTTCAAGCACTGATAACATTTTAAATCAAGGCAGGATAACGACTTTTATTAATTACCCATGTCTCCTCCAGCCCTTCTGTCCTCCACCCCCCACCAGCTGTTAAACATTTGAGAAAATGGTAAATGAACAGGATTATAAGCAATTATGAGTTTTTCTTTTTTAAGAGACAGATGGAATCAAGGTTTCTATTTTAAGAGGGTTTCAAATTTAGGTTATGTCTACACAATGCCACATTATTACAAGGGAACCATATGTTTTCTTTTGGTGCCTTAAAATTGTTATTCTCGAATCAACTGGAATCTATGGTCAGTGATATGCACTGGGGCAAGTTTGTAGAGAGTTCACTGATGGAGACTACTTCAAATCAACAGTTCCACTTTTTTGCACATTATTATTACTTTTTCATTTGCCCACTCATTTCCCCCTTCAACAAGCATTAACCCCAGATTTTGTGCTGTGCGTAGGGATACAGAAATGGGAACAATAATATTCTGTGCCCTCAGTGACCATACTATCAACTTCACCGATAATTGGGTGTTTAGGTTCAACATCTTGACACTTCCTCAGTCTCTTACATTTTTCTGTCCATACAAAACAGTGAAACAAGCTAAGAAACAGCTCCTGGTCTTAACTGCCAAGCTTGCAGTAAATGAATACTTTTGAGGTATACCACACAGGTCACTAGCAAATCAAAGACACAAGGCCCCCGATATAGGGGTATTTATTATACTTTGAGCCCCTCAGGGCCCCTAAGGGAATTTTTTTTCCTAGGTTTTTGCCATACAGCAGAACCAGAGAGAGACAGAGAGAGGGAAAGTGAGAAATCACCTGTCAAGGATCAGATGGCCACACCACAATTCTGCCCATCCATTTTCCTCTTGGGATTTTTGGGCATGTATGCACACGCTCCTGGTATGATTTTTCAAGGCATTAAGTCCTGAACTCAAACCATGGTTAACCATGTGGGAATTCAGTGCCTTTACCACAACATTGCCTGCTGGTCCCACTAAGGGAATTTTTAGAAAATTTATTTATTTATTTATTGAGAGGGGGTAGAGAAAGAGAGAGAGATGGAGATAGAGAGAGTCCCTCCCAACACAGTTTTCATGCCACGAGTTGCCCTTGGTCTCCGCTGGCCTGAATAATGGCACATGTTCCTGCCTGGTGTGCTCAGGGAGGTCTCAGGTCACAAGCCTACAACCTCCTATATGTATCTAGCTTTGCGGATCATTAAGGCATGACTACACCTCCACCTGACCACAAGGGCATTTTGGATTAAATACCTTCTGATTCCTTAGATCAGTGATTCTCAAATTTTAGTCTGTATCGATGTTATCTAGAGGGCTTGTCATAACACTAACAATGGAGCTCATCTCCTGGACTTTCTGACTCAGATGATCTGAGACTATGCATTTTTTTCTTTTTGCTTTGGCTATAGGGCATGTGTGCTCTCTGGGGGAGTGATAGAGAGAGAGAGAGAGAGAGAGAGAGAGAGAGAGAGAGAGAGAGAATGGGAATGAGAAATCATCCCCTGATCAATGGGGAATGGCCATGCTGCAATCCCTTATTCTTCAGTCCCTTCTTGGGATTTTTGGGCATGCACACACGTACATCTGGCTGCCAGGTCTGAAACTTGAACTGCAGAATTGGCTATGTGGAATCCAGTGTCTTAAGCTCCATGCTACCTGCTGACCAGAGAATATGCATTTATAACAAGTTCTCAGGGGCTGCTGCTGCTGGCCCAGAGTCCTTACTGTGAGAATCACCACCTTGGATGTTTTGGTATGTTACATGAGTTCTTCACTGATATGAATGAAAATGCTTTTCCATAAAGAGAAACTCCCAGCTATTGAGCACCTATTAGGTACTAGCACAGATAGTACTGGGTACTTCACAGGTAAAAGGAGAGGCAGGAGATGAAGCAGAAATGATAAGTCCACTCACGGAGCTTGTCTGTAGCCACACAGAGCTCCCTGCAGAGGCCGCATGTGGCTCAGTGTCCAAAGGCCCAGGGCCCACAGGGCCACTTAGCGCAGCTCCCCTGTGGTGGGTGGGCTCTGCCATGGGTGATGTTAAAGTTGTATGGCTCTTGGAAAACAATGTTGCTCTCCATGCAATGATTCCCCCCTCCCCCCATATAGTGATATTTCACACCAAACACAAATAAAATACAAAGTGGTATTTTTGCATTACAGTTAAAAGCTTCATGTGAAACCATTTAACTATGTGTCACTGTGGATGAACCCAAACTGCTATGCGTGTGTGTGTATGACAGGTGAGAGAGATAAAGAGGTAAGATTGTCTGTATCTCTTTTTATTATTTATTTATTTTACATTTTTAATACATTCAATCACATTATTTAGCTTACAAGGTGATCATTTCAATATAAGAACATTTCTCCCCAGTTGAGTTGATAAAAATATAACACTACCTCCCTGTCTCAACAATGCTGTCTCCATATCCCTCCTCCAAATGTTTTTCCCCAGGCCCCACTCCACACATACCACATCTGGCATTCACATCCGCCTCTTGTGTTCGTACATCCTTTAGCCCGTCAGTTTCAGTTATAGAGTGTGGACATTCGGTATATATTAAGTGGGGACATATAGAATCTCTCCTTCATAGCCTGGCTTGCTTCACTCAGCAGTAAATCTTCCATATTCTTCCACTTTCTGTCAAAAGCTAGGGTTTTGTTGTTTTTAATGACTGAATAGTATTCCATAGAGTATACATGCCACCGTTTTTCAATCCATTCAGCCATACGAGGGCATTTGGGTTGGTTCCATGTCTTAGCAATCGTGAAAAGTGCCGCAATAAACATTGATGTACAAGCACTTTTCCAATGAGAAATTCTTCTGTCCTTTGGGTAGGTGCCAAGAAATGGGATTGCTGGATTATATGGCAGTTCTATTTGTAGATTTTTGAGGAATCTCCAAATTGTTCTCCACAGTGGTTGGACTAATTTACATTCCCACCAGCAGTGTAAGAGAGTTCCCCTTAT
>NW_006207133.1:6010682-6034377 GCF_000334495.1 Tupaia belangeri chinensis
TTCTTTCTCAGAGTGTCCATTTCTTCTTTCACATCTTGGAATTACTTTCTCATCTCCTGTAGTTCGTTGTCTCTTTTCTGTTCCAGTTCGAAGAATTTGTTCACCATAAATGTTCGAAATTCTTTGTCTGACATCTTGGTAACATTGCCCATTAGTCCTGAAGATGGAGGGGAGTTACTCTGTACCTTTGATGGAGATGTATTTCCTTGTTCATTCATACCAGAGGCTCTTCTACTTCTAGCCATTTTAAAGTACCTGTCAGGCCAATATTTCACTGGCTAGGAGTGTCTTTCCCGTTTGTTGCGAATTGATGTCTGCCGAAGTCTCTGTTCTGTTGTTTTTAGTAATGTGGTCTCAAAAAAGATACTATAGTCTGGTGTCTGAAGAGCAGAATCTCCTTTTTCACAGTTGGTTTCGTAAAAAGGAGGAACCAATATAACTTTATATGACTAGAAAAGTTCAGATCTCCAATTCTAGGCCTAGCTAGTCCCTCTGGCAAAATGGAAGAAGAAGGAGAGGAGATAATACAAGAGAAGAGAAGGAAGAAGATAGGGAAATAAAGAAAAGATTTCGCCAGGTGCCTTGAGATGTGCCAGGCAGCTGCCGCCAAAGGTGCCAGCTGTGGAGAGACAGACAGGGAGGAATTTACAAAAGAATGGGTGACAGTAAAGAAGAAAAAAAAAGAGGAAGTTTCTACCTGCCTAGGGGCTGAGTGGGTCCTGGATTGGGGGTCTGGAAGGGAAGCAGTGGGCGCGGCATGCCCCCTTGCTCGCCAGGTGCCTTGAGATGTGCCAGGCAGTTGTTGCCAAAGGCGCAAGCTGTGGAGAGCTGTCTGTATCTCTTTTTCTTACCAAAGGGTGTGTGTGCTTGTCAGAGAGAGAGGAGAGAGAGAAAGAGAAAGAGAGAGAGAGAAGGAGAAAGCATCCCACAATGGAGATTAGTCACACCACCATCCCTTCTCCTGTGTTTCTCCATCTCTTCAGGAGTTTGGGCATGCACACTAATTCGGGCATTGTGGTAGGGATTCAAACCCTGGTCAGCCATGTGAGGTCTAGCTTCCTTCAACCACGAGGCCACAGGGCTGGCCCTTCATTCAAACTGTGTTTGTTATCTAAGATCTTTTCCAGGGTTAAATGGATATGTTAATCTGCAAAGATGGAAGAAAATTCCCATTGAATCATTGCAAATATTTTCTTTCTTGATGGCTTTTCACTTAGCATGAGGGGTTTTAGAAATAAATAAAATAGTTCAGTCAGGGTAAGCTATAATGTTCCAGAAAAGATATGAAGGTTTCAAAAGTTCATGAAAAATGGAATGAAATTATGAGTTTATTTTGCTACAAAGAAGTTTAAAAATCCATGCACAGTATTCATTTTCCATGATCTTTTTGAAGACCCCCTCCAATTTGGTATGCATTGTTTCAGCTTAATATGTTGTCCATCTAGAGTAAAAGATAAAATAGGAAGATGAAAGAAACAGGATAAGTACATTCATCTTCTCTAATTCTCTTCATTAAGGAAGCCAGCCAAAATGTCACTGAGGGCCACTTCACGGGAGGGATGAGGAGCTTCTTCTTGGGGATGGAGCAAGAACTTGTGAGATGAGTATTATCACTGCACCCTTCATGCCAGCCATGGTATATGCAAATAGGCAACTCATCAGCGCATCATTACATGACATCTCCATTCAATGAAGGTTCATTACAAGCAGGTCCTCAGGGGCCTTGGTCCATGGTAGAACATCCAGATGACATACTCATTCTTCAACTTTGAACCAGAGCGGCAGTCCCAAGCAGATAGCTCTTGCAATGATGGTCACCTGTGATGAGCTGACCTTGCATGGCTCGTTCACAGCTATTATCCTTTTTCACACAGGCAGCTCTGTCTTCCAGCCTGGCAGATGTCTAATGTCTTCAAATAAGCTGTAATGAAATGCCCAGCAGGTGCCTCTAATGGTTTTGACCCCAAGGAAGAGGAATACTAGTTAGATGGTAGGGATTTAAAAACAATAATCATAAAATAAATATTTACAGGTTTTTCTTTGTAGACCAGTTTGATTGAGGCCCAAGTTCCTGTGGGCTGATGATGGGGGTTGGCTGGGACAGCAGTGTGCAAGCAGAACAGGTTGTGGTAGGAGCGAGGAGGGGCCTCTGCTCCACCAACTGCTGCTTTCTGCCCCATCCCCATCTGCTTGGTGCCGGGAAAGGTAATGCCATTATCACACAAATCTCTGGCATATGCGGTTGTAACATTGTGGTTGTGTTTAGTATGCATATGCAGCTTTCCCAACTGCCTGGATGTTGTTTTAATTTTCTTAAGACACTTGGATTTAAAAAAAAAAAGTCAAAAACACAACTCTTTTTTGGTAGCAAAGGTAGCATGGCATTTTAAGCTAATGAGCTTGTTTCCTTTATCTTGTCCTGCTCTAAGTTAAATTGGATCTGCTTATAAAATGTAGGCTCTTAATTGCTATTCTTAAAAGGCCATCTTGCTTGGAAGGGTCTGGTTAAGTAATGACTTTTTCTTAATTAATAGTAAGCAAGGAAGCTACTTGACTCCCTCCACTGAGGCAGAGGGATGTCTGACCTCCTTAAGGACCTCAGGGATATCTGAACAGAAGAAAAGCACAGATTGTGTAGTTTGATCTGGCAAGGAATCCCACTCCCACTATTTACAGCATAGCTAGGCAGGATTTTTAACCTCCAAGTCCTAATTTCCTCATTGTTAAGGTGAGAATGATAATACCTACCTTACTAGGTCAATACAGGGATGACGGATAATGTTTGCAAAGTATCTGACACTCTTCATAGCTCATAGTAAGGACTAAGTTGGGGGGGGTGTCCATTACTAATTGCTTCTGATTCCATAGGGCCAGCCCTCGGGGAGGGTGACATAGGTCCTAACAGAAGGGACTATAAGCCAGGAAGTCATCATGGAGCTCTCTGGGGAGAAGGTGGAGAAGATTGCATAATGACTGAGTACTAGGAGGCAGTTCCCCATGGTGCCGCCACACTTCTCAGACTACCTGTTTAAGCATTAATTTCTATTACCAGAGAGCATGTGCTCTCGCTAGGAAGAGAGAAAGAAAGTATCCTGCGATGGGGTGTGGACATACCACAATCCTTTTCCCTCCATTTCCCTATCCATTCAGGATGTTTGGCATGCATGCACAAATAACTGGTGTGTTTTTTAACCATCTGGGCAGGAATTTGCACTGCAAGTAGACACGTGGGATCTTGTTTCTTAACTGCTAAGCAGGGTCCGGTCTTGTGGAAGCGTGTAGACAGCAAATAACCTTGGAAGCTGGAAATGATAAAGCTTAGGGATGCTTCTCTTTCTGGAGACATTCTAGGCTAGGTAACTATCATTTTTCCCCCTGAAGAGAAACACTTACAGTACAAATTAAAAATAAATAAGATATAAAGGATTCTCCCTTTCTTTCTGTGAGGAATTTGTAGGGAGGATGGGAGTCATCAGTATTCCTACTTAAGATCAGAGGTTAGTCATTTTGACGTTTCTCTCCTGCAATACTCCGTACAAATGTATAGGCAGCATCAGCCGTCACCAGCTTGCCCTGTGGAGATGGGCATTTAAGAAACTAAGGTAAGATAGCACTCTGGTTACTAATTCGCCAGCAGGCATGTGCACTCACTGAAGCGACACAAAGAGAAAGAGAGAGAAGAAGAAAAAGTGAGAATCACCTCCTTATGAAGAGTGGTCACACTACAATCCCTTCTCTTCCATTTCTCCCTCCTTTTGAGATTTTGGGCACACACACATAAGTGCTCATGTGTCTTTCGAGCTGCTAGGTCCAAGATTCAAACTGCATAGTCAGTCATGTGGGATCTACTTGCCTCAACCCACTGGCTGGTCTACTGCTGCCTTTCCCAGGAGTAACAAATGGTCTTTGTCTCTGTCTTCTGTCTTCTGTCACTATCCATATAAATGTCTAGTGTCTTCTGTCACTATCCATATAAAATGGTGGCAGGATAACTTTTTATCTTATGAGCAGGATGAAATCTCAGGCGTTCACATTTTCTAATTTAATACTTTAACACTTGGTTCTGGTTACGAAAAGTGAATCATTCTCCCTACCCTAAGGTGTTAAGAAGGACAAGAATATGACCAATCTCCGTCCTAGCATGATGCCTGGTATGTACCTAGCTCTCAAAACATGATTTGATAGCCAGATATTATTACATCTACTGGAACATCCACTGTGCCACTTGTACAGGCAAATGAGGATGAATGAGTCTGAGAGAGGTAAAAGGTGGCTGAGAAGCTGTGTGGGATGGAGACCAGCCTGGTGGTCTACCCCTAGGGAGCACACTGGTTAGTGTGGATGGTGCAATGTGCTGTCGTTTGGGTTCCAGCTGGGTGGCCATGACAGTGAGTGGTCGAGAAAGGACAGTGTGGAGGAGGCTGTTAGGGATGACTTTCTGGGGCAGGTGAGAGTAGTCCTAGCCGTAGAGGATGAGGGAAGAGGGGATGGCATCTCAGGCTGGGAGCTACCTGGCAAAAGAACAGAGGAAGCAATGGACTTCCTTTCCTTCAAACCTGAGCCCCTTGGCCACCAAATGCTGAGCATGTATCTTTTGGTTGCTTCTCAGGTACAATCTCTTTTCCTGCTTGCTGCTTTCAGCATTGTCACCATGACAGAACTGACCTGCAGTCTGAGTTCCCCTCCCCAGCCAGTCTCCCCAGAGCTCCAGGGTTCTCTGAAAATTCAACTTTGTCTTTGCTCAGTCGTTTTTGGGTTTCACTGGCCTTGGAGTGACGATGGACGTCCTCAGTATGGCGGCTTGCTGTATCTAGCATGGGCTGGCTCTTCCTCAACACTGTCGTTTCATCCTTTTTAGCTCACCTTTGGAACGGATGCTTCTGCTACACCGAAGGGCCTGCTGGTCTTGGCACGACTGCGCAGGCTGCTGCCTTTGCTCAAATGCTGCTCTCTGTGTTTTTGGCCATCCATCTCGCTCACCCACGTCCTGCTCAGGGCTGCTGAGCCCGTGTGGTGAGTGCTTCTTGCGTGCACTGTCACCCCCAGTGTGCCATGCAGCTCCTCACTTGTGGCAGTTCTCTGAGGGGAGCAGTCATATCTCACTGACTCTGTTTTCTCAGTGTTGAGGACCACCCCTGACCCATTATAGGTGCTGATAAAAAAATCGTTTATGAGGTTAGCCTGGCTGAAGATGCAAAAGGCTTTTCACAGAAGCTGGGGACAGAGTAGATATGGTAGAGGGGTCAGGAGGAAAGTCACTGGAGGCTTAGGAAGCCAGTGAGGGGACTCTTGATTGGATAGGATAGGGAGGGACCTGGAGAGCCCATTTTAAACATTTAACTTTTGAAGATGACAAAGTTGCAGCACATTCTTCTCTGCAGTTGAAATCATGGTATTAGAAGAGAGTCACTGGTTCCAGCACAGGTAGAAAACGAGCATCTTGGTCTGCACTTCTCACCTCCAGCTCTCACCTGCTCACCTCCTGCTTCGTATAACTAACTATGTCTACACACGCCAACTCTGGCTATTGTGTTGTGTGCAAGTATGGTGATCGGCTGGAACCTGTGACTCTCTGGGCAAGTAAGACTCCTCAGGGTGTACTCATTTCGTGGTCCTCCAGGTGGCTTCTTTGAGAAGAAGCCAGAACTGAATTTTTAGACAGGAAACCCTCTTCTCCAAAAGCATCAACTCTTGGATCCAGACGTGGAGAAGAGTGTCCTGCCATGGATTTCCCCACGGTGATGCCAATATGTACCCCCTGGAGACTCAAGGCGGGTCTCAGAAAGGGGAGATCCCACAGGACAGGGGGTTACAAGCCAAAGATGAAGTCATTACATTTGATAACCTGGGCATATTCATTTTCAAAGTTTGTTTTTTTCTTCCCCTTGACATGTGAGTTGAGTCTTCTCTGAATAGCCTTGTCTCAGCTGTACAGTGGCTCCTGGGGGAAATATTGCACATTACACTTGGGTCTGATGAATAAAAAAGCTTCCTGTCCCCTGTGCCCAAGTCCAAGGTGACCATTCATAGAAAGACAAATCTAGGCTGTGTGACCAAAGCCTCTTTCTGTGGGATGAGCTTCTCCTGTGTCAGTCCTGAAATACAGGCTTTCTTCTTACTTGAGATAGCTGCTATTGAATTTTGGATCTTTTCAAAATACAAGCAGGTCTCACCTCTTTATTTTAAAATTATTATTATTATTTTGTCTTCAGTCATTCTCTACCCATAGGAATTGCTCTATTTTCCTTTCTGTTATGAACACCTGTGTATAAGATTGACCTCTTTGGTCAGACTGTAAACACTTTGAGGACAGGGACCACATTGTTTTGTCTCATCAAAGTCTGGTAAAAGTTTACTAAATGTCAGAATGAATGCTGGGTGACCTGTGCAACCTAGTTCTCTCTGAGTACCCCATTTTCCATTCTCTTTGCTGAGCCACGTGTCAAAGCTTTTCACCTGTGTCTTTGTTGCAGCCGAGTGGAACATTCTGTTGACAGAATGGGATTGCCTGTGGCAATTTCTTCAATGCAACATTCAGGACCACTTTAATTTTTCACATTTTATGATGCTTTCTCCTCCTGAAATTACTTTCTTGTGGGTTTTGCTGATAGTCCCATTCTCTGATACCAGAGAGAGAGCCTTAATGGATAAAAATATAGGTGCAGGGGAAATTGCCTCTAAGTAAACTCCAAGGTAGGGTGTGGGAGACAGTGTGGCAGGTATACTTTCACTTAGTTTAGTGTGGATGTCAAATTGGCAAGTTTCTTGCCACTTGATTGAGACATATTCACTGGGTCCCTAACAGGAAACAAAATCTTCTTAGAGTCTCTGCCAAACAAAAAAATCTATAACCCAATTGTCTATTAATTTACCCAACAAACATAAGTGTCTGTCTCGTCCAGTAGCCTGAGAGCAAATTAAGGGGCAGGTTTGATATCTCATTCATCTCCATCTTTCTGGATTTCTTATCGTCTCCATGTAGTAGGTGCTCAATAAATGTGGTCGTCCTGCTGTCGAATGCTGTATCTTTTCCACCTGGAATTTCTTATGTCTTGTGACATTAGAACCATAGCAACCATCACATCACCATAGCGACAACTCTGGGTAATGGAGATGGATAATACAATAATTGCAAATCCCAGGCGTCTGGAAAGAATGTGACTCTTCAGAGCCACAGCAATGAAATGGCAGATAAATAACATGGAAGGCAGAATTAACAAAGTGCAGAAGATCAGAGCTTAATTCCCTAATGTCGCACTGCCCATTACTTTTGTACAGTGAGAACACTGAATGTTGAGGGATTTACCCCTCCCGGTGGTCCACAGTCAGTAACAGATGCTAAATTATTGGGAAATATTTTTAGAGTCATTCAAGCTTTCTGTTGTCATTTTGCATCGCTATTTCAGAAGAACTGTGCTGTTTGATGCCTAAACTGTCTTTGGCTCTCTCTGTGCTTGAAATTGGGATTTAAACGTAAGAGGGAGGGGGGGAATGCACAAAACAGATGGTGACCTTGCTGCTGTGACCTGTAGAGATGACATTCCTCTGACAACTTCCTTTATCCACAGAATTCCTCTTTGTATAGTGTAGAGCCGAAAAATTCTCTTATTGATCTTGAAACTGAAAGAGTTAGTTCCCAGTCACTGCCATTGACAAAGGCTTTTGCAGCTCATTAACTGCCAGATTATGTGGCACAATTCATTAAAATTCTGTTTCATTGACTGCATTTGTAAATAGGCTTGGGGAAGTTTATCACTTTTTGCCTCTTGCAAAGCTTTCCTTCAATGAGTGCATTTTCTTTCCTCTTTTTCGGGTAGAAAAAGCCTGAAATAATTTGCCGCAAGATGTGTTATCATTTTAATGCAAACTAACATGAAATAAAGTCTAGGAATCTCAGGTTTGTAGATTATTTTTTCTTCTATTTGCCACTATCTGATTATGTGGGTTACTTTAATAAATACATTTGCTTCGAGCTCTTGTTACATTAATTTTGTATAAATTGCCATACTTCTTAGTGGGCCTCTGCTCTGTAATTGCTTTCATTTGAATAGGAGCAGAAAGGAAAAGATTAAAACCAATTTAAAAAGATACATCTTTTCTTTTTATTAATACCCAAGCATCAAAGAAGTTACTCTCTGTAAAGCACCCATCCTAAGATGAACCCAGAGTTGGGAAAAGGCTGCGGTAGAGCGGTAACGCAGCTGGAGCCATAAGGGAAAGGTTCCAGGTTTGTGTCCAGGGACCTCCCTGACACAACTCCCTGTTGGATGCTGCTCGTGCATGGTTGAGACTGAGGTTGGATTGTGGTATGAAGACTCTGTTGGGGAGACTGTCTCTCTTGCTCTCTCTCATGGAATGAATGAATGCATAAAAATAAATAAACTGGAAATAAAAAAGATGAAGCCAGAACATGGGATGAAGAGTAGGAGCCCAGGCTCTGTGCATTCCCTTTCTCTCTCAGGTGCTAGGTGAAGCTATCTGTCCACCCTAGAGAGGCTCTTTCTGTAAAGGGCCACATAGTAAATATTTGCAAGCCATACATCCCTGTTGCAAGTGTTCAACTCTGCCATTGTAGCACAAAAGCATCTGTAGACACCACCTCAATGAATGAGCATGGTGATGTTTTAATAAACCTTTGTGGATACTGCAGTGTGAGCGTTCAAGTGTCATGAAATGCTTCCTCCTCTCTACCCATTCAAAAATAAAGCTATTTGTAGTCTGAAGGCTGCCTAAACACAGGTGGAAGTTATGATTTGGCCCCTGGTAAGTCCTAGTTTGTTCTGGGGCAGGGCTGCTCAGCTATGATCCCTGGATTGGCAGCATCACCTCTGCTGGGCAGCAGTGAGACTTGCTGAGGAACCAGCCTTGATCAAAGGATGCAGGGCAGTCATGAGGCCGTGGCATGCAGATGTAAGACTTTCTCTAGATACTTGCTTGCTTTCCTCTGCAACTTTTGGGAAAGTCCTATTCTCTGCCCTGGGTCATCCTGGCCACACCAAGGCAGATGGTGAGTGGGAATGTGGGGATCTCTTGCCATGGACATTGTTGTGAGAGAGAATAGCACTAGGTATCAAATGACATTTGAGAAATGACATTTGACAAATGATATTTGCCCATTTTTATCAGAGGCAGAGCAGGTAAAATTCTTGCATGTCAGAATTTCCCTAGTGAAAGAAATGTGATTCAAGTGCCTTTCTTTTTTGCAAAGTTATAGGAGGTGTTCTCTGTGCTCTAGAAAGAATGTCATGTGACTCCCCTCTCCTCTGCAGCTCACATGGGAACTATGACCCTCTATCTATACCCAGGAAACCTTGGTTTTGAAGGAGTCACTTGGGTTGTCTGATCAAACTTTGCAGCTGAATCCAACGACACTGACTTTTACTGATGATGCAATCCTGACTCAGCGGGCCACAAGGACAACGCCCTGACACAACTCCCTGTTGGATGCTGCTCGTGCATGGTTGAGACTGAGGTTGGATTGTGGTATGAAGACTCTGTTGGGGAGACTGTCTCTCTTGCTCTCTCTCATGGAATGAATGAATGCATAAAAATAAATAAACTGGAAATAAAAAAGATGAAGCCAGAACATGGGATGAAGAGTAGGAGCCCAGGCTCTGTGCATTCCCTTTCTCTCTCAGGTGCTAGGTGAAGCTATCTGTCCACCCTAGAGAGGCTCTTTCTGTAAAGGGCCACATAGTAAATATTTGCAAGCCATACATCCCTGTTGCAAGTGTTCAACTCTGCCATTGTAGCACAAAAGCATCTGTAGACACCACCTCAATGAATGAGCATGGTGATGTTTTAATAAACCTTTGTGGATACTGCAGTGTGAGCGTTCAAGTGTCATGAAATGCTTCCTCCTCTCTACCCATTCAAAAATAAAGCTATTTGTAGTCTGAAGGCTGCCTAAACACAGGTGGAAGTTATGATTTGGCCCCTGGTAAGTCCTAGTTTGTTCTGGGGCAGGGCTGCTCAGCTATGATCCCTGGATTGGCAGCATCACCTCTGCTGGGCAGCAGTGAGACTTGCTGAGGAACCAGCCTTGATCAAAGGATGCAGGGCAGTCATGAGGCCGTGGCATGCAGATGTAAGACTTTCTCTAGATACTTGCTTGCTTTCCTCTGCAACTTTTGGGAAAGTCCTATTCTCTGCCCTGGGTCATCCTGGCCACACCAAGGCAGATGGTGAGTGGGAATGTGGGGATCTCTTGCCATGGACATTGTTGTGAGAGAGAATAGCACTAGGTATCAAATGACATTTGAGAAATGACATTTGACAAATGATATTTGCCCATTTTTATCAGAGGCAGAGCAGGTAAAATTCTTGCATGTCAGAATTTCCCTAGTGAAAGAAATGTGATTCAAGTGCCTTTCTTTTTTGCAAAGTTATAGGAGGTGTTCTCTGTGCTCTAGAAAGAATGTCATGTGACTCCCCTCTCCTCTGCAGCTCACATGGGAACTATGACCCTCTATCTATACCCAGGAAACCTTGGTTTTGAAGGAGTCACTTGGGTTGTCTGATCAAACTTTGCAGCTGAATCCAACGACACTGACTTTTACTGATGATGCAATCCTGACTCAGCGGGCCACAAGGACAACGCCAGGAACCACATATTGCATGGAGAATCTGTTAATATGCTGGAACTTCAGAGCCTTAAAGTAGGACTCTGGAAATGGAAGATACATATGTTAACATCCTAGTCCCAGAAATGAAGACTCTGAAGCTCATAGCTTAAATTGATTTGCTAAGAAGGTCTCATAGTTGGAAAGTGGCTGAGCTAATTTGCACATTCAGAATAATCAGAATAGAAAACTTCTGGGTTTTCTTTTTTTCTTCTAGGCCAGTCCAGATATAAAAATGACTAATGTACTACTCTTTCTAAGATGTAGGAAGCAGGAAAAAATAAACTGGTTGAAGGACTAGTCTGTACTATGAATTCTCAGCTTCCCCCAGAAGTGTTTCAGTTAGGTTCCATTAGCTATAAGAGCTCCAGTCTGCGTATCTTCTAGTCAGCCCGAGAATGAACGACCTCTGCGACTCTTGAAGTTATGTAGAGCTGCAGTGGAAGGCGCTGGCCACTTGTGACAAGTTCCAATCATGATTATTTTAGGCATGGATGCAAAGGGCTCATACAGTCTTAAGTTCCATTTCTGTGACTTTTCAGTGTACTGGAGGGGTTATAATCACATGACATTATTGGATGTCAGTTTTCCTTTCTCATAAAAGAAAAAAAAATTGCTTGTTTTAGGCTTTGCAATTAAAATTATATTTGCAGAGCTTGAGATCAAATACTTGCAAAAAAAGAAAGAGATGGTTCTGCAATATTCCCCTTTTTCCTCTCATACATGCAAAAATAAAGCTTTAAGTTGAATACTTCTAGACCTCAGTGGGCGGCACACATTAGGAAATAACTGTCCTTGCATCATTCACATTCAAATGTGGTGCAATAATTATCTTCTTGCTGAAGTCGTCTCTCCCTCAGCTTTTCTGCCAGTAGGTCTAGGCCTCAAGGCTGAAGCTGATTGACCTAGGAAGGGAGAAGTAATCATTGCCTAGAACAGGAATGCTGATCTTCAGCTCAAGTTTTGAACTAAAGGCTTTAAAGTCACAAAATCCAAGATCACAGAGAGAAAAAGGGATTTGACTGGTTCTCCCCAAATTGTGTTTATAAGTATCATCCCAAACTAACATTTTTCCTCTCCAAATTTGTATCTGGGCACATTGCCACTCAGAATAAAGCTACCTTGCCAAGCTTCTCTTGCAGACAGGCAAGAATGTCACAAAGTTATGAAGTTAGACCATTGGGAAAAAGGGAGAAGTGTTGTGTGGCAACAACTGAGAACCTTCCCTACAATCTAGTCATAATGAACCGTGCCCATCTGCCTTGGCATGTGGATGCCAGATCCTGGCCTGTAGGGACAAAGAGGTCTTCACAGGGTAATAGGGCGACTGGCAGAAAGGAGCTGGTCCTGATAGCTTAACAGGACAGTGCTGCCTCAGTAGCTATGGAAGGCAGAACTTTGGCTCCACAACATCTGTCCCATGAAAGGGTTACATTATGTGGCAAACGTAATTAAAGCACTAATCAGTTTACCTTAAGATAGGAAGAGATAGGTTAACCAGGTAGATCTAATCTAAATTTTTTTTTTTTTAGAGGTTTTTGCTATAGGGCGCGTGCACTCACCAGACAGAGAGAGACAGAGAGACAGAAAGCGAGAAATCACCCCCCACCAGGGGGGATGGCCACGCCACAATCCCTTCTCCATTCTCCTCTTGGGATCTTGGGCGGGCACGCATGCACACGCGCCTGGTGTGAGGCTTGAAGATGAAGAGGTTCATGTGTCAAGGAAATAGGGATTTTAGTCCTACAATTGCAACAAACTGAATTCTGCTAACATTCCAGGTGCACTTGGATATGGATTCTCCCCTAGACTCTCCAGATAGCCCAGTCCAGCCAATTCCTGGATTTCCCTGTGAGAGGTCCTGAGCAGATGGGGCAGCTAAGCCACAATGTGCTGAATTTCCCATCCACGGACACCCGCTGTGAGATGACTCAGTGTTGCTTAAAGTGGTGCATGTACAGTAATGTTTTATGCAGCAATAGATGGCTAATACCTTCACCTTTATGTGAGTGGGGAAAACGTCCTATTTGGGTCTTTTATCAACTGTAGTCAAACCTTATCTTGAAGCATGCATTTACAGGGGCTGGCAGGTGGTATGGTGGTTAAGGCACTGGAATCCCACATAACCAACCATGGTTCAAGTCCCAAACCCAGAAGCTTGCTTTCTCACTTTCCCTCTCTCTCTCTCTCTCTTTCACTCTGATCAAATAAAAATAAACAAAGTTAAATTTAAAAAATTCTTTAAAAAGAAAAGAATGTATTTCCAAGGGAAACTCAAAAGTTTGTGGAATTAAAGTACAAATTTATTTTGGTGCCAAAAAATTGAAATCTGTGCATCATTTTTTTGCTTTTTTTTTTTTTTTGGGGAGGGTTTGCTATAGGGTGCGCTTGCCAGAAAGACAGGGATAGAAAGCGAGAAATCACTTCCCAGGGTGGATGGCCATGCTACAGTCCCTTCTCCTCCATTCTCCTCTTGGGATCTTGGGCACGCATGCACATGTGCCTGGCATGAGTTTAAGCCACCAGGTCCAGGACTCGAACCGTGGTTGGCTACACGGGAGTTCAGTGACATAGTCATTACACTAGCTGCTGGTCCCCATCAGTTTTTCATAATATTCATTTTCCATAAACTTTTGGAAGGCCCTCTCATTTGAAGAATCTAAGGGTGAGCTGTTGACCTTAGAGACAGTGGAGGAGTGAAGAATATTACCCACATGAGATGGAGCTGAGGAAGAAGGAGTGCAGGCCAACTTTGATGAGGAGAGAGGAGAGACAGATGAACAGAAGCTTCCTGAAGGGTCTGGGTAAGTTCAAGAGAAGAAGATTTGTCAAGGCTTCTTTAGGTAAGACCTGAAAAAACTATGCACCTCTCAGAAAACTTGGGGGGCTACCACTCTTCAAATGGCACTCCAAAAAAAAGCAAAAACAATCTCATAAATGGGTGTGAGATGTGACTCCCAGGTTCCCAGGATCTCAGGCAAGCTGTCTTTTGAAGTTGGGGACCCAGTGGAAGTGATGGCAGCTCAGGCTCTGCAAAGAAAAGTAGCCCCAGCAAAAGAGTGAGTCAATGGGGAAGAATCAGAGGCTCCCCGGGGCAGAGGCCCCCACCCACACACACACCAACGTTTGCAGGGCCTCCAGTGTGAGCTGTCACTCCCCCGGACCACCAGGACCATAACTGCTGCTGGCACTCACATGCCACTGGAGGAGTAGGGGATATTTTTGAGGCAGAGAGACATTCAGGAAGACTAATTACCCAAATGCCATCGACTGACAAGATTGAGCCTTCACAGGTATCCAATAATCAGTGAGAGTTCAAGCTGAGATTTAGAAAATAATAGAGGTAGAGTTTTGTTTTGTTTTCACTGCACTCACATTGTCTCGTTTTATCTGTTCCACATTTTTTCCCATAATTTTCATGCTTTATTTGCAAATACTTTCTTCTTACTGGAAACAAAACAAAATACTTCTGTGTCCAACACTATGTCGACTGCTCTGGAATTATTCAATTCTTTCGTTTGTTTGTTTATTTATTTTTACCTTTTAAATTGTAAACTGCACCAGTCATACAAAATAACATATGTAATGAATGGTATGTGCAGTTTAAAGCATAATAATAGAACCAACATCTACATAAGAGAAAGAGCAGGGGCGATTCTTTATCCTGTCTGTCCTTCCTCCCTGCCTCTGCCTCTCCACACCTGAGAGAAACCTTATCTTAAATTCTGTTATTCATTCCCTTGTTATTCTTTATAGTTTCACCACATTTGTATAAATTCCTCAGCAATATAATATAAAGAGACATCAGAAAGTCCATGGAAAAATTTATTTTTGTGTAAGACCTTTTAGAAATTTATGCATGGTTTGTTTTTAATAATATTACTACATTTTCATGAACTTTCTGCAGACTCCTCATGTTTAGTTTTACCTGCTTTCAACTTTATATTGATTGAATCTTCCAGTTTCATGTGGGCTGCTTCCATTCAACATTATGCTTCAATTCACCACCTGTGCTGGTGTGTATGTCTGCATTGATTTTCATTGCTATGTTGTATTGTATAGAATGAATGTGCCAACACTTATTTATCCCCTCTATTAGAGAAGACAGACTTGGTTGTTCTTAGCATGTTTGCCTTTGGAAGAAGTGTTGCCATGAACACTCTTGCACAGTCTCCTGATGCACATCAGTAATATTCTCTAGGGAGAAACAAGGATTTGAGTTACGTGCGTGCCCATCATTTCCTAGTCATGCCAAAGCGTTTTCCAGCTGTGGGATGTTTAATTCTATGTGACACATGCTTCTTCCCTTTTGAGACTCACAGACAGCTGGATAGACACACCAGCCCTCAGGAATCAATTATTGTGCATGCTGGGGAATTAGGAGGTACCAGGAGTATTTAAGGCATTAGGAAAAGAAGCCCTTGGAAGTCCTATGGTATTTCTGTAGATAAACTAGCCCGTGGATTGACTAGGCAGGGATGCCTCTCCCGAGAGTTGAAAGGTTCACTGTGGGATGCCAAAGCGTTTTCCAGCTGTGGGATGTTTAATTCTATGTGACACATGCTTCTTCCCTTTTGAGACTCACAGACAGCTGGATAGACACACCAGCCCTCAGGAATCAATTATTGTGCATGCTGGGGAATTAGGAGGTACCAGGAGTATTTAAGGCATTAGGAAAAGAAGCCCTTGGAAGTCCTATGGTATTTCTGTAGATAAACTAGCCCGTGGATTGACTAGGCAGGAATGCCTCTCCTGAGAGTTGAAAGTTTCACTGTGGGAGGAATCTGGAAATAGTACTGGGAAGTTAGGGAAAAAAAATAGACAACTACAGTGAAGGGTGACAAGTAATCTTCTCCTAGCACTACCTGGGCATATCTTCTTTGGACGTCTCTGTTGCACTGTGCTCAGGGCCTGGTTCTCATGGGACTGGGCACCCGGTTTAGATTTGCCACCCTCCACTGACCTTTTTCCCCTCCCTCGCTTCCTTTCTTTTCCTCTTCCACTCTTTCTTTCCTTCTCAATTTGTCTCTTGCTCCCTTTATTTCTTATTCTCTCACCTTCCTTCTTTCTCTCCCTCCCTTCCTTTCTTTTTCTTTTCTTTCTCTCTTCTATTCTCTTTCTTTTTCTTCCTCTCGTTTGAGACAGAGATAAGCATTTTCACCAGAGTTACATGCCACAAGCCTCTCCTTAGCCTTCCTGGTTAAACAGGGTCACAGGCATGTGCATCATCTGGCATGTTGGTGACCTGGGAACCAAACTCTGATCTTCCATATGGCCTCTGGCATTGCTGATCATTGAGGTATCACTGTACGACTGTGACTGGATTTCCACTTCACCCTCCACTGAAGCCTATGAAAGGCACTTTCCCTTCCTGCTTAGTCCAATTTTGCCTTTAATACTATGCTCTGGTCAGGAAGACTCTTCCTTGGCCTTATCCAGTGAACAAAGAGTTGAGGCAGCAAGACTCACAGCATCCAAAGTCTCATCTTAAGGAGGAGAGGACTAACTAAGCAGTTCTTGTCTGCACAGTTTGTGGCAGGCTTGAAACTTTTACCAGTGTGGCTCCAAATCCAGTTTTCCCCTCTACCCTGCAGGTGGCAATGCCCAAGGTTTTATAGACTGGGAATATGGTGTGAAGCAACTGTGGTGAAACAAAACAAAACAAAACAAAATCCAGAGAGAAAGTAGGAGCCGTGTTCTCTAACTGGAGAGTGCAAGTCCTACCTAAAGGCAGGAAAAAGAACTGAGCTGGTCAAACAATAGTACTTGGCTGTCCTGGCTTGGTGTGATCCCTGCTCTCCAGCAGCCTAGATCTCTCTACTCAGAACTGAAGTCCATCTGCTACAGCCCATTTGGCCACTTGACCATGCGTGGCTTGATCATAGAGTTCAACTCTACATCCCAGAGCAGAGCCTGGGACACACAATGTGCTCCATAGGTGACTGTTGTCATTGCACATGTGTTCATGGGGGACCTTGAGTTTATTCTAGAACAAGGTGTTTACGAGTTCTAAAGAAGTCTGAATGAACAGCTCTATTCAAGGACTTGGCCTCTTGTGTTTGTTCTAAACATAACCAAGGTAGGAGAGACCCTGTTCTCCCATCCGATTGGTTTCCACTTTGTCCTCACTCCACAACCTGCTCATCTTTTGGGTCACCTTGTCTGACTGCTCATCTGTTTTCCATCTAACATACTGGAATAATTCTCTGCCTCATTCATTAGCATAATCACTTTTAAAAATATCATTTCAAAAGAGAGTGATTTTATAGAAAAGTCAGAAAATACAGACATATCCACCTAAAGTAACTTCAGCGAAGATAATGATACATAGCCTTTCACATCTCTTATTGTATGCATGTGTGTGCACACATATACACAAAATCAGACCATAATATACATATGGTTCAGTATGTATATGTATTTTAGCTCATCTATTTATTCTGAGAAAGAAGAAAGGACACTCTCAACAGGGTTTTCATACTCACACTCTCTATTTGCATGTTGAGATTATTTCCAACTTTTTATTGTAAGAAATAGTACTATTATACAATGAGCTTTGTTATGGTTAAAACTTTGTACCCATTTTTAACTCTTCTTAGGACAAATTTCCGGACAAGAAACTGCAGTTCATGTTTAACTCTTCAATGCTTAGTGTCAAGCTGCCCTCCAGAAAGGCTGTACCAATGTGCAGTCCCCCAGCAGAAAATCTGAGTGTCTATTTCTTTACACCCTGGACAATAGGGATATTGCTATTTTATTTTTAATTTTTGAAAGTTTGTTTAATTTTTGAGAGAGAGAGAGAGAGAGAGAAAAAAAGGGGGAGAGGGAGAGAGAGAGAGAGAGAGGGGGGGAGAGAGAGAGAGAGAGAGAGAGAGAGAAGGAGAGAGAGAGGGAGCAGGAAAGAGGGAAGCACTCCCAAAATTCCCAATCGAGTTTCCTGCCCAGTCTTAGCTAGCCAGACCATGACATGTGCACATACCCAGCATGTTCAGGGACGCCCTGGGACATACATCCAGGACCTTTCTTATGTGGATCCAGTTGTGTTACCACTATGCAACATCTGGCCCTGCTTTTGAAAGTTAAATATATTTTTTACTTTTGAGTGGAAACACTCTTCTCACTGTGTTCATTTGCTTTTCTTTGATAATTAGTAAAGTTGAGTCTATCACTCGTATCTCTATGCATTAATCTTTTTGAAATTCCTATTTGTTCCCATTCCTTTTCTATTGGAGGGTTTGCCTTTTCTCATTGAGGTGAATCAGCCATTTTTCATGGCCTGGCTTATATGCCCTTTTTTATGACATCTTTAAAAGCCAGGCAGGCCAACCTTACTTATTTTAGTTTTATAATATCCTTTGCTTTTCTGGGCTTGATGTTACATTGCCCATTATTTCCTTTGTGTTTGACACCTGATAGTCTTTCTGTCTTGATAGGAAGTGCCATGAAGGTGGACTCTCTGCAAGTAGTTAAGCGGAGTAATTTAACACCATCCATTCATGGTAGTTGAGGCTTTGCCTTTTAAGGCTGAGATCTCACAAGCTACTAAGAGGTGGGCTTCCCCTGTCCCTCCAATCATATAGCATAGGACTGCCTGAGGTTTGCAGAGCTGTCCAGGATTCTCTGATGTTCAGATGACTATTTGCACCTGAAGCTATCTTTCTGGTACTCCCCGGCTACCTGTCTTTTCTGCTGCTAGAACATTTCTATCTTGTTCATCAAACCTTTGCTTGAAACCTGCTTTATGACAGGCACTGTGCTGCATGCTGGGTTACTGTGTCATCAATGGACGTGTCTTTTACCCAGGAGGATTATAGTTTAGTGGAGGAGATAGACCTGGGGCAGAGAGCTAGAGAGGGTGCCTGGAAGGCAAAGGCATCTCAGATAGTCCTTTTAACCCTAAAGTCACCAGGAATTTTCTTGTAGCATTTGATACAACTTACTATTCCCTCTTCTCCACACCCTCTCTTCCCTTCAACTGCCTTCTGCATATTATACTCTTTCGATCCCTTTTCCTATTTTTTCGCTTACTCATTGTTTTCTTTGCAGAATCCTCCTTCCATATATGGTCAAGGATAGTGTAAGTTCCTTTTCTGCCTCTCGTCCTGCTTCTCTTCTTTTCTCCTCTCTTCCCTTCCTTTTCCTCTCTTCCTTTCCTTTTCCTCTTTTCCCATCTAGTTTCTTTTCTTTTTTGTTCTTTTCTCTTCCTTTTTCTTCCTCACCCCCATTTCTCTTTTTCCTGGCAAATACCTTTTATATTTGTGGCTTAAATTGCCCACATGTATATCCAGTCCAATTGTATACCACACCTCCAACAAAACACAGCCAAGGTTACACTCATGAGCTTCCTCTCCAACCTTTTGTGTTCTCTGACAGCCATCTGATTATGCAACCAACACTCTAGGCATTAACCTTTATGCTTCTCTCTCTCCACTTTTCAAGTCTCTTCTGTCATTAAGTCATAAATTTTGTCATTAAATATTTCTGTATGCATCTCTCTCTCTCTCTTTTTTTCTCTCTCTCTCCCTTCATCACCATTGTCTAAGCTACTAACCCTTCTCCCTGACACCTGCTAAGATCTCCTTCATACTCTTCCTACTTCTATTCTGGTGGATCCCATACTGTTCTCCACACTGCACATTTAATACTATTTCCAATATAAATTCAATCAGGACACCAGATCCTACTTACAACTGCTCATGGGTACTGTCTGGTCTGCAAGGCAAGGCCAGTCTGGCTTAACTATCCCTCAGGCCTCAAATCCCTCACTCTTTGTGTTTGGTGCACCCTGCTCTGCTCTGATGCCTCTTCTCAGGCTTGCCTTGGTCTTTCACCATTCTGGAATCATGAGGTCCTACAGTCTCCAGATCCCAGAGCAGAAATAATTGCTTCTTGAAAGTCTTTCAGACCTCAGAGTAGAAAAAACCCTATTCTTCTGGTACCCAAACCCTTTCCCTCAGAGCCCTCAATTTGTTTGAGTGCATTCAATCCCCTGGTTCCTTTTTAAATGGCTCTTTCGTCCTGGACTGCGAGCAGGACTTGTTCGTTATTGCCCAGCATTCTGCGCACCTCTCCCAACACAGGAGACCGTGGCTGAATGGGGGAGCAATTCAGTTCTGGTCAGTTCCATTGCTAATAACAGAAAATGCTTGAGTCCGAGTCATTTAGGAGAATAGAGGTTTAGTCAGCTCACAGTTTGGAGGTCTAAGCTGCAGGGGCCACATCTAGTGGGGGTCTTCTGGCTGCATCACAACACGGTGGAGGGCAGGGGAGCGGGGTCTGTGTTATCCTTGGAAACCCATCAGAAGTCAACCAATGGGGCCTGCTCTAGTCACTTAAAACTCTCAAAGACCCCACCTTTCACATCACAGGGGAATTAGGTTTCCTCTTACGACCTTCACAACCAAATCTCTACTCATAGAACCTGAGGACACAAACCATAGCAGTGACTGATCCATGCCACCTCACCCCTCCCCACCTTACCCTTCCCCACCTCACCCCTCCCCACTCTACACGTTCCATCTAGGAGATACAGAGCCTGGGGCTGAGGGCCTGGATTTCTGATGGAGAAGTCATCTATGCGCTATTGAAAGGCTTAGGGCAGAAGCCTCTATCCACACTAATTTCTAAAGAGTTAGGTTGTTTATTCTTTTTAGAATTAATCTATCTGCTGTGAGTTTTGGAATAGCACATACCCTATGGGTCTGTGATTATCTGCTAATTAACTTTGTTGACTAATGGTAAATGGGTGTTCAGCTGCCTGTGAAACTCAGAAACTCACCCACACTTGTAATTCACTAGTCAGGTCTGTTTTGGGAAGGTCTCCTGACTTAACTTGCTTTGAGCATACACTCTATTTTGCAGAGCCATATCTGCAGGATTAGAGTTAGGGTTAGGGTTAGGGTTAGGGTTAAGGTTAGGGTTAGTGTTAGGTTAGGGCTAGGGTCCCTTCCTCAGAGTGGCCTCACACAAACATTTCATACATTAGACAGTGCCAGCCATGGAGCCCTTCTCTTCTCACTACTAGTAACTGCATTCCTGACCCCTTCTCTAGTTCCAACTTGAGCTTGAATGATCTTTCTTTACTCGTGCGGAAGTCAGAGGTGTAAAGAAAAATAGTCTAAAACTTGCAAATAAAACAAAAACCTGACTATATTTTTAGGTTCACACAAGCCCAGTGCTTCTCAAAGCATGGTCAGGGTTCCTAGAGAATGCCAAAATACCTACAGAGGGCTCTGTGAGGCCAAAACCATTTTCGTAACAACAGGGAGAGGCTACTTGCATTTTTCACTGTGCTGACATTTGCACAGCGGAGGGTAAAACTGCATGTGTCTTAGCACAAATCAAGGCACTATCCAGAGACAGACTCATAGTAAAACAGAAAGAAAGAAGCCTGTTGGGGCCAGCAGGTGGTATGGTGGTGAAGGCGGGCTGGACTCCCACGTGACCTACTGGGGTTTGAATACCAGACCTGGCAGCTTGCTTTCTCACTTTCCTTCTCTCTCTGATCAACTTCAATAAAATCAAAAAATAAAATAATGACAATGAATAAAGTTAAATAAAATAATTCTTAAAAAAAAAAAAAAGAAAGAAGCCTGTTTCCCTGATGAAACCAGTGGTGCTATTAATGATTTGGGGGGAGTATATTATAATGAAATATGTTAGCATTAGGAAGATTGCATAATTCAGTGAACAAATATTTTATAAATCTGTGAGAAAGTTTGTGAGAAAATCGTGCCTAGGAAAAGACCCATTTAGAGTATAAGACAGGCCAGCAGATCTTATTGTAGTAGAGTACAAAATGCTCATAAGTGGGTTCCAGGTTGTACATTGCAGCTCATCTGTACAAACTACCACTTGCCCAGTTTTAGAGCAGTATCAAAGAAAATGATCTGCAATGATTCCAAATACCCTTCCTCCCTGTTCTAATAATATTTCCGTGTGAGGCAGGATTTCCTTCATATACCAACAAAAACATGTTGTAACAGATTGAATGCAAAAGCAGATATGAGAATCCAGCTGTCTCCTATTAAGCCAGACACTAATGAGAGTGACAGAGATGTAGAATATTCCCACTCTTCTCCATGAAATGTTTTTTATTTGTTTTGGAAATGGTTAGATTTCAGAAAAGCATGTTATTTACATGAATGTATAATGGGTTTATTATTGTTATTTAAAAATAAATTTTAAAATATTTAAAATGTTCCTTAGTTTTAATTTTTATTATAGCAAATATTGATTGATATAACTCACATCAACAAAGCTCTTTGGAGGCCTTTAATATATATATATATATATTTAAAAGTTTATTGATTTTTTTCCGTGTGTATGTGTGTGAAAGAGAGCGAGCAAGGTGTATCCTCAACATGGGCCTCATGCTGCAATTTACTCTCAGCCTCGCCAGCCCAGATCATGGACATATCCTCAGGCTTTGTGCACAGTGATTCCCTGAGACATGAACTTGGAACCTTCTCATTTGGGCTTGGCATTACAGAGTGCTGCATAAAACTACTACACCACTGGCTAGCCCCTACACATTTTTTTTTTTTTTCTCGCTTAACACAACAGATATTTATTCCATCACAGTTCTGGAAGCCAGAAGTCTGAAACAAAGGGCTCAGCAGGAGCATGCTTCTGCCAAAGGCTCTAGGGGAAGACCCTTTTTGCCTCTTCCAGCTTCTGGTGTTTGCTGACAACTCTTAGTATTCCTTGGCCTGTAGACACATCGCTCCAGTCTCTTTCTTGGTCTTCACGAGTCTCTCTGTGGGTCCAAATTTCTTTTCTATTGTAAGGACCCCAGATGGGTTAGCATTCATCTTGGTCTACAATAAATTAAGCTTAGCTTGACTACATCCACGAAGACCCTACTTCCAGATATTTACTCTCTAACTGACAGAGAGAAAGGCTCTATAAGTGAAAAAAAAAAAAAAGATGGGGCCAGCAGTTGGCATGGTGGTTAAGGCATTGGATTCTCACATGGCCAACCATGGTTCAAGTCCTGAACTTGGCAGATTGCTTCCTCACTCTCCCCCCTCCTCTGTTTTTCTCTCTCTCTGATTAAATTAAAAAAAGATAAAATTAAATAAAATAAATAATTTTTTTTGGTTTCTTTTGGTTTATTTATCCTCTTTCTTCTTTTTATCTTTTTTTCTTTTTTCCTCTTTAAATTAATTTATTTTTTACATTAATTCATTATACATCATCACAGCATACAAATGAATTTTCCACCTAAAATACACTGTATATTGGCTCAATCAAGCACATCAACATGCATGTTACCAGCAAATAATTTTCCAATTCTTATGTCTTGTATACTTTGTTTTTTGTTTTGCCATCCTTGATTCCCTATCCCTCACCCTCTACCATGTCCCACCCTTCTCCCACATTGTCTCTGGTATCCATGGTTGCTTTCTATGCCTTTCCCCCCATTTAATTGATTTGCTAATGAACTTAGTCTAAACATATCCAATAGCTAGCACAGCTGATATATACTTATACATGAACCCAAGTCTGACTTTAGGCATAAACCTCAGTGAGTAGAATGAACATACTAAAAAATAGTACCTAGCTGGGGCTCTATAGCTTACTGCAGTCATCAAATATGCATTTTTTTTTTTTAATTTTGATACGAACAGTTTTACTGTTTTTTTTTTCCTCCTGCAACTTTTTTTTTTTAATTACTTAACATTCATTCCCTGAGCATCATCACAACATACTAAATGTGGTTTCCCATCTAGAATAGACTGCATAGTGGCTTAATCATGCATGCTATCATCAATAGTATTCCATTTCTACTTTCATACATATGTATATGTATATACATGTTTTTTACCACATGTTTGACCCTCTGCCCTTTCCCATTCTCTTATTACCCTATCTATGCTATATACAGTTGTCTTCCATTCCTTTTCCCCCCATTTTTTTTTTTTTTGGAGAGGTTTTTGCTATAGGGTGCGTGCGCTCGCCAGACAGACAGAAAGAGACATAGAGACAGAAAGCAAGAAATCACCCCCCCCAGAGGGGATGGTCACACCGCAATCCCTTCTCCTCCATTCTCCTTTTGGGATCTTGGGCAC
>NW_006207133.1:6035264-6052664 GCF_000334495.1 Tupaia belangeri chinensis
TCTGAGATTCTATTTTCTGTATGGTCTAGTCTGCTTTTAATACTTTCAAGGGAGATTTTGACTTCCTGTATTATAGCCTTCATCTCTAACAGTTCCATCTGATTCTTTTGTAAAGTGTGAAATTCCTTTTTTAGATCTTGCATGAATTTCCTCACCTCCTGGAACTCTTCAACTCCTTTCTCCTTCCTCTTCAGCAGTTCCTTGTCTTTCTTCTCTTCCATCTCTGTTAGTTTTGCCATTATGAATGTTCTGAATTCTTTATCAGACATTTCCATGATTTCCATTGAACTGTGTGTGGATGGAGATGAGTTATCCTTTTCCCTTGGAGGAGAAGTATTTTTCTGCTTCCCCATATTTCTTGTGGTCCTGCAGCAATTTCTAGTCATCGGGTTGATGGTCAGTTTCTTCCCAAACTTGGAAGTTCAATCTGGGCATTGAGGAGCATGTAGAAAAGGAAACAGAAAGAGAGAAACAACAGCAACAACAGCAAAAAACGAACAAGAAACAGAAAAAGAGAAGAAAAATGAAGATAAAAACTTTTCAATAAAACTAAAAAAATTAATATTTAAAAAAATTTCAATAAAAAAAAATTGGAAAAGTGCACAGCACACAAGCTCGCTGTGTGAAATTCTAAAAAGCAAAAATTAAAAAAAAAGAGAGGAGACAGAGACAGAGAGAGAGGTAGAGAGACAAGAGGCCTGGGAACGGTCTTCCGAACATGCGTGATTTGTGTGCTGGCAGCCAAAATCGTGAGTTTTGTGTGCTAGAGGCCAAATTATCAGTGGGAAGTCTTGATTCCTGTTTTCCCAAAATGGCTAGTTTGCAGAATCCATGAGGCTGTGTCTTCAAGAGGGCCTGTTCCCTTTGCCTCTCCACGTGAGTTTTGTGTGCTGGAGGCCGAATTAGCAGTGGGAAGTCTTGATTTCTGTTCCCCCAAAATGGCTAGTTTCAATAAATAATTCTTTTAAAAAAAGAAAAAAAAATGCGTTTTTGGGAATGAGCATTACAATGAGTAATATGCTTTCTGGAGTGAAGTACAGGTCTATTTGGGAGAGCAAGGGAGGACTAGGGCTATTTTTAAAAATTATTATTGTTTTACAGAAAAATGGGAGGATTACACAAATTGTTTTGGGGCAATTATCTTTTGCTGCCATCATCAAGAACAAGAATACCAGGACCAGCAGATGGTGTAATGGATACATTGCTGGACTCCCATGTAGTTGACCACAGTTCGAGTCCTGAATCCAGTGACTTAAATCTCGTGGTGGGCATCTGTTTGTGCATGCCCAAGATCCCAAGAGTAGAATGGAAGAGAAAGGATTGTGGAGTGGCCATCCCTCTGGGGTGTGACTTCTCACTTTTTGTCTCTTTGTCTTCCCAGTGAGTGCATGATCCCTAAAAAAAGAACAAGAGTACCATCAGTTCAAGGTTGGACAGGCAGTTTCTGGGTAGATTTCCTTGCAGAAATATTTGCACGCATAAGGGTACAGTGACTTTTGTGCAAAATGGTAGTTCTGGCAGAATCCTTGTGATGTGTGTGCACGAGAATAGCCCACTTCAAGGCCTTCCTGGCTCTGTTTTTAAATTTGTTTAGTGAGGTTTTGACATAAGTTGACACAAGTTACTCCATCTTGATTCTGACACCTTTCACGCAGGTAAGGCCAGTGCCTGGGTGGACATGGATTTTGGGGGGATACCTATTCAACCGCTTATAGCCCCCAAAGTAAGGGAAACTGGGGACCACGAAGGACATGAATGGTCTCAAAAGGAGGGCAAGGGCTGTCTCTCCAGCATCTCAGAAGGGCACTGGGAATGGCTCAGATTAGGAGCCCAGTCTCACCCAGCTGCCCACCACCCTCACTACTGGGATGGGAAGGGAAGGGACTTCAGACATTAAGAATGAGGGTGGTCTGATGCAGTTCTGCAGGAAAGAATGGTGGAGACAGAGAAATGGCCACTACATTTTAAGTTATTTAAAAAGGTAGAAGGATCCTGAGATCAAAATATTTGAGAACATCTCTGCTGGAGAACTTTCTTTCTTTCTTTCTTTTTCCTTGTTAAACTTTGTTTTAATGGGTTGCAAAATTCTGTGACAGATTTTTGTTCAAGTTGTTTTCATTAAAAAGCACTGATTTTAAAAACTAATAACTTAAAACACCCACACATACAATAATAAAATGGTCCACAAAACATTTTCCTTTCCTTCTGAAGGTTTTACTATGCACTTATATTAAACTTAAATGACCAATTGAGACAAAAGTTTTGAGAATGTCCTTCCACCACTGATTAAGACTGGAGTGGCAAGAATGAGGGATAATCAGTTAGCCTTCTGAGCTTTCAGAGCAGACTTGATGACCTTTCCAACTCTAGCAGCCTTCTTGTCCACGGCTTTGATGACACCTGCAGCAACTGTCTGTCTCATGTCACAAACACCAAAATGACCCAGAAGAGGATAGTCAGAGAAGCTCTCAACACACATGGACTTGCCAGGAACCATATCAACAATGGCAGCATCACTGAATTTTAAGAATTTAGGGCCATCTTCCAGCTTCCTACCAGGACAGTGATCAATCTTTTCTTTCAGCTCAGCAAATTTGCAAGCAATGCAAGTTGTGCAACAATCCAGTACAGGGGCATAGCCAGCACTGATTTGGCCTAGATAGTTCAGGATAATCACCTAAGCAGTGAGGCCAGCTGCTTCCATTGGTAAATCATTTTTGCTGTCACCAGCAACATTACCATATTGAGCACCTTTGACACACATATTCTTGACATTGAAGCCCACATTGTCCCCAGGAAGAACTTCACTCAAAGCTTCATGGTGCATTTTAACAGACTTTATACTTCAGTTGCCACATTGATTGGTGCAAGGAGACCAACCCATCAGTTTTGAGGACACTAGTCTCCACTTGGCCCACCGGGACAGTGCCAGTACCACCAATTTTGCACACATCCTGGAGGGGCAGATGCGAGGGCTTGTTAGTTGGATCATTTGGTAGTAGGATGCAGTCCAGAGCCTCAAGCAGTGTAGTTCCACTGGCATTGCCATCTTTACAGGTGACTTTCCATCCCTTGAACCATGGCATATTAGTACTTGGCTCCAACATGTTGTCACCATTCCAACCAGATTTTGGCACAAATGCTACTGTGTCGGGATTGTAACCAATTTTCTTAATGTAGGTGCTGACTTCCTTAACAATTTCCTCATATCTCTTCTGACTGTAGGATGGCTCAGTAGAATGCATTTTGTTAACATCAATGATTAGTTGTTTCATACCCAACGTGTAAGCCAGAAGGGCATGCTCACAGGTCTGCCCATTCTTGGAGATAACAGCTTCAAATTCACCCATGCCAGCAGCAACAACCAGGACAGCACGGTCGGCCTGAGATGTGCCTGTAATTATGTTTTTGATAAAGTCTCTGCGTCCTGGGGCATCAAAGATAGTCACATAATACTTGTCGGTCTCAAATTTCCACATGGAAATATCTATGGTGATACCACACTCAAGTTCATCTTTCGGTTTGTCCAACATCCAGGCATACTTGAAGGAGCCCTTTCCCATCTCAGCAGCCTCCTTCTCAAACTTTTCAGTGATTCTTTTGCCGATCCCATCACATTTGTAGATCAGATAGCCAGCAGTGGTGGACTTGCCAAAATCTATGTGTCCAATGACAATGATGCTGATGTGAGTCTTCTCCTTTCCAATTTTGGTTTTGGTTTAGCAGTAATTTTCATGACACCTGTGTTTTGGTGGCAATCCTGTTGCAAAAAAGCAGCTGGAGAATTTTCTAATGAGTCAGTTAGTGGATTTTTTTTTTTTTTGATGGAACTTAGTCTGTATAATGACTAGGGCTCAGGCATCTTCTAGTAAGATATGATTATATATATATATATATTTTTTTTTTCCTGTCAGTTTGAAAAGAAAACCCTGAAAGTTATGGTTTATTATGATAAAATAAGTTAACTAGTTCTTTGGTCTAACTTAGCAATCTCATCTCTAAACATTCCTTTTCATTTAATTTTTTCCATTGAGTATAAAAGCCCACTTGGGAACCAGATTTGCCTTTTCTGCTCTATCCATCATAAATCAGTTAAAATTTTGACATGAACTCACTGTTGATGTGAAAATCATGTTTTTAATTTAATTTAATTTAATTTTTAAAAGGTTTTTGCCGTAAGACACATATGTTCACCAGAGAGAGACAATGAGAAGGAAAGTGAGAAATCATCCCCCAAGAGGGATGGTCATGCTGTAATCCCTCTTCTTCATTCTCCTCCTGGGATTTTGGGCATGTACACGCATGTGCCTGGCATGAATTTCGAGCTGTCAGGTTGGGACTTGAACCACTGTCGGCCATATGAGAGTCCAGCACCTTAACTGTTATGTCACCTGCTGACCCCTATTTTATTTAATTTAATTTTTTTTTTTTTAGGTTCTTGTTATAAAGTATATGCACTCACCAGAGAGGAGAAAGACACAGAGAGGAAAAGTAAGAAATCATCCCCCAGGGGGATGACCACACCACAATTCCTTCTCTTTAATCCTCCTTTCAGGATTTTGGGTACACGTGTACTTGTGCCCAACGTGATTTTTAAGCCACCAGATTTGGGATTTGAACCATAGTCGATCATGTGAGAATCCAGCTGCCTTAACCACCATGCCACCTGCTGATCCTGGTTTTTTTTTTTTTTTTAATTTCTTTTAATTGCCAGAAGGTGCATGCGCTAGTAGGGAGAGGGAGGCACCCAATGGGACATGGTCATGCCTCAATCCTTTTTTCTGTATCTGCATCCTATTGGGACTTTGGTCACATACACCCAGTTTATTTTTCACGTTGCAGAGGCCTAGACTCAAACTATGGTGGAGTGATTGGCCATATGAAACATGACTTCCTTAACCACTAGGCTATGATGCCAGCCCTGAAAACTGTGTGCATGTGTGTGTGTGTGCGTGTGTGTGTGTTTTAAAACCATTGTAGAAGTTTTATTTTGACAAGAAACAAGGGAAAAACATCACTAGATCTCTCTGTATTTCCTTTTTCTTCCTCCCCCCCCCATTTTCCATTATTTATTCCTCCTTAGGTTTCTTCCTATTTTTCTGCTCTTTTAAAAATATTTTAATTGATTTTATTTATTATTTTAAAACATTCAATCGCTATACATCATTTGGCTTGTAAAGAGAATTTACTCAACATGAAATACATCTCAGAACAGTGCAGTTGAGTAGACTTCCTCATTTTCTCATCGCGGACATCTGATAGAATATCAGCCTTGGATACTACTACGAGGCCCAGGACCTGCCTCTCATGGCTATACGCCACTTCGCTCCTCTGACAGAAACTTCCTGGACTGGGAACCAGTCAAACACAGTTGTCATGAGGAATCAATGGATTACATTTAAAAAGTGCCCAGCAGAAATCCTGTGTATTAGTTGCTAGAACTGCCATAGCACAGTACCACAGACTGAATGGCTTAAATAACAGAAATTTATTTTCCCGCAGTTTAGGAAGCTGGAAGTCCAAGATTGAGGTGCTAGTGGTGCTGATTTTCTCTGAGGGCCATAATGGAAGCATTTACTCCAGGCTTCTTTCCTAGTCTTGCAGATGACCACCTTCTCACCATCAATTCATGTGATATTTCCTCTGTGTACACACATCCCTTATGTCTCTTCATGTGTCCAAATTTCTTGTTCTTGTTCTTATGAGGACACTGGGAAGATTGGATCAGGGCCCAGCCTGACAGCCCAGTGTAACTGGGCTTAATTACCACTTTAAAAACTCTAAACTCTGTCTCTAAATATAGTCACTTCTGAGGTACCAGGATCCCATAATATGGGGTCCACTGTCTATTACCACAATGTTTGTGTGTAAAAATCAACAAAAACATCTCAGTGGCATTCAAGAATGAATGGTGTCACTCACTGGTTGGGATTGTCTTTTGTCAGGGGTTAGCTGCAGGCTCATCAGGCAATGTTAAGTTGGGTATCCCATATTTCTAGGGGTTGGCTGGTTATTTATTGAGTTTCCTGGAATGGCTTTGGCTGGGATAATAGAGATGACCAAGCTCTAGTATCCTGTGGCTTCCCTTTCATTATCTAAGCCTGAATACATCTTTCTCAAGATGGTGGTAGAGAGCACAGTAGACACATCCAGAGTACAACTGCATTTACAATCTCTCTTACATCCTGTCCACCCACATCCTGTTGGCTAAAGCCAGTCATGCAGCCAAATCCAGGGTCAGAAAAGAAGGCACTGCAGAGCCACATAGCAAACAGTGAGGATGTGAGGCATGAGGGGCTGGGCACTAATGCCATCAGCTGTTATATATCCTTAGCTCATTGACCTACCATTGTTATATCTAAGCTCTTCTTAAATCTATTTGAATGTCCATTTGCTTTTATATTATAAAAGTGAAGACTCTATATACATATTTTATTATACAGTCGCTTTTAATTCCTTCAACATCCCTAGGAAGTAGGCATGATTATCCACCTTTAACAGATGAAATCACTGAGGCTCAGACAAGGTAACTCACTCATCCAAGTGACTCTGTTAGGAAGAATTTTTGTATCTAGGTCTGTCTGACTGCAAAGAGGTCTTACCCTCACCAGTGCTTTTAAAATCATTCCATCAAAATTTCTTTATGGGCAAAAGAGAGCAAATTCATACCCTTTAAGGGACCTAAGGACTACTATCCACATTGTCTATCACAGGACAAAAAATTATTATGGTACACATATAAATTATACTTATATATTATTTGTATTATATGTATATATTATATGTATGCATGAAAGACTGTTACATTTTATCTTAAAAATTTATATGTTTGGCATTCTTCTCCATTACATATATTTTCAAATATAAAACACCCAGTATCTTTAAGCAGAATAGATGCTTCTGGAACATATGCATGCTTATGAAGCATTTTCTAGTACCTCTGGTGCACAGCGGCATGCCCTAGGAGCTTGCCTGACTTGGTTTAGAAGCGTGGCATTGTACGAGGCAGTCTGCCTAGAACACTGAAATCGAACTGCAGGTTTGTTTGCTTGTTAGTATGCTCCGCTGCAAATGGATATGACAGATTTTTGGCATCACCTGTCACATTTATTTATTTATTTATTTATTTATTTATTTATTTATTTTGATATGCCCAGATACTTCACTGGCCTTATAGTTAGTTCGTCAACTGAGTTTCCTTTAAGAGCTTCAGGAACAGCCTAGCAAAGAGAGGACAGCATTGAGTCTGGATTTTTTGAAATCTGCTGTTAAATGTTTCTTTCAGACCTTTCTTACATATTGATAACTAAGCTGGTTTAAGAGCACTTTAGATAAGAGATTTCCATCTCAGTGTTGTATTAGGACAAGGATATTGTCTTTTCCCTCAAGGAGTTCAGAATTTCCTATTAACATTAGCATTCAAGATCTCTTGTGGCTCCCCAGATAAAGTTGGAGTTTTACATGGCAGAATTTTACATTTTTTGGCTATCAAAGCAAAAGGTAAATGAATCTCTGGTTAGAACCTGTGTCTGGTTAGATGGTGGTGATAGGAGAATGAGCTTTATAAGTCTTTCAAAACTGTGAATTATTGCCACATCTCAGTGACCTACAGAGATACTTTAGTGTTAGGAAATATGGCTCAAAATCCGCTGTTTGTAGCAGACATCCCTGATGCCCAACTTGCATTTTCTTGACCTCACCTCTGAGTTCAGCCATGGTTGGTTCACAGTTCTGTGCAGACTTTGATTCACTTTCTGCTGCAAGTGTCTGGCCTCAAGCATGCATTCCTCCACTTGGCATTTTGTCTTAGGGCTCTTTCAATAGTGAAGTTAATTGGAGTTTACTCAGCCACTGTGTGTAGGAGTAAGAATTCCTCTGGATAACCCTTTACCAAGTGGGGACAGGACCCAATGAACAAATGCTCCTTCCTCTCATTGTTTCCTTGGTAGATAAATCTGTGGCATTCTGTGCATTGCTCAGGGGTCTACTGGAGTGTGAGCTCCCATGGCCCATAGGCGTGACCTCGTGGTGCTCCCTAATGTGGGCTTCTCCTTTCTTCTCTTATACTCCCTGGCCCCTACTTCCTGCAATCACTGCCCATGTGAGCACCTGCACCCAAGCCTTGGTCTCAGGCTCTGTTCTCTGGGGAATTCAGGCTAAAACACTGTATACCCCTGGCTGGGTTCCTTTGGGCAAGTTGCTTACTTCTCTGATTGATAAAGTCCTGTCTAACTCTGGAAGTCTAAAGCCCTTTTTTTTTCTTTTTTCTTTTTTTTTTGGAGAGTTATTTTGCTATAGGGCACACATGCTTGCCAGAAAGAGAGAGAAAGAGAGACAGAAAGTGAGAAATCACCCTCCAGGGGGGATGGCCACGCTGCAATCGCTTCTCCTCCATTCTCCTCTCAGGATCACACATGCACATGCACCCGGCGTGAGTTTAAGCCACTGGGTCCAGGACTCAAACCAGAGTTGACTACGTGAGAGTCCAGTGACATAGCCATTATGCCAACTACTGGTCTCTCTTTCTCTTTTTAAGAGAGAGAGATTGTTGCTATAGGGCACTTGCACTTGCCAAAGAGATAGAGAAAGAAACAGAAAGTGAGAAATTACCCCTGGGGAGTGGCCATGCCTTCTCCATTTTCTTCTTGGGATCTTGGGCATGCACGCACATGTGCCCGGCATGAGTTTTAAGCCACCAGTTCAGGGATTCAAACCACAGTCGACTATGTGGAGTCTATTGAAGTAACCATTATGCCATCTGCTGGCCCCAGAAATCTATAATTTTAACTGAATGTTTCTTCTCTCCTGGGAATATCTTCACCCCATTAATTCATAAGCCAACCTTTGCACATTCTAATCGACTAGTTCTTCAATTTCAACTGAGCCACTTTTTTCTCCTGAGTGTTCTGGAATGCTAAAAATGATCATTCCTCCTTCCTGGTGAACTTTTCTTTTTCTGTGTAGGACATTGTATTTCAATTTTGAAACATAAGGCAGATATCCCTTTTAATCTGGGTTTTAGTACCAACATACTGATGCCAACTGTGTGGCTCTTAGCCCATTATTTCCTACTGACCAGTTGCTTTTATAAAAAGTTCTGACTTGCCTTCATTTGATTTTGACTAATTAAAGGCTGCCCAGCTCAAAAAGGTGAAAAACCTTGTGACATGGGTGGTTTAGGATGGGAAATGGCTTAGAGTAATAGACGGCTTTGCACTCTGTGGTTCACACAGCTTCCGTTACGAGGGGGAAGATAGAATAGCCTTTGCAGATCTTTCGCTGTAGGATTGTGACCTGCGTGAATAATGGTGGTGAGGAGATGTGTTGGTGACGAGAGAGACTCACCTTATTTTCCCAGGATCTCTGCATTATCCAGGCATTTTCTGCATTGCCTCATGTGCATTGAAACTTTGGTTCACACTATTTTACCAACTTCCAATATCTTACCTCTGTTGATCTAATTCCTGCCTTCCTTCAAAAGCATGAATTGGTTCTAACACCCCCACCTCAGCACATACACAAAGTAATGGAGATCATATTGCATAGGTAATTTGAAACATTTTCACATAGTATGAATTACTGTTAACTCTGTAAATACCCCACTTTAGAATTATGTGTGTGGAACAGTAGGGTTAGATCAGGCAGGTTTCTGGTGAACTCACAAGGCATTCCACTGGGATGTTAGTAAACTGCTAATGGCCTCAGAGATTAGAGAGCTGGTTTTAGTTCTGTTTCTGATTCTATCATTAGGAAGCTGACCTCCAAAGTCTAATTTTTCCACTTCCAATCTAAAGGGGTTGATTCCTGCAATTTCAGTTCAAGAGAACTGAAAAAGCACTCTAAGTCACTTGATTTTGTGAAATCAGAAGGATGAAAATGCATAATGACAGCAATGCCCATTATAGAACAAGCTTTGCTCTTTAGATGTATCCATGGCTGTGCCACATTCATGCTCACAGTTTTGAAGAAGAAAGGACATGCTGGCCTCCAGAGCTGCACCTGTCACCTTCCCTTTCAGGCAGGGTTATTGTTCCTTCTTTGTGCCATGGGCCCCTCTGTGTTCAGGAAGGTGTTGGCGGTAACAGTCTTACTCTGCCTTCTCCACTGGATTTAGGTTCCTCCAGGACAGGTGCCCATTCTCAGGGCCTGTTCCCAGCAGAGGGTTTGCTCCCAGCTGAAGGAGTGCCTGCCGTCAGAGCCTCATGTTCAGTTTTCCCCCATTATTGCATTCTTTCCACTGCAGAAATGTATTACTGACTTCAGTATGAAAGTGATTCTGCATTACCATCCATTGTCCTCTTCAGTAGTTCCCAGGTGCTTCAGTTAATAGTGCACAGAGGTCTGGCATGGGTTTTCAAATCCAAGAATGACAACTTCCAAAAGTGACATCCTTCCAACATCCATTAGTGGTCACCTGGTCGGTCCCTCCTGGGAAGTTTTAATAAGCTGTACTTAGCTCTCCCAAATGAAACATTCCCATATCACAATTGCCTTTTGATTAAACTATCATTATCTTTAAGGCTTAATGAAACTAGTTTCCCTGAAAAGGAGGAAAAAGACAAATTTTAACCAGGTGGTGTTTCTGGGTTTATATAGACCTGTTAATTTAAATAAGCTCAATTTCTTTGAATAAGAAACGGGTGTCAATTAATGTAGACCATCTTGTTAGCTACTTTGCAGATATTTTAGGGGTGTTTTCTCATCTTCTGAGCAGTTTAAAGTGGTGGTTGTTTGTGCAGGCTCTTATCCAGACTGCCTAGGTCCAAATCCTACTTCTGCTGCTTACATACTATGTGGTTAGAGCAAGGTGATTAACTTACCTGTGTCTCAAATTTCTCATCTATTCTACGTCTCCCCTTTCTATTTAGAATTTTCTCATGGTCTCTATTACATCAAGATAAAGTTAAAACTACTTAGAATGGTACCTAAGATTTTTCTGTTTCTGATTCTTTTTTCATTTTAAACTTTTTTTTTTATTTTTTATTATCATCATAATCTTTTCTATATTACATTGGATTACATATAACTTTACAGTGTATCACATTGCTTTTTCAAAAGGGAATGCCATGCATGTCAGTCAATACAGAGACATTAATCTCCCCACTTCAATTCAATATCTTTTCTATGTTTTCCCCAATCATTATTATTATTATTATTCTAATTATTTTTTAAAATAGTCAATCGCTATTTCTCATTTTGCTTGTAAAAATACTTTGCCTATCATGAAATACTTCTCAGACCAATCCAGTTGAGAATACTATACATGTCATCATCAACAGGTAATAAGCCATATCTGTTTCTCACTAATGTCCTACCTCTCTATTGTTCACTTGCTATCTTTCTCTATCTTCTTCTCTTCACTTCCCCCATTCCACACTGTCCTATTCTCATTAAGTACCTTCACTGCTTTTATGTCCTCCTGATTCTTTTTTTTAAGAAACGGTATTATTATTATTATTTTGGAGAGGTTTTTGCTATAGGGTGCGTGTGCTCGCCAGACAGATAGAGAGAGACAGAGACATAGAAAGCGAGAAATCACCCCCCAGAGGGGATGGTCACACCACAGTCCCTTCTCCTCCATTCTCCTCTCGGGATCTTGGGCACACACGCAAACGTGCCCGGTGTGAGTTTAAGCCACCGGGTCCGGGACTCGAACCGCGGTCGACTAAGTGGGAGTCCAGCGACATAGCCATTAGGCTAACTGCTGGTCCCTCAATAGTCACCATTTCTAAGATACATATCACCAACAGGTTAAGTGAAATCTTTCCTTTTCTTTCTCTCTGTTAGAATTTCTGCTCAGAATTTCCATTTGGTATAGTTGGTTTTTTTAGTCAATCTGCCAACTTCAGTTTATACTATTAAAAAACAGAATGAAGACAGATCATTAATTAAATAACACATACTTTTACTAAGTAGACTCCAGGGTGACTATGACAGTTATGATTGCTGACCTTACAAAATACACTTGTAGGTAAGAAGACAAACAAAAAGTATGTTAGTAAATGGTAAATTTGTTGACAAAGAGACAGTTAATTTCCATGTGGTATAAATGTTATAAAGAAAACTAAAAAAGGACTGAGAATTACAAATGCTGTAGCTACTAGCTATGTATAGTTACTGAGCACTTGAAATGTGGTTAGTGTGGTTAAAGAACTGAAATTTTTTTTATTATTATTATTTTTTGGAGAGGTTTTCGCTATAGGACGTGTGCACTCGCCAGACAGAGAGAGATAGAGAGACAGAAAGCGAGAAATCACCCCCCAGGGGGGATGGTCATGCCGCAATCCCTTCTCCTCCATTCTCCTCTCGGGATCTTGGGCACACACGCACACGCACCCGGCGTGAGTTCTAAGCCACTGGGTCCGGGATGCGAACTGCAGTTGACTACGGGGGAGTACAGCAACATAGCCACTTAGCTAACTGCTGGTTCCCAGAACTGAATTGTTTTTTAGAGGTTTTATTTTCAGAGGTTTTTTTTTTTTTTTTTTTTTTTTTTTTTTTTTTTTTTTTGCTGCAGGGCACTTGCGGGCACTTGCACTTGCCAGAGAGGCAGAGAGAGACAGAGAGAGACAAAGAAACAGAAAATAAGAATCACTCCCAGGGGGCATGGCCATGCTGCATTTTCTTCTCCTCCATTATCCTCTTGGGATCTTGGTATGCATGCATGTGCACATGATATGCATTTTAAATGGATCTAGATATGAGTTTTCAGTGGGTCCAGCATTCGAACTGCAGTGGACAATGTGGGAGTCCAGTAACATAACATTATACCTTCTGCTGGTCCTGAAGAACTGAATTTTAATTTGATTTAATTTCAGTGAGTTTAGTTTAATTTTGAATAGCACATGTGTGCTATCGACCATATTACACATTGCAACTCTGCGATTTCAGTCTTTTGAAATTTTTAAAAATTGTGTTTTTTTTATACATTCAATTACCTTTTCTAGCTTACACAGTGAATATTTCAATATGTGAACATTTCTCCCTAGTCCAGTTGATTAAACTATAAAATATCTATAACAGCTAATACCACATTTCTTTGTCCCATTAATGCTTTGCCTCTCTATTTTTCTTCTAAATGTCCTTCCTCGGAACCTATAGTCTTTTGAAATTTGTTAAGACTTGCTTTATGGCTCACTGTATAACCAGTTTGAAGAAGCATGAAGCACTTCTTAGTCAGTGAATGCTGTGTTTGTTTCCATGAAATCATGTTCACTGTGTTCTTCTGCTTTTCTATAGCTTTATGTATTTTACATTGCTTGTTTTTATCAGTAATTGAGTGCATCAACATCTGCCGTATTAGTTAAAATTGTGTCTAGTTTTCCTTTTGGTTCTGCATATTGTTGCTTTTTATTTTTGAGGTCATATTATTAGATATATACAAATTAAAAATTGTTATTAATTCCTGGCAAATTGATACTTTTTTATTAATAAGTGTTTCTCTTCATTTCTAGCAATGCTTTTTGATTTTACTTCTGTTGTAAGCATTATTATTATAGTTACATAAGTTACTTTTATTTAGTGCTTGCATAGACATTCTTTCTTGTATTTTACTTTCAATCTTCTTTTTTTTAAAAATGAATTTATTTATTTAATTACATTTGTTATTATTTTTAAATTTGACCAGAGAGAGACAGAGAGAGAAAGGGAAAGGGAGAGAGTAAGCCGCCAGGTCCAGTATTCCAACCGCAACTGGCCATGCGGGAATCCAGTGCCTTTAATCACTATGCCACCTGCAGGCCCCTACTTTCTTTCTTTCTTTCTTTCTTTTTTTTTTGGAGAGGTTTTTGCTATAGGGCATGTGTGCTCTCCAGAAAGACAGAGAGAGAGAGACAGAGATACAGAGAGAGAGAAATCCCCCCCCAGGGGGGATGGCCATGCCACAATCCTTTCTCTTCCATTCTCCTCTCGGGATCTTGGGCACACACGCACACGCACATGCACCCGGCGTGAGTTTAAGCCACCGGGTTTGGAACTTGAACCATGGTTGGCTGCGTGGAAGTCCATCAACATAGCTATTATACTAGCTGCTGGTCCCAGCGGGCCCCTACTTTCAATCTTTGTTTATCCTTACATTTTAGATGCATATCTTTGAAATACCATAAACTATATATTTCTAAATACATCCCATGTGGCAATTTTTTATTCTTTAACTAGGGAATATTGACATTTATTAAAATTGTTGTTATGTTTACCTTCAACCTACAACCTTATAAGCTATTTATTTGCCTGTCATGTTCTATTTTTCTTTCTGCATTCTTAAAGTCTTTTGAATTTTTTTTTTTTTTAATGCTAGAGAGCACATATGTACACATGAGAGAGAAACACCCTTGGCAGGGTCTCATCATACTGTGATCCCTTTTCTTTAGAGCACCTCAGGAATCTGGGCCCAATGTGCACAGACAACATATTCAGGATCTGGAAGTTTGTAGCCACAGTCACCATTTAGATTCCAGCCTTGCTGGGCACTTGCAACACCCACAACTTCCATACAGGAGGTGTCTTGGCCGAAATCTATTAGATTTTTAGAAAATAATTTCATTCTGTCCCCTAACCATTTTTTTCCCCACAACATTGTACTTCATTCTTGATAGTATTTTTCTTACTTATGTCTAATATGTTGTAAATTTGTCCATTGAGTTGTTAATTTACATTATTGTATATTTCAGGTCTAAGACTTCTACTAGATTCTTTGCAAAATTGATGTCAGTTTTTGAGTTTTCAGACTTTGTGAAACTTTAAACGTTGGCTTTTATTTTATTAAAATAGTAAGCAGTTGTTTTATAATCTGTGTCTGTTCATTTCCATATCTGGATTCTCTGTGGGCCTGTTTCTATTGCCTGATTTTTCTGTTGACTCACTGGTGTTTTGTCTTCACATTTACCTGATTATCTTTGAATAATCCTACACATTACATTGAACATTTATTTGTTGAAATAACTTGAGGATTTGCATAATATCCTCTGTATCTACAGAGGATATATATCATTTTTCTCAGCACTTAGGAGTTCTGGTTGTCTTGGTCTATTTTAATCTGAATGCATTTTAATCTAAATTGAGATTTTTGGGGGGCCATCTGGTGATGTGAAGCTAGACTGTTGCCCATGAAAGGGCTGGTTTATGTTCAAAACACCCTCAGTCCTGGGGTGCAGTCCTTTATCATAGCTCCAAGCCCGAAGTGAAGAGTGCTTTACCTCGATTTCATTCTTGGAAAGGCACTGAGATATAGTTTTGTTTCCTTATTTGCACAAGGCTTCAAAAGTACAGTTCAGCCTCTGGCCATGTCATCTTGATCAGAAAATAACCCATTGCAAAAGCAGCCTTGTGTGTTGAGATCAATTCTCAGGTTCTAACTATTTACTGATCTCAACCAAACAATCCACAACATCTTGTTAGTAGATTAATGTCTGCAAGAAGATTTCCTTCCTTCCTTCCTTCCTTCCTTCCTCTTTCTTTCTTTCTTTCTTTCTTTTTGTCTTTGTCCAGCTGTTAGAATGATCTTTCTTTCTTTCTTTCTTTCTTTCTTCCCTTCCTTCCTTCCTTCCTTCCTTCCTCTTTCTTTCTTTCTTTCTTTCTTTTTGTCTTTGTCCAGCTGTTAGAATGATCTTTCTTTCTTTCTTTCTTTCTTTCTTCCCTTCCTTCCTTCCTTCCTTCCTTCCTCTTTCTTTCTTTCTTTCTTTCTTTTTGTCTTTGTCCAGCTTTTAGAATGATCTTTAATGGGAAGATTGGTCTGACTTATCTAGTTCTCCCTGGCTGGAAATAGAAAATTTACTATGTATCTTTAAGCAATTTATTTTAAGCCAGTTACTGTTAGTAGGCAAATTAAACTTTCTGAGGCTAGTTATGCTCTCTCTCTTTCTCTTTCATGCACACACACACACATACACACACACACACACAACACACACACACACTGGTGGTTTGGATGACAGTTCTCACTGATACAGCTCTTTTGCATCTTGTTCTTAGTTCTATATTGTTATCCACATTTTATGGTAGAGATTGAAATATTGGAGGTCATAAAAGCAGTGAAAGTAGTTAGGGATGCTGAAGACAGTGTGAAACGGGGCAGGAGAAGGGAAGAGTATAGAGAAGGATAGCAAGTGAATTAATAGAGAGGCATGACATTTGTGGGATACAGAATTGGTTTATTACCTGTTGATGATGACGTGTATAGTGTTCTCAACTGAACTGATATGAGAAGTATTTCATGTTGGGTAAATTCTTTATACAAGCAAAATGATATATAGTGAGTGAATGTTTAAAAAAAGATCTACATTGTAGCATGTTCCCAGGCACAAACTAAAGTTCCCTTTTTGAGTGGCAACTTTGGCATTAGCAACAAGTTTTTCGCTGAGCCTTAGTTTTCTATTTTTGTATATATGAAAAAATAAAAACCCAAAACCCCTGGTGTTTTGGGTAACAATTGTCACTGATATGGCTCTTTTGCATCTTTTTCTTAGATCTCTATTGTTATATGTTCCCAGACACAAAGTTCCCTTCTTGAGTGGCACCTTTGACATTAGCAACAAGTCATGGGCTTGATGCTAAAGTGATGCTCTACTAAACATTTTAAAAATATTCTTGTGTTTTCATGGAATCAAGTAATGTGAATCAACATGCTTTTATTTCTCTTCTTCTCCATTGTGCTGTTAAAGACTTGTGAGTGGAATTTTGTACAATAAATGCGTGTGGGAGATGACAGCCACTGCTCAGCCAGTGAGGTGGAGTTTGTTAGTAAATTACATTTGACTGCTCCCCACAGATGAGAAAGGAACGCAAATGTGAGTAATGTCTATTGTACAATTCATTTTGGGACTGATGCATTATACATTTGAACAAGTTAAAGTTTAAATATGAACAAACAGTTTTGAAATGTAATAAATCAGATCATACTTGTGAAAATTTTTCTTTTACATTGATAATGAAAAAAACCCCACAAATGTCATTTTACTTTCCAGGCATAGAAAAACTAGACCAGGGAATAGCAATCCATAGTATTTATTGAACACTAACTATGGGAGAAATTTTTTTAAAAAAAATTCACATGTCAACTCGGCATGGTGCATGTTAAACCCACTTTCCAGATGTGGCCCTCATTTGTACAATTAGTGTAGTCCTGAGCCAGAAGTCAGTGGCAGGCAGGGTTCTCATTCACTCTGCTTTACTGTTAGTTTCTTTCTGACTAACTCTGTAATTGCATTAGCCCAAGGATTCCCTGTCCACATGGTCGTTCCTTCCATGGGTCATTGGAGTAACACAAGTATGAGACATTTAAAGGTGTATTTGCTCAGCTTTATGTTCGACTTGGCCTGAGGCTTGGATAAGTCCAGGGCCCAGGCCACCCCGCTTTTCTAAGGGTACAGGGTGCTGTTGATGCCCCATAGTTCACTTCCTTCC
>NW_006207133.1:6053964-6075405 GCF_000334495.1 Tupaia belangeri chinensis
TCTCTCTCTCTCTCTTTCTTTCTTTCTTTCTTTCTTTCTTTCTTCCCTTCCTTCCTTCCTTCCTTCCTTCCTTCCTTCCTTCCTTCCTTCCTCTTTCTTTCTTTCTTTCTTTCTTTTTGTCTTTGTCCAGCTTTTAGAATGATCTTTAATGGGAAGATTGGTCTGACTTATCTAGTTCTCCCTGGCTGGAAATAGAAAATTTACTATGTATCTTTAAGCAATTTATTTTAAGCCAGTTACTGTTAGTAGGCAAATTAAACTTTCTGAGGCTAGTTATGCTCTCTCTCTTTCTCTTTCATGCACACACACACACATACACACACACACACACAACACACACACACACTGGTGGTTTGGATGACAGTTCTCACTGATACAGCTCTTTTGCATCTTGTTCTTAGTTCTATATTGTTATCCACATTTTATGGTAGAGATTGAAATATTGGAGGTCATAAAAGCAGTGAAAGTAGTTAGGGATGCTGAAGACAGTGTGAAACGGGGCAGGAGAAGGGAAGAGTATAGAGAAGGATAGCAAGTGAATTAATAGAGAGGCATGACATTTGTGGGATACAGAATTGGTTTATTACCTGTTGATGATGACGTGTATAGTGTTCTCAACTGAACTGATATGAGAAGTATTTCATGTTGGGTAAATTCTTTATACAAGCAAAATGATATATAGTGAGTGAATGTTTAAAAAAAGATCTACATTGTAGCATGTTCCCAGGCACAAACTAAAGTTCCCTTTTTGAGTGGCAACTTTGGCATTAGCAACAAGTTTTTCGCTGAGCCTTAGTTTTCTATTTTTGTATATATGAAAAAATAAAAACCCAAAACCCCTGGTGTTTTGGGTAACAATTGTCACTGATATGGCTCTTTTGCATCTTTTTCTTAGATCTCTATTGTGATATGTTCCCAGACACAAAGTTCCCTTCTTGAGTGGCACCTTTGACATTAGCAACAAGTCATGGGCTTGATGCTAAAGTGATGCTCTACTAAACATTTTAAAAATATTCTTGTGTTTTCATGGAATCAAGTAATGTGAATCAACATGCTTTTATTTCTCTTCTTCTCCATTGTGCTGTTAAAGACTTGTGAGTGGAATTTTGTACAATAAATGCGTGTGGGAGATGACAGCCACTGCTCAGCCAGTGAGGTGGAGTTTGTTAGTAAATTACATTTGACTGCTCCCCACAGACGAGAAAGGAACGCAAATGTGAGTAATGTCTATTGTACAATTCATTTTGGGACTGATGCATTATACATTTGAACAAGTTAAAGTTTAAATATGAACAAACAGTTTTGAAATGTAATAAATCAGATCATACTTGTGAAAATTTTTCTTTTACATTGATAATGAAAAAAACCCCACAAATGTCATTTTACTTTCCAGGCATAGAAAAACTAGACCAGGGAATAGCAATCCATAGTATTTATTGAACACTAACTATGGGAGAAATTTTTTTAAAAAAAATTCACATGTCAACTCGGCATGGTGCATGTTAAACCCACTTTCCAGATGTGGCCCTCATTTGTACAATTAGTGTAGTCCTGAGCCAGAAGTCAGTGGCAGGCAGGGTTCTCATTCACTCTGCTTTACTGTTAGTTTCTTTCTGACTAACTCTGTAATTGCATTAGCCCAAGGATTCCCTGTCCACATGGTCGTTCCTTCCATGGGTCATTGGAGTAACACAAGTATGAGACATTTAAAGGTGTATTTGCTCAGCTTTATGTTCGACTTGGCCTGAGGCTTGGATAAGTCCAGGGCCCAGGCCACCCCGCTTTTCTAAGGGTACAGGGTGCTGTTGATGCCCCATAGTTCCCTTCCTTCCTGTTTTATAGGTTCATTCCATCAGTCCTGACCCTTAAGTATAAACCTCCAACACTGTATACTTGTATGTTGTATTTCCTCCTGGTGTGCTCAGCTCACAGAAGAACAGAGTCTGGCCATATGTGTTCATATGCTTCCCCGACACGGTCACCTGTCCCCTTCCTGTCCATCTCCTATCCTTTTCTGGAAGGGCTATAGTGCACGGCTTTAGCATTCAGGGATACCATAACCCAGCTTAGAGAGTGAAATAATTAGAGAATAGTATAAAAAATAAAGTGGTTAGTTGTTCTATTGTCTGTTGTTGTCAGTTGATCCTCAGACCTTTGTGGACTGTGGTCCTGAACTCTCCAGGTATGGGGGATGAGGAGACATGGTTGCTGGTGGTGTGGTAAGCAAGGCTGTAGTGAGGAAAGGAGCTGAGTGGCTGAGGGAATGAGGCACCTGCCTGGACTAGACAGTCTGAGCAGAGCCGGTAAAGGTGTCCCTGGAACAGCAGAGACCACAGGGGAGGGCTGAAGCATGGAGCTGGCCTGACCTCTGGCAAAGTGAATGGAGTTTATTTTTGGAGTTTAAGAAGAAGAGGAATGTCAGGTTCCAAAGAGGCCACCTACCAGCTTTGTGTAGACGTTTTTAGCTTCTTTCAGCCTCGGGGTCAGCATCCATCAGCTGGAGATAAAACATAATCCAGTAATTGTTAGGCTGAATGACATGCAAAGCTCTTGGATCATTCCTGGTCAATTTTAGGGACTGACTATAACAGAAGCAGGTTTGGTTTTCTCTGCTCTGGGCATTTGCCCTTCTATAGCTTTGTTCTATTCCAGTGAGGTCATGGGCCAGGATTACATATGCTATTCCAGGTGCAAGTGAATACGGCTTTACAGGAGGGAGGGGTAATGAGTCCTTTCTGGTTTCCAGGCTGCCATTCCTGATACGGCTAGCAGTTTGCTGGCATATTTGGCAGCTGCAGCACATTGGTCTAATGCTTTCTGGGAACAGCCTATAAAGACTTGCCCAATCCCAATTTGCATGGTAATTGATAGCTCAGAACTCATCACTTCAGAAAGACTGCTTGAGTTAGAGTTTCCTGGTACAGCTTCCCTTGCCAATTGAAGCTTACCTGGAACACCTCCACATTCTCGCTGAGCATTGAGGGTGTCCACCATCCAGTCTTTATCACATTTCAGTATCTGGAAGAGCTTGGTGACAGCTGTCAACTTGATTTCATTGGCTTTTCCAGCTCTGAAGGTTTTTGGCAATCATGAATACTTTTACCCCAAAACAGGTTTCCAAAATATTCCTATTTATTATTTTGGCTCATGTGTCCGATCTGGTTGTCTAGCATGAACAAAACATTTCTCCTCAACCCAGTTCTGTATTTTCTTTCAAGTACTATTGGAAAGATAATTAGTATAAAGGAGAGGCCATGGTCTTCTGGGTCAAAATGGAATCTGAATCCCTACTGTGGGACCCTGGGCAGTTAACTTGACCTTGTTAAACTTTGGCTTCTTCATCTGTAAAATGGAGTAATAATATCTGCCTCACAGGGATATTATGTGAATAAATGAGATATCATAAACATAATTAATGTCAATATACTCCTTTATTAGTTGAACTTTAGCAAAGTATTTTTGATTTCTTTTGATTTCTATACTTCTCAACGATTTCTGAAAGAACTGGCTATTATTTCTCTTTGTCAGGAAGAGAGCTGTCCACTCCTGCCCCCAGTGGTGGATACTGACTGGGTCCATACCACACGACATTTAGCTGCGTGGATTCTAGAGCCAAGCTGCCTGCTTTAAATCCTGTCTTAATCACTTATTGAGTGTGTGCTTCAGAGCAAGTTACTTAATTCCTCTGTGCCCAAGTTTTCTCACTCATAAAATGAGGATAACAGTAGTGGTCTCCTCATAGTGTTGCACTGAGGATTAAATAAATTAATACACTTAAATTTTGATAACTGTTTTTGGTGATAGCTTGTTAATTGGCCTTTTCTTTTTATCCCTACAATCTATACTCCACATAGTAGAGAGAGGGATTGGCTCCCAATTCCAAGTTAGAATAGTCTAGTCTAGACCCTTGGTTCCTTCCTTCCAATTTGACAAGCCCCCTTGTCCAACCAGGACAATTCAAGCACCCTCCCAAACCCACTCCCAGGTCCTCCTCTGAGACATTTTCCCTTAGAGATATTCACCTGGTTCACTCCCTCATTGTTTTGAAATCTTTTGTTTTATTTATTTATTTATTTTACATTTAATGACTGTACCTCTTTAGAGCATACAAAATGAAATGTCCCAGTATGAATATACTGCATATTAGTCCAGTCAAAGATATTGCCATATCTTTGTTGATTGTTCATTATATCTGTTGATTATTGATTATCATCAATAATTTTCCATTTTTGTATCTGTTAAATGTTTTTTCCCTTGATTTTCTCCCTTCTACTGCCCATTTTTCATCCTCCTCCCATACTGTCTCTGGTATCCAGTCACTCTCCCTACTTTTACACATTTTAACTTTTAAGTTTCTGCTATAAAGTGCAGACATTCAGTATATATTAAATGGGGACATACAATCCTCTCTTTCATAACTGACTAGCTTCACTTAGCATTAAATCTGCCATATTTTTTCATTTCCTATCAAATGCCATGGTCTCTCTCTTTTCGTAGCTGAGTAGTATTCTATAGAATATAGGTACCACACTTTTTCAACCCATTCATCTGTTCATGGACATTTTGGTTGATTCCATGTCTCAGCAATTGTGAATAATTCTGCAATAAACTTGGATTTTCAAGTGTTTTTCTGGCTGAGTAGATACCTTTGGGTAGATATTGCAAGTGTTCTTCTGGCTGAGTAGATACCTTTGGGTAGATATCCAGGAGTGGACTTACTGGATCATATGGTACTTCAGTTTGTAGGTTTTTGAGGAAACTCCATATTGTTCCCCACAGTGGCTGTACTAATTTACATTTCCACCAATAGTGCAGGAGTATTTCTTTTCATTGCAACCTCACTAGCAGCCTTTCCAGCACTTATTATTCTTTATTTTTTAAATCTTAACCCTCTGACTGGAGGGTTAGTTGATATATCATTGAAGTTTTATTATTAATTTACATATCCCTTTGATAAAAGATGTTCAGCATATTTTAATATGATTTTTGGCTGTTCATATGTCTTCCTTGGAGAGTTGTTTGTTCAGCTTATTGACCTATCTTTTAATTGTATTGATTAATTTTTTTGGAGGGGTAAGCTGCTTGAGTTTCCTGTATATTCTGGTTATCAGTCTCTTAACCTAGGTATAGTTGACATTCTCCTATTCTGAGGGTTGTTTCTTCACTATAATTGTTTATTTTGCTGCAAAGAAGCTTTTAAATCCAAAGCAATCCTACTTGTCTTTATTTGAGATTATTGCCTATGTTTTGGTGGTCTTATTTAAGAAGTCTTTGTGTACTCTGATGTCTCTAAGATTTTCCCCTGTTTTCCTGCCAGTAGTTTTATAGTTTGAGGTTTTATGTTTAGATCTTTGATCCATTTTTTTAAGTTGGGTTTTGTAAATGGTGAGAGATAGAAGTCCAGTTTCATTGTTTTGAAATCTGCTCTAACACCACTTTATCAAAAAAGTCCTACTTAGCCACCAGGTGAATACTCGCTTGTGGCTTTGCCTCTCTTCATCTTCCTAATCTGCACTAAAAATAGCACTAATCAGTATCCTTTAAAAATAGCACTTATCAGTATCCAACACATTTTGGCCTTATTTATTTATTTGCTTGTTACCTGTCTCTTGACAATGCAAGCTCCATGAAGACAGGCAGTTGCTCTGCTTTGATAATTGCTATATTTTTGGCATAAAGAATAGTGCCTGGCATAAGGCATAAACCTAAAAAGTATTTGTGAGTATGAATAAATGAATGATTTCTCGGTAACCTTACTAGCTGTTCAACTGTTAGTATTTGAATGTGGTGGCTATGAACTAGTCACATAGTGAACCCTCATTAAGTAGCCAAGTTTGTGTTGATGGGGTGATACAGCCACTGTCATTTCTACCCATCTCTGTAGACACATACTTTATGGATCACATAAGACCAGAGTAGAAGACTACTGATGCTAAGAACATCTCTCAGCTTTGTTTCATCTGATGAATTGATAAGTAATTTCTACCATGCAGAATGGTGGAAGAAGTTGCTAAGAAAAACTATGAAATAATTTAAAAGGAAATAAAAAATGATGCAAAAAAGTAGAAAAACATCCCATGTTCCTTGATTAGAAGAATTAATACAATCAAGAGTCAATCCCACCCAAATTATTATTTTTTTCAGAGAGATTTTCACTATAGGATGTGTGCACTTGCTGGAGAGACAGAGAGAGACAGAGAGAGGCAGAGAGATAGAAAGCGAGAAATCATCTGCTGGGGGATATTCTCCTCTCAGGATCTTGGGCACACATGCACACGCACCTGGAATGAGTTTTGAGCCACAAAGTCCAGGACTTGAACTGCAGTCGACTATGTGGGATTCCAACTACAGTTGGTGTAACCATTACACCATCTGCACCTAAATTAATCTACAAATTTAATGCAATGCCAATCAAACTACCAGAGACATTCCTCACAGAAATAAAAAAAAATCATAAAATTTATCTGGAATCATAAAAGACCTCACATTGCCAAAGCACACACACACACACACACACATGCATATACACATATGTACATGTATGTGTGTTTATATATAAAAATGAAGTACAAATGTATATAGGTATTTATATATTTGTGTGTGTATATATATATATAAATAAAGTAGGAGGCATCTCACTTCCTGACCTCAAAATATATGACACAGCTGTGATAACAAAATAGCATGGTATTGGTACCAAAACAGGCATGTAGATCAGTGGAACAAAATTGAGAACCCAGAATAATCCCAAAACCTACAGCCAGCTGATTATTTTAAATTGAAGAATTATTTGTTTTAATTTTATTTATTCATTCATTTATTTTAATTTGACCAGAGGGAGATGAAGAGAGAGGTGAAGGGGAAGTGAGAAAGCAAGCCACCAGGTCTGGCACTCGAACCATGGTCAACAATGTTGGAGTGTCCAGCACCTTAGCCACCATGCTACCTGGTGGCCCCACCAACTGATCTTTGACAAAGGGCACAAGACAATCTAGTGGGGTGGAAAATATCTTCAGCAACTTGTGCTGGAAAAAAATAGGTATCTACCTGCTTAAAAATGAAACTGAACCTTTATATCTCACCATTAATAAAAATCAACTCTAAATGGATCAAGAATCTAAGCATAAAACCTCAAACTCTAAAAAACAAAAAAACAACAGCTGAAACTATAAAACTACTGGTGGAAAACACAGGGAAAACTCTTGGAGACATTGAAGTAGGCAAAGACTTCTTAAATAAGAGTCCTAAAGCACAGGCAGTAGTCCAAAACTAGACAAGTAGGACTATATTAGGCTTAAAAGCTTCTGCACAGCAAAAGAAACAGAGTGAGCAGACAACCCTCAGAATGGGGAGTAAATTTTCAAGCAGTGTCTCAAATAACATATTGATGACCAGGATACACAGGGAACTCATGCAGCTTACCTGCAAAAATAAGAATCAATCTAATTTAAAGATGGGCAAATAAGCAAAACAGACAACTCTCCAAGGAAGACATACAAATGGTCATAAAATGATATGAAAACATGTTCAAGATCTCTTATCATAAGGGAAATGCAAATCAAAACCACAATGAAATACCACTTAACCCCAATCAGAATGGCTGAAATTACACTGTTGGTACAACCACTTTGGAGAACAATATGGAGAGTCCCTCAGGAACCTAGAAATAGAAGTACTATATGACCCAGTAATTACACTCTTAGGAATCTATCTAAGGGATAGGAAAACCCTCAGTCAGAAAAGCACTTGGACATCTGTGTTTATTGAAGCATTATTCACAAGTACTAGGATGTGGAATTAACCCAAATGTCCAAAAACAGATGAGTGGACTGAGAAAATGTGACACATGTACTCTATGGAATACTACTCAGCCATAAAAAACAATGATACCTGACATTTGATACCAAGTAAATGAATATGGAAGATTTAATTCTTTTTCTTTTCTTTTTTTAGAGCTTTTTGCTATAGGGCACATATGCTTACTGAAGAGACAGACAGAGACAGAGAGACAGAAAGCGAGAAATCACTCCCCCACTCCCCTTGATTCTCCTCCATTCTGCTCTTGGGATCTTGGGCACACACACACACACACCCACACCCACACCCACATACATCCCCAGCATGAATTTCAAGCCTCTGGGTCCGGGACTTGAATCACAGTTGGCCATGTGTGAGTCCCGTGATGTAACTATTATGCCATTTGCTGGTCCTATGGAAGATTTTAATTCTTAGAGAAATAAGGCAACCTATGAAAGACAATATATACTGCTCAATATATACTGAATGTCTGCACTCTATAGCAGAAACTGAGTGATTGGAAGGTACAATAGCAAGGAGAGCAACTGTAAATACTAGAGACAGTATGGGGAGGTAATAGGGAGTGTGAAATACAGGGAGGGAGGGAGGACTTTAGGGAAAAAAATCAAATAAACAACATATTTAATAGACACAAAAATGAAAAGCTATCTGCTGATGATAACATATATGGTAATGTCTTTGGCTTGACTAATGTGAACTGTATTCATGCTGGGAAAAATCATATTGTACAGTGTAAGGGTATATAGTGGCTAAATGTAAATGAAAAAAAAGAACATGCTGTAGTGCTCCTTGCTTCATAGTCATGGCTAAGTAAATGACAGTGATACTTACCTGGAAATTCTGGATTTTGACCTGTTTACAAACTGAGTTAAAAGTCTTTGCTCTGCCCTGGGAGAGTTCCCTCCTGTGAAGTTCCTTCCTATGAATTCACCCATATTCATTTGTTTATTTCACAAATATTTAGTGAGGAGCCACATGGCACAGAGCACCTCAGATTGGTGATAACTGCTAATGTTCATTGGGTTCTTGTCTTTCTTACCCTCCCTCAATTAGTAAAGTAACACTGTGAGGTGGGTGTTCTAGTCCATCTCACATAAAGGAAGAAACAGGTGCAGAGGAGGTGATTTTCCTAGGGTCATGACTAATAGACAGCAGTGCACATAACTGCTGCACTGTTCCCTTGACATCTATGCCCTAAGGCTGCTCCCCCTGACCATTACTGTCTTTACCAGGCAATGACCATCTTCCAGGTGGATGCTCAGGGACTCTACATCATTCAAAATGATGGAGTCAGCCCTGGGAAGGCATGCCCAACTCATGATGTCTCCATTGTTGTTTATAAACTTCCATGACTCCCTAAAAGTGGCTGGGAAGGTAGAGAACTCAAATATGCAACTCCAAGCATGATGCTAGCACAAGGCTCATTCCCAGCTGAGCCATTAGCCATCTGCACCACATTAACCCTCTGCTGAGAAGTTGGGTGGGTCTAGGATTTTCTCATTGCCTTCTGGTAAGTGGCAAGCTGGGCATTTGGCCCTGAGCTATCTTCTGTGCTGTGTTGGGCAGATCCGGGCTGTGAGAATGGGTCAGCTCAACATTCAGGAACTGCTCAGTGCCTTCAGAAACAGAATTGACCCAGGCCATTCAAGATCCTGAGAAGGATTTGGAGGTGGGCTACCTGTGGAAGCCTGCAGGGCCTTCCAAGGAGCTGGCTTGGCTTTATGGTAGTACTCCTATTAGACTTATGGTGGCTTGTTGCTGCAGGTGGCTGTGTTTGAGGATGAAGAACTACATCTGCTCTGGGTAAAGTGTTGGGAGCCCAGAGATGCATAAGACATGGTTCTGCCCTCCAGGGCCTCACAAGTTAGAGTCTCCAGATTTCTTTTCAGAGATACAGGCATTAGTATCTGCTGCTAAACACTGGATTTACTTAACAGCAGTGGTTCAATCTTTGTGAACAACTCTTTCTGATGAGCTTATTTATCTTAGAGATGTGGATGGAAAGTGGCAGAGGAAAGAGCGCAGGTTTGGTTTCCAGAGGGTCTCAACCTTGGAGGTAAAAAATGTCCATGATCAGGCCCCTCCCTGGAGATTGGGGCAGGATCCAGGCATGACCTTTTATAAAGCTCCTGAAGTGGTACTAACGAGTCCACCTTTGTGAGCATTAGAATCACTTGAGCAGCTTCCTAAACACAGAGATGACCCAGATTCACCCAAACCTACTGAGTCACAGCTATAGTTGGATGTGATATGTGTCTTTGTCTATGACAGAGCCTGCTGTTGTTCTTACGTACAGCTACAGTTGATAGCTATGAATTAGATTTTATTTTGCACCAAGTTATCTTTTTGAAGGTCAGTCCACTTTCTCTGAAAGGGGCAGCCCTAGAGTGGGCTACACCCATTCAGCTGTATCCAGTATGGACTATATTGAGCACATTTGTGAATGTGGGAAGTCAGAAAATTGTCATCCTTATTGGCATTTCCAGCTTTCAAAGGGCCAAATTATTCTGGCTGGTTTATACAATGGATGTGATTCACCTGAATGTTTTTTTGCGTGATCTGTAAGTGGACTATAACTAGCTTGTGCCTCTTGTCCTGCTGCTAATTGAGCCATCCAGCTTCTATTCTGAAAGGAAATTTGAGTCTATTCATTTTTCTATCTTTTTTGGGATTCTTGATCTCATCTAGTTATTCAACAGATGAGTGTCTAATAGGCAAGTGTCTAATATGTGTTAGAGGTGGCTATACCTTGGAGACCCACCCAACTCTTCCAAGGACTCAGAGAGGGGACAGACATTAAAAATCAAATAATAATGCTAATTGTCTTCAGAGATTTTTTTTTAGAGGTTTTTGCTGTAAGGTGTGTACACTCGTCAGGAAAACAGAGAGAGACAGAGAGACAGAAAGCGAGAAATAACCCCCCCCCCAGGGGGGATGGCCACGCCGCAATCCCTTCTCCTCCAATCTCCTCTTGGGATCTTGGGCACGCACACAACACGCCTGGCGTGAGTTTAAGACACCGGGTCTGGGACTTGAACTGCGGTTGACTACATGGGAGTCCAGTGATATAGCCATTATGCTAACTGCTGGTCCCTCTTCAGAGGTTTCTGTGATGCTTATATGAAGACTACATAAGAAGCACTTATTCTCCTCCCTTGCCTCTCTCTTTTTAAAAATTGTTTATTTTTACAAATTTTATAACAGCAAAGCTACAAGTCATATTGAAACAACAATTGAGTGATTCTTGGGTCCCTTAAAAATCAGTTGTCACCCTTCCCCATAGTTCTAAAATAAGACATTTATAATATATTCAAGAGAATTCTTAGCTGACAGATATTAACCACTTTCTGTTTTGAATGCTGAATTCTTTTCTTTTTATCCATAAAAGTCTTTAAAGTTTACTTATTTATTCTGAGAGAGATAGAGAGAGAGAAAGAGATAGACACCTCCAATAGGATCTTCATGACATGCTCCACCCCCCGGCTTCAGTCAGCCAAGATAAAGAGTGCACATGCCCAGCATGTATGAGGAGAACTGGGATACAAATCCAGGGCCTTCCCATGTGACCTCAGTGTGAAACCATTGCATTTCTGTACCACTGCTGCTAGATTTTTGTTTTGTTTTGTGTGGTAGGCAGAGAGAGGGAGATAAGTATTTTTGAGTGTCTTGCTACATTGCAATCCTTCCTGCCTCCCAGTTAGCTAGAGTGATAGGTGCATGTTACTGCACCTAACCTTTTTAGGTTGGACTGGAAACAGTCTGTGACTCCCTCTGGCCTCCTTTATTATATAAGACATTTGGAACCCACCAAGCCTGGGTTCTGAATGGGTTATCTTGTGTAGGCAGAAGACACTGAGTTTGGTGGGTAGGGGCTTGGTGACAGTGGTAGTGGTCTCTGCTCTCTTCCACCTGGACCAGAAAGAAAAAAACAAAACAAAACAAAAACAATGGGATTAAGAGACAAGCATATGAATACTCTGAAAACAAGTCTATTGACCAAGCAGGCCTGCTTTTTATCTAAGTAAATAAATCATTCTACAGCTCTTATTTGAGCATACAGCATTGTTCAGTCTTGGTCACTTTGTAAAAACATCTTCTATTTTAGTGCTTGGCTCCAAGAACTTTGTTCTAGATCTTCTTTTCCCTCCACTAAGTGTTTTGAATAAAAATTATACTTTCTAAAGAATTTTCATGGAAATGTATTTTCAGGGTAAAACTCTATTATCAAGTTTAATTTTTTGGTCGATTTTCTATGAAGTGCAGTTAAACTACTGCCAATTGTTTCCATTTTTATTTCCATGAAATTATTTTTTATCTAAATCAATTTTTTCAAATTGTTTTTGCTCTAGAGGTTTAATTTGTTGATCAATTTTGTTATTAAGAAGAAAATTTTTACTGATTATAGCTTCTGCTATTGTGAATTTTTTTATGCTTATTAACTCCACAAAGTCTAATTTTCTGGGTCAAATTTTACAGGTAATGTTAACCATTGCCAGTTTTATATTGAGCTGATTATTTCCACCAGTATTACTTGCTATGGGTGAGATAAAAGAGTGATTATACTCATTTCTTTGCTAAGCCTTGAGAAAACTAGAACAATTCTCTGCATGAAATTGACAGTGTGCCCTACCATCTAGCAAGGTCTTTTGTTGCTGATCCAAAATTTTCACCTGTTTCCATCACTTCACACCCTAACACCCTATACATGAAGGAGCCTGTGCTGCTCTTAGATCAACAAGTAGAATTTGGGGCCAGCACAGCATACTTTCAAGCAAATGTTGCATGTTGTTGAGCCTGCATTAATTAATTAATTAATTAATTTTTACATTCAACAACAGCATACCAAATGAATTTTCCCATCCCAAATACACTGTATATTGATTCAGTCAAAGATATTACCATACATATTATCCATAGAAAAATTTCCATTTTTGTGTCCCTAAAATGTTTTGCTTCTTTCTTACTCCCCTTGATTCCCTCCCTCTCATCCTTCCTCATTTTGCACCTTCCTCCTATATTATCTCTAGTATTCACAGTTACTCTCCATGCCTTTATACCTTCCAATCTTTCCGTTTCTGCCACGGAGTTCAGACATTCAGTATATAGTAGTGGGGACATATAGTGCCTCTCTTTCATAGTCTGACTTGTTTCACTTAGCAGTAAATTTTCCATACTAGTCCACTTTCTATTAAATGCCAGGTCTCTTTTTTTTATGCCTGAGTAGCATTCTGTAGTGTATATGTGCCACAGTTTCTCTATCCATTCATCTGTTTCTGGACATTTGGGTTAGTTTCATGTCTCAGTAATTGTGAATAATACTGCAATAAACATGGATGTGCAAGTGTTTTTCTGACTGAGGATTTTCCTATCCTTCAGGTAGATACTGAGGAGTGGAATTGCTGAATCATATAGTAATTCTATGTGTAGGTCTTTGAGAAATCTCCATATTTTTCTTCACAGTTTCTGTACTAATTTACATTCCCACCAACTGTGTGGGAGAGTTCCCTTTTCTTTACAGCTTAGCCAGCCCTTACCATTATTTTTAAAATCTTAGCCATTCTGACCAGGGTTAGGTGTTATCTCATGGTTTATTTTTTCTCAGTTTTTAAATTATTATTGATATTTAATCACTATTCATCTTTACAGTGTACAACATGACTTTTCCCAGTATGAATACAGTGCCTATCAGTCAAGACAAAGACATTACCATATACATTATTATTAGCAAATAAATTTTGTGTCAGTTAAACATACTTTCCCCCCTTGTATCCCTCCCTCTCTCACCCTATTACTCACCCCCATATGACACCATCCTTATTATCTCTAGTATCTGCAGTTGCTGTCTCTGCTACTATACCTTCCAGTCTTTCAGTTTTGCTATAGAGCTCAGACATTCAGTATGTATTGAGTGGGAACATACAAAGTCTGTCTTGCTTCACTTAATATTAAGTCTTCCATATTCGTCCACTTTGTATCAAATGTCAGGGTCTCTTTTTTTTTTTTTTAATGACTGAGTAGTATCCCATAGAGTACATATGCCACAATTTTTCAGTCTACTGACCGACATGGAATCAACCCAAATGCTGCTGTGGTTTTCATTTGCATTTCTCTTATGATAAGTGATGTTGAGAATTTTTTAATCTGCTTTTTGGCTGTTTATATGTCTTCCTTAGAGAGTTGTCTATTCAGCTCATTTGCTCATCTTTCAATTGGGTTGATAATTTTTTTGGGGTAAGCTGCTTGAGTTCAGCATGGTACTGGCACAAAAAATAGGCATGTAGCCCAATGGAACAGAATAGAGACCTCAGAAATAAATCCTAAACTAATTTTTGACAAAGGGCACTAGACAATCCAGTGGGGAAAAGAAAAATCTCTTTTGCAAATGGTGCTGGAAAAACTGAGTATCTACCTGCAGAAATATGAAACTGGACCCCTATCTCTTACCACTAGCAAAAATCAACTCAAAATGGATCAGAAAGCTAAACCTAAGACCTCAAACTACAAATCAATCAGTGGAAAACACAGGTGAAACTCTTGGAGACATCAGAGAGGCAAAGACTTCTAAATAAGACCCCTAAAAATCACAGGCAATAATCTGTAAAATATTCAAGTGGAATTACATCAGCTTAAAAACCTTCTGTACAGCAAGAGAAATAACAATTAGAGTAAATTAACCCTCAGGATGGGAGGATATATTTGCATAGTGGGCCTCAGATAAGGGACTGGTAACCAGAGCCTGCTTTAACTTGGGAGATAGCCTTGTGCACCTGCCTGGCCCCTCCTACTCATCCATTACTGCTGTGTGAGGTCTTAAATGAGAGCTCTCTGGACCTATCCAGTTGAGACTCTTGTTTGTGGGAAATCACAGGATTTATGTGATAAATTGTACAGAGGCATAGATAAGTGAACAGGGAACTTTCAGGGAGAACACCACATTCATTTGAAGGAATTACTTCAAAAAGTCTCTGTGTCTCTGTCTCTCTGATGGGAAATAAACAAGTAAACTTAAAAAGAAATCTCTTGAGATCTCACACTTGACTTCCAAAATGTAGTGGCATAACTGACAATCAAAAACAAGGAAAAAGAGGCGGCAAAGAGGTCTTAGGAAAGGAAGGAGAAGAAATGACAGCTCTTGGAGCAGTGGGTCACCAGCTCCATAGGAGACTTCTCTGGGAGACCCAGATCAAGCTTAAACTCGCCAAAGCTGGAGTGAGTGGATTTCCCATCAAAATCAGTGAAGGAGCTCAGAAGAGGTTTTCTCATGAATTGGAGAAAGTTACAGGGAGGGCTTTGGACTTGTAACTCAGGCCAAGTTTAATTAGTTTTCAGAAGACTGTAATACCTGTGTCAACCTTATAAAAATATATATGTATATAGGGTATACCTACTATTTATCTTTCTATCCACAGCTATCCTCATAAAAGGACTTGAGAAGTTTTATAGAAAAATACAGAAAAAGTAATTAGATGAGGAAATTAGAGAAGAGAGAGAGAACTAGGGGAGGAAAGTAAATAACTATTCAAAAGATTGGCATAGAAAAATAGAGGGAAATGGAATTTCAAATTTTGCAGACTGTTTGATGCTAAACTTCCTATAGCCAAGGTAAGACCAGATGATGAGCAGCTGAACCACTGTCATGTCTCTAGCATACATGTCATGCCCCAAAGACCAGGGAGATCATTGTTCTCTATATTCCCTGTAGTACTTGGTCAGTTTAGCCAACTTTGGTAAGGAGACTACTGATAGCAGGTACTCATGTGTTATACTTTTAGCAACACTTCTATACTTGAAGTCAAATTCTCAGATGTAGTCTTCAACCACAGAGGAAGTTTCAGAAACAAACACCTCTGAGAGGAGCCATCACAAACTTGGATGTCTGCTGCATACCATACCGTGTTCCTGTGATACTGTGCCTGTGTTCCTGTCCTCCATGTCACAAACATAAACAATTAGGGATGGTCTACACACATCTAGATTATGCCCCCACCCTAGTCATTTTTTCCACAAGTATTAGCTGTACCTGCGGTGTGTGGCCAGGCATTGCTCTGGATGCTGGGGGTACAGAAGAATACGCCTCCACCTTCCTGAGCTCACAGTGTCAGACAGACTAGTACACTGAGAAGGGAACAATGAGGAATGACCCAGGAGGAGCTTGCTCAGGGGGTTTGGGAGCTGAGAGCCTACCTCATCTGAGTGGGCAGCTCTTGGCTCCATGGGAGCTCCCTGTTGGAAAACATTGGCTTTTTCAGGCCTTACTCTTGGATCCTTCTAGGCAGAGCTGTGTGGGGAACCCTGGTCCTGTGTCATGTGTACACTTTAAGCCATATTGGGGGAGTTATATAGTCCAGAATCCAGAATAGTTTGAAGCTTCCCCTCAGATCTTTCTTGCCAAATGTGGGCTCAAAGACTCCTCATTCAATATGGTTGTCCAAGGAATAAGACTCAGCCTTGGTGTCTGTCTTCTTCTAAAACTTCTCCAGAGGGCATGTGCATTTGCCAGAGAGTGAAAGAGACAGAGAGAGAGAGAGGAAGAGGGAGAAAGCAACCCACAATGGGATGTGGTTACACATCAGTCCCTTCTGTGTTTTTCTATCCTGTTAGGATTTTGAGCATGTGCACATGCATTCAGGTTCGAGACTTGAATTGCATGGCCAGCCATGTGGAATCTGATTCCCTTAACCACTAGACCATAGGGTCAGCCTTGTTTGTCTTCTGTGACGGAGAAATTACTAAAGGGCACTCACCTTTATACTGCCTTTATGGAAGCCCAGTTTAGGTGTGGCCGTGAAAGGGTGAGGTCCCTCCTCTGGTGTCTGCTTTATCCCCTTGCCTGCTCACTTCACATTTTGTATGCATTGGATACAAACAGCCAAACAAACAGCCCAACTTTCTTCTCTGAAAGAAATTAAATTAAAAGATAAGGACTCAGCACACTTAGGGAATCATACTCTTCTGCTACAAATATTTTATTTCTCTGGCAATGACTGGGTCCCTCTTCTGTTCATCCCTGAAACCACAGATTATGATAATGCATATGCAGCACTCACTACTCACTACACTATAAGTTTCTTATGCACTTCATGGGATCCCATCGCATCCCTGTGAGATAGTTGCTATTACCATCTCCATCACAGAAGCAGAAACTGAGGCAGGGGAAAAGGGTAGGTTGTGATTGTTGCCTGATTCCAGAGACAGTACTTTTCACCACTACTCAGGGCTGCCTTTGAAACAGCCAGTGCTTGGGAAGGTCTTAACTGTCAGCTGGTGGAAGAATGGAGACTTTTGACTGCATGGTTTAGTGGGGACATTATGTTGCCCAGCCCATCTAGGTCTGTCAAGTGTGGCAGTGTTGCAATGACCTGCTCATACATAACATCCAAAGTAGTCCCCAAGGCCTCCATGGTTATGGTAAACTCTCACTGGTGGAACTCCTATTATACAGGTGATCGTTCATACCCCGAAGTATGCAGGTGTATATATTTGTCACAACTCATTAAGGTAAAGTCTAAAGTGGATACATTTTATTGCATGTAGATTATAATTAAATGGGGCTGATTTTATTTATTTAAAAATTTTCTTTGTTATTTCTTTTTTGTCTATTATTATTATTTATGCATTCAATCACTATACATAATTTAAATTGTGAACAAACTTTACCCAGCATGATATATATCTCAGTCCAGTTGAGAATACTATACGCATCCTCATCAACAGATAATAAACCATATCTGTGTCCCACAAATACCTTACCTCTCCATTTTTTTACCCCAAATTATCTTTTCTGCACTCTTCCCCTCCCACACTCTCCTTCCATTTTGTCTCTAGTGTCCATAACAATTTTTAATGCTTTTATGTCCTCCAGTCTTTCAGTATCTACCACAGAGTGTGGATAGTCAGTACATGTTAAGTGGAGACATACAATGTCTCTCTTTCATAGCCTGACTTGCTTCACTCAGCAACAAATCTTCCATATTTGTCCACTTTTTATAAAATTCCAGGGCCTTGTTTTTTATGGCTGAATAATATTCCATGGAGTATATGTGTCACACTTTTTCAATCCATTCATCTATTTGTGGACATTTGGGTTGGTTCCATGTCTTAGCAATCATGAATAGTGCTGTAATAAATATAGTTGTGCAAATGTTTTTCCAACTAAGTGTTCTCTTGTCCTTTGGGTAGGTACCTAGGAGTGGAATCGCTAGATCATATGGTAGTTCTATTTGTAGATCTTTGAAGAACATCCATATTGTTCTCCATAGTGGCTGGACCAGTTTACATTCCCACCAACAATGTAGGAGTGTTCCCCTTTCACCACATCCCTGCCAGCACTTATCATTGTTTTTTTAATCTTCGCCATTCTTACTGGGGCTAGGTGGTATCTCATTGTGGTTTTGATCTGTATCTCCCTTATGATGAGGGATGTTGAGCATTTTTTCACATACTTTTTGGTTGTTCATGTACCTTCCTTAGAGAGTTCTTTGTTCATCAATTTTCCCATTTTTTAATTGGGTTAATAATTTTATTACAGGTAAGCCACTTACATTCTTGTGGCAAATATATTCTCTTGTATTCTGGTTATCAGCCTCTTATTTGAGGCACAGTTAACAAATACTCTCTCCCATTCTGAGGGTTGTCAATTCACACTAATTATGGTGTCCTTCACTGTGCAGAAACTTTTTAATCTGATGTATTCCCACCTGTCTATTTTGGGGATTATTACCTGTGCTTTAGGGGTCTTAAGAAGTCTTTGCCTATCCCCATGTCTCCCAGAGTTTCTCCAGTGTTTTTTTTACCAGTAATTTTATAGTTTGCGGTCTTAGTTTTAGATCTTTGATCCACTTTGAGTTGATTTTTGTTAATGGTGACAGATAGGAGTTCAGATTTATCTTTCTACACATGGATAACCAGTTTTTCCAGCTCCATTTGCTAAAGAGGCTTTGAGGCTGATTTTAGAAGAAGAATAAATGCACTCAACCCCTAAACATCTGGAGCCCTACTCCCTGCATTGCTCAGGTACTCTCTTCACTTCCATAGACTGCTATTCACTCTAGCCTATGACCTTCCCTGATCGATCAATGGGAACTGGAGCTGTTTAAGAAAGAGTTATGTGTGTGTTTAGCAATGACACTGGGACTGGCAGGACCTTACAAACCTTGCCTTTTCCTCTTTTATTACCTGAAGGTGACTCTGCTGCTGCTGCTAATACTTCTAACAAAAAAGCCATACAGCTGTCATGAAACTTGAGGAAAGGACTTCCAGCCCAGCCCCATGGAGGACAATGGAGCTTACGGGACTGGAGCTTCAGTATTCAGAGACTCCAACTTCACAGGGAAGCTTCTCTTGAATCATCTGCCATCTATACATGGGATGATAATCCTTGGGACCTTGTTCTCAAATGCTAGAATACCCATACTTCATGAGACCAAGCACAATCACTGGGTGGTAGCACTTTGGTACTACTATTTGCCAGCATCAAGGTCATGGGCAAGCCATTTAGTTTTTCTGAGTCTTAATTTAAAATGGATATAGAAAGCTCTGGCTCATGGGCGGTGCTTGATGTTGGTTACTCTTCAAGATACTCATACTTCAAGCCTCATTCCAGATGTTGCTCCCCTGCAGTGTGTTTTTATTGATGCCACCTCCTTTGTTTCCTATCCCCCCTTCTAAAGTCTTGCTGCCCTCTTTATCTCAACCACCCTATAATATTGCTTTGAACCATTACTGTTGATGAGTTAAATGCTTTCTTCAAGTTGAAAGTATGTAAACTCTCTTTTGGCAAGGATAAACTTTTATACCATCTTATCCTTCAAATTTCCCAGTTGCCAAGTCATTGGTTCTATGGATTGAATGTTCCCTGAGGTTCATGAATTTGGTTGTATTCTGGAGGATTTTTAAATTATTTTAATTTCTCTTATACATTCAATCACTGTATATCACTATAGCTTGTAAAGTGAATTTACCCAACATGAATACACTTCATACCAGTCCAGCTGAAGATGGTGTACACGTTATCAACAGATAATCATCCTTTTCTGTGCCCAATAAATGTCTTGTCTCTCTATTTTTCTCCTTGATTCCACTTTCCACTCTCCCCTTTCTCGTACCGACTTCCCACACTGTCTCCAGAATCCATAACCACTTTCCATGCTTCTATATTATCTAATCTTTCAGTTTTCTGCCATAGAGTGCAGACAGTCAGTATATGTGGAAACATACAATGTCTCTCTTCCATAGCTTGGCTTGCTTCACTCAGCAATAAACCTTCATATTCATCCACTTTTTATCAAATACCAGGGGCTTGTTGCTTTTTATGGCTGAGTGGTATTCCAGAGAGTATATGTGCTACAATTTTTCAATCCATTCCTCTTTTTCATGGACATTTGGATTGGCTCCATGTTATAGCAATAGTGAATAATGCTGCAATAAACTCAGATGTGCAAGCACTTTTCCAGCTGAGCATTCTCCTATCCTTTGGGTAGATATCCAGGAATGGAACTGCTGGATCATATGGTAGTTCTATTTGTAGAACTTTGAAGAACCTCATATTGTTCTCCACATTGGCTGGACTAATTTCTATTTCTACGAACAGTATAGGAGAGTTCCCTTTTCACCACAGCCTTACTGACACTTACCATGTTTTTGTTTTTTGAATCTTAGCCATTCTAACTGGAGTTAGGTGGCATATCATTGTGGTTTTGATTGGCATCTCTTTTACGATAAAGGATGTTGAGCATTTTTTCATATGCTTTTTGGTTGTTCATATAAATTCCTTAGAGAGTTGTTTTTTGACTTATTTTCCCAGCTTTTAATTGGGTTGATCTTGAGCTCCCTCTGTATTCTGGTTATCAGTCTGTTATCTGATGCACAACTTATAAAAATATTCTCCCATTCCGAGGGTTGTTGATTCACACTAATTACTGCATCATTTGGTGTGCAGAAATTTCTTAATCTGATATAACCCTACTTGTCTATTTTGGGGATTATTGTTTGTGTTTTGGCAGTCTTATTTAAGAAGTCTTTTCCTACTCTGATGTCTTCTAGAGTTTCCTCAGTGTTTTCACCAGTATTTTTATAGTCTGAGGCCTGAGGTTTAGATCTTTGATCCACTTTGAGTTGATTTTTGTTAATGGTGAGAGATAGGGGTTCAGAGTCATCTTTCTGTAGGTGGATACCAAGTTTTTCCAGCAACATTTGCTAGAGAAATTTTCTTTTTCCTGCTGGATTGACAGTACCCTTTGTCAAAAATCAGTTGGTTGTATGTTTGGGGTTTATTTCTGGGGTCTCTATTCTGTTCCATTGTTTTACATGTCTGTTTTTGTGCCAGTACCAGGCTGTTTTGATTATTACAGCCACAAAAGGTACAAATACCTAGGAGTAAATCTAAACAAAGAAGTCAAAGACCTCTACAAAGAAAACTATGAAAATTACAAAAAAAGGGCGGGAGGAGCAATAGGCTTTATCCGCTCAACTCCGCAAAGGTTCTAGGCGCCTTGTGGCCTCATCAGGCACCCAGCACGCACCCTGTCCCCAGCCAAGATGCCCAAGAGGAAGGTCAGCTCAGCCGAGGGGGCGGCCAAGGAAGAGCCCAAGAGGATATCGGCGAGGTTGTTGGCTAAACTTCCT
>NW_006207133.1:6075702-6089784 GCF_000334495.1 Tupaia belangeri chinensis
AAAGCATACTAAATGGCAGTTTGGAGTCACAGTCATGCATTTAATGTGTCTTGAATATTTTAAATGACTTCTATTATGTTTTTTAGTAGTATTGTTTCCTAAAGAAAAAACATTCTTTGATTGTTGCTCTCCCTGTCAGAATTGTATGCCCTCTGTAACATCTTTGGTCGTGATAGTCCAGTTTTCCTAATAATTCTGTTAATGTGCTGTGAAAGATTGGAAATTTGAAGTATGTAGTGTGTATGATACTAAATTGTGATTTGGTGGGACTTACATAACAGCTTTCAACATCTGAAGACAGTGGTTCTTGATATCCTCTTAAGGAAAATTTGCCTACAAATTTGAAGCTGGAATGTCACTGGAATAACGTAAAAAGAATCACTATACTTGGCTTTTAAAATTTTTGATACGTATGTTAATAATTGGGTACAAATTGAAATGTCTGTACTAATCCTTGACAGAACCAATAAATCTCAATTACAAAAAAAAATTACAAAAAAAAAATGGAAAATGACACAAAAAGTGGAAGGACACCCCAAGTTCCTGGATCAGAAGAATTAATATAATCAAATGGCAATTTTACCTAAATTAATCTACATTTTTAATGCAATCCCAATAAAATTACCAGAGACATTCTTAATAGATTTAGAAAAGACTATCAGAATTTGTCTAGAGTCATAGAAGACCCCATATTGTCAAAGCAATCCTATGCAAGAAGAGACAAGAAGAGGCATCTCACTCCCTGACCCCAAAATGTATTCTGGAGGTTTTAAAAAGATATTTAAGGCTGGACTCTTTACTTAGTGGTTAAGGGAGTCAGGTCCCACATGGCTAGTCCTGCTGTTCAAATTCTGGCCCCAGTGGTTTGAAAAACACTTTGGGCATTTGTTTGTGCATGCATTCTCCAAATCATGAAAGATAGAGATATGGAGAAGAAATTGCATGTAACCATGCCCCATTAGGGAGTGCCATTTCTCTCACTCTTTCTCTCTCTGGTGAGCATATGTGCCTTCTGGGAAATTGAAAAAAAAAAAAAGAAAAGAAAAAGAGCAGAAAAATGTGATTATGGTGTTGAAAGGTGGGCCTTTGGAAGTGATTAGATATCAGAATGGGACTTGCCCATGATTGAGCCCCGGTGGGTTTACAAGGAATTGCTGTATCATTGTTACTGTGGTTTGAACATATCTCTCCAAACTTCATGAACTTCGTTGTATTATGAAGGTATTAAAAGGAAACTTAGTCTGATTATGGTGTTGAACATTATGAGTTCTGGGAAGTGAGCGGGCGTCAGGAGGAGATCACCATAATTGAGCCCTGGTGGGTTTATAAGGAGAAAGAATGAGATCAGAACAGAGACATTCACACTGCTTTGCTCATGCTCTTGCTAAGTGACATGTGAGTCCTCAATCATATCATCCACTAATAAGAACCTCACCAGCTAATGGCTTCTCAAATTTGGCCCTCCATACTGTTAGCTCAATAACTATCTATTCTTTTTATTTTTCCCCTGAAACACAACTTTAATGATATTATTAGTCACAATGGGATTTTTTTTTTTTTTGAGAGAGGTTTTTGTTATAGGGCGGATGCACTTGCCAGGAAGACAGAGAGAGACAGAAAGAAAGCGAGAAATGACCCCCTAGGGGGGATGGCCACGCCGCAATCCCTTCTCTTCCATTCTCCTCTCAGGATCTTGGGCATGCACACACATGCACCCGGCGTGAGTTTAAGCCACCAGGTCCAGGACTCGAACCGTGGTGGACTACATGGGAGTCCAGCGACATAGTCATTACGCTAACTGCTGGTCCCCACAATGGGATTTTGATAAAACACAAAACATATTATATCTAAAAGATACATATTCTCATATTATGTGCCACAGTTCATTGTCAAATAATTTTTCATTTTTGGTTGTATAAAAAAGCTATTTAATAAAGTGTTGGCATTACTCTGAGTAAACATACTACTTATTAATTAATAAAAATTAAACTAACTCTCCATTTTTACAAGTTACCCAGCCTCAGGCATTTTCTGTTATTATCAATAGAATATACTAGAACAATTGTCTAGCTGTAGTTTTTCCTTAGCACTTAACCGTGATATACAATGATCTTATTACTTATTCCCTACTCATTTATCACCAGTGTCTCCTGCTAGATTGTAACCTTTTGGTTACGTTTGTTGCCTTTTCTCAGAGTATGTAGAACGGTTGTGTCAGAGATATCAGAGGTCCACCGTAAATATCTGGGGATGGATGAATACCCTTCTCCAGCACCCCCCCATCCCCAAACACATACACACACTCCCAGCATAGATTTGGATATACCTCAGACTCAGCACATACTTTCCGGTCTGTTAGTTAGTTGATTGAATTGTACACAGGGCCAGCCCCTGTCAACAGATGGTCAGGGATGTGATTAGGAAGGTCCCCAGGTGTCTGGCATGAATGGGGCACAAGGGATATAGTTGATTTTATGGCCCTGCTTGTGGTGGCCGATAGTAATGGCATCAACAGAAATGGCTTTAGCTACAAAAGACAGCACCATCTATCATCAGTGTCTCTTTTGTTGATCTGCCCTGAAAACCGACTTTTATGAAAGAGAATTTTAATGGAAATGCCAGGTTTATGAAATGGAAGGCAAAGATAAAGTTGGGAGAATGCTTTTGAGGCTCACAAGTAATTTTTTTTTTTTTTTAATTTAGGAGGTAAATTCTAAAGGGGGATTGACAGATTTTATCCCCTTCAATTTTCAAATGGGATATATGTTGCTTCCTCAATAGAATTCTAGGTTAGGCCATCAATTTCCTTTCTAACAGAAACCCAATTTGTAGGAATGACCTTTGTCCCAATTTATATAAGAACAGGATATTGCTGTAAGTTACAGGGGCCAAATGACTGGAGTCTAATTCTTCTTATGCTGTTTCTGTGCCCTCTGCTGAAGGTGGAATGTTCTGGAATCAGCGAGTCCAACTCTGAGGCATCTGCCTTTCTGGTGTGTAGGAAGCCCACCATCCAAATGTCAGTTATATGAGCTCACAGGCCTGAAACTTGACTGCAAATTGTCTGCAAGTGGTGGGGCTATAAGACTCTGGATCTCTCCGGGTAACCAGTATAAGGTGTGGTCCTGCCTCTCTACAGGAAGAAGCAGCCAGAGATCTTGAACCAAGGCCAGAACCTCTCAGAACTAGGGGATCCTATACATGGCAACCACCATATACCTGCACATTGTTTTAACAGAAACTTTAAAATCCATCAGTTTCCATAAAATCCTAGAACGTGGTCTCTAACTCTACCCAATCTATGAAGGAGGTAGCCACAAGCTCCTCCAAGAGGAGCTTGCTGAACAGGACTCAGCACATTTAGGCAGGAGTTCTAGGTGTTAGCAGAGGAAAAGAAGTTTGTAAACTCCAGGATGTACTGTAGGCTTTCCAAAGGAGGCAGATTTAGATTTCAAAGGATGGGTGGGACTGCACAGGAGGACGACAGCATCCCAGCTATGGAAAGCATGGTCCAGGTCGAGGCAGAAGTGAGAGTGATGTGATCATAAATGAGGGAGGAATGAAGAAAGCCATTTACAGAGGTAGGTTGGGGAACTGGAATTAGTAACCTCAGGTGATTAACTGACAGAGGTAAAGTTAGGGGAGTTTAGCTCACCACCATAAGTGAGGTGCTGAGAAGGAGGGCTGAAGCCTCCTGATTTTTAGTTGGCTTGGTCCTTTACCTCCAGCATCCCGTGTTCCCTTTAGGACATACCAGTGCCTGGCAGTGGTCACGGGGTCTAGAACTACAGCCACACATCCAGTTACAAGAGATGAGCCTATAGCTGGAAAGTTCTGCTCAGACCCACAAGTGAGGCTTGAATTTCATTTATCTATTCCCGTACAGGTCCTATGTCTTCGGTGGGGGAGGTTCTCACCCTTACAATGTGGCATCATCCCAGCATCCCAAGACAAAATCAAACTCAGCTGAGAACAATACCGTAGGATTGCCATGGGGCTTTTGCTAGCCTGACCTCTCCTGACCTCGTCAATACTGTCAATGGAGAGTTGTATGTGGGAGGGGGATCACATTCACTTGTTTCAGATTTTTAAAAAATTCAGCTTTGCTCCAGTGGGTTAGAGAACCTCCCATAGAACTCATAAAAAGAAAGGAATAAAAATGAGAGGCATTCACTAACTCACTCTCAGTAAATAGACATGAGTCTGTCAAGTCCTGGAATTTGAGAGCAAAGAATGTTAAGAATGAGCTCTGTTACCTCTCTGTTTAGTCTCCATGCCTATTTTTTTTTTTTAATTGTTAGAGGGCATGTGTACTGGAGAGAGAGAGAGAGAGAGAGAGAGAGAGAGAGAGAGAGAGAGAGAAAGCACTCCCTAATGGGGCATTTTTCACACCACAATCCCTTCTCTTCCACATCTCCATCCTGCCAGGATTTGGGGCTCATATGCACATACACCCAGCGTGTTTTTCAAGCCATTGGGTCAGGAATTCAAAGTGTGCAGTGACTATGTGGGATCTGGCTCCCTTAACCACTAGGCCATGGGGCTAGACCTCCTTTCCTTTGGTAGTGAGGACACATTTTTGAATAGATTTGTTTGTGGATGTCTTTCTTACTCTAAAAATGGTTTATGCTGAAAAGAAGAGTTTATATATATAGGCATACTTCTTTACACTCACACACACACATACACACACATCTTATTCTGGAAAATTGCATGATTTGGTGTTGCAAAAACCTGTGTTTAACTATTCACTGGAACTCCTGTGGTCCAAAGCACAGTAATCGCTATAATTTCCCTTAGCAAAAGTATACTAGGAACCATATTTAAAAGAGATTTAAGTGTTCGGTCTTTTTCTCGTGTCACTGATAATAATGATATGGAAATACTGACATAATAGGTATTGTGCACAACTGTTTAATCTCTGCAAAAACTTATGAGCTGTTATTATCCTTACTTTTCAAAAAGATCATTATGGTTCAGAGAGATTGGGTAACATGCTCATGGTCACCAGGTGGGAAATGTCAGCTGACATCAAAACACAGGCTCACTTGGCACCAAAGGCCTGAGTTTTTGTAATCACGCTACCTCCCATCTACAAGAAGAAAGGCTTATGCTTTTAGCAAAGAACAATTCCCAATCTTTCTTCAACTCGGTGATTCCTAAAGAAATGATATGCATACCATTAATTAATGAAGTCACCAATCTCCTCCAGAAAGTCCAACAATTGAGAATTATAACCTTGTAAGTGACACATTTTTATTTAATTACAACAGCTCCGGAGATAGAATGTAATTTCATGCTACGTCTCCTTGGCTCGCTTATTGCTTTAAAGCAACTGTATAGCTGAAAGTATTTAAAAGAGAAATTGCTCCAGGGGATATAAAAACCCTTAGATGTTTGCATCTAAATAAACTGGCAATACCATTAAAGGACAGATAAAGGGATATTATTAAGCAGTCTGTAATTAAAGTATCGATTCTTTCTGCATGAATAAAAAGCAAAAACGTATTAATTAGTGATTAATATAATCTAAGATTAGGCTAGGAAGACACTAAAGTGAAGCACTCAATCCAATATTGAGTAGGATATTGTTTTCCAATTAGAAGGTTTATATTTGAGGAAGAATGATAAAAAAGGCAAGTTAATGTTTCTACTCAACTTAAAGCTGATTTTAAAAAAAGGGTTTGAGCTTGCTTTTCCTTTTTCTTTCTTTCTTCTTTTTCTTTTTTTTAAAAATTTAAAAAAATTTTCATAGTTTCCTGTAGGAGTAGGAAATCATGGCTGCTTTGTGATGGAGGGGCCACAGCATCAGGAGACAACTGGGGTAGAGCAGAGCCTCAGCTCCTCAGGCTCCTTGCCGCAAGTCCACTGAGCCTGTAGTCCATCAGAAGCCTCTCAAAGTTGCTCCTACACCGTCACTGCTGAGGCAAACATCTTTCTCTTCCTCTAGGAGACATGTCTCAAAGGCACATTCTTCAGCGAGCATAGGTGGCCATGTCAGTGAATTCTGGCAGGCCATTTCCTGCTTGTGGGCCTTGGATTTTCTCCCAGTGGTGTTCAGCATGGGCATTTAGGCAGTGATAGGAAGGAAAAGCAAGGAAAAGGGGACAGGGAAAACAGTGAGTCATAATGGATAGGCGGGAGTTAAATCTTGCTCTGTCACTTAGCTGAGTGCTCTGAACAAGCAATAGCCTTTCACAGCTTCCGTTTCTTCATCAAATAATCAGGACATTAATCGCCCCTTCTGCATTATATGTAGCAGCATTTGAATAAACCTGAAGTGCTCTTCGGGTGCAGCTGTTCTTCAACTGCCAGATTCCTCTCTCTCTCTCTCTCTCTCGCAGACAGTCCAGTATCACAGTCTGAGATCTGTGCAGAGGTTCAGAGCCTGTGCAGGTATAATTCTCTGTTTTCATTGTCTTGAAAATTTGAACAAGGGGGAGGGTGGTCTGATGGTGGCACAGTGGTAAATGCAATGCTCCGCGAGGCAGATCCACGTGGGAAAGTTCTAGGTTCATGTCCTGGGACTTCTCTGAGTATGCCAGGTACACAAGTGTCCATGGTCTGGGCCTAGGTGGGGCTAGAGGTGAATGACACTGTTGGAAGCCTAATCGGGGAACTTCCTCTCTGTCTCTCTTTCTGTCCCTCTCACTCATGGAATAAATAAATGAACTAAAAAAGAAATAAAGGAAAATTTGAACAAGTGGCCCCGCATTTTCATTTTGCACTGTCTCACAAATTATGCAGTAAGTTTTGTCTGCTGACATCTTTCTTCTCATGATCCCACGAGAGGCTTGTCTGTCCTTACCAGGAATCTGCCACCAAAAATTCCTCCCTTTTTAGGAAACAGTTGACTAACCTCTTCTGCCTACTGTTCTTCAAAGTCGTCATGACTCCATGTGAACTAATATGAACAAATTCAGCAACATAAGCATAAGCTGTTTTCTTCAAGTTGTTATGGTGGTTGTCCAAGAGGCTTAACTGGGTTTTCCACATTTCCACTGGTTTTGCTGAGAAATAAATACAATAGTTAAATAGAATTTACGTGGCACAAGCATTTAGTATGTGAAAGGATTTAATACACTGCAGACTATGCAGTTCATTTGCACATGCTCAACTTGAAGCTATAGGAAAATGCTTACATAATCTGAAAGAAAAGTACAAAATATTCTGAAGGTGAAGCAAAGTCAGGTCACCACATTGATTGAAGGTATTTTGCACTTGGAGTGTGTTGGGGCAACTAGGAATACATTATGTTTCCAGGGACCTAAAGTGTTGGTCACATTCTCAAGATAGCTGGGGAGGTGTTTTAGGAATTGGGCAACCAGTAGGGGAAGGGATCCTTTAGCAGAAAGGAGCTGGAGGTGTTTCCAGGTGTCCAGGGGACTAAGAAGGTGCTTTCTTCCCAGTGAAGGGGACTTCAGGTATGTGTTCTTCCCAAGGAGAGGAATCCCTGAAGAATTCATACATGATTTTCACAGATAAATTGGCTCAGTATCCTTGCTAAACCCAGAGAACTCTGATGTTAAGTGGTTAGGAGAGGATGAATTAAATAAGAATTTTCCTGGCTCCCACACTGTTATACACTGGCGTGGTCCGAAAACTAAATTAGCCAGCAGCTGGAGAAGAGGGAGATCACCCTACTTCTCAGACTCCTTTTCTACTTCCAACTGAGCTGGGAGAGGGGAGGGGTTAAATTTTATATTTCTTATTTTATGGTAAAGAATGCATGTGTGTGCAATCACACCTGAGAAAGAGGAGGGAGAGAGAAAGAGAGAGAGGGAGAGAGAAAGAGAGAGAGAGAAAGAGAGACATAGAAGCTCTCTTGGCAAAGTCTTGTCCTGCTGCAATCTTCTTTCCCCAGATCTCCGGCTTGTCTGGATTTTTTGTGCCTGTACACAAACCCAGTATATTTTCAAACTGACTTGACGATCTGAACTCACAGTTGGTCACATGACTTATGGCCTTGTAGGTTTCTTGTGCATAGCTGTGACTCAGCAGCTGGGTCCAATTTTAGTGAAGAAAGACTGTTTTGAGTATGATACTGAATTGACTGGACACATTTATTACTGAACAGGGTGTATTTATGACTTAAAGTTACCTGTAACTCTGTACTTTGAGTGTCCCATAGGGCCTTGTGTGAGCACCAAGTCTGTTAGGGTCCATCAACCAATACTTGATGGCATGTACTATACATAAGACCCTGGGCTCAACTCTATTGCAGGTCAAGTTTGGTCCAGACTTAAAACACGGTTGCACTCTTAGGTGCCACCTCTCCACAAAGAGAATGAGTGACTTCTCTGCAAGTCTCTGTAGTATCCATCTTCTGTTTCTTCTTAGAGAGAGAACCCTCAAGAGAGTCTTGAGAGTACAAGGCACCCTCAGTGTCAGCCAGCCCTGGTCATGGGCCTGCGCATGCCCAGTGTATGCAGGGAGGTGCCTAGACACAAATCTGCAACCCTCCCACAAAGATTAGCCTCACAGAGTGTCACGTCTTACCACTGTGCCACTGTCCAGCCCCCAGGATGTTTTCTTTTGTAGCTTATTGGTAAACTGGGGGTATAGCTGAATCTCCTCAGAATGTCCAGCTCCTCCTTTGCCATGAGGCTCAGCTGGGTTCTGGCCATAGGAGTAATCAGTTTGCATGGCAGGGGCTGTACTTTCTGCCTTTTCCTATTAAGCCCAGATTTAATTGGCAGGACCAGGTGGATGAAGCATCTCTGCCCATTGCATCAGGCAGCACGCCACTCTAGCAGGTGGGCATGGTGGGCTTGTGCCAGAGAAGCAGAGGGCTGAGGATGAGGGCCAGACATCTGTCACCACAAAGCATCAGCACAGTCCCTAGGGCATGCCCCTCCCACACAATGATGGGGACTGGGCAGGGAAGTCCCCTGGCCGTGAGACAGTCCCAGTCCCCGGTGCATTCTCCCCAGGCAGCTGCTGCTTTTGGTCCCCAGTGTCGATTTTCAGCTGGATTTGCCTTTGGATGTTCTGTTTATTGAGAAGAGGTTAGACGAGAGTATCTCTGCTTGAGAGGGATCTTAGGACCTAACATTGGCAAATCACTTGCTAACCCTTCATAATCGAAGACTGCTGGGCTCACTTTTCCATTATCCAGCAATGCATTTTCACTCTCTCACCAGTGAGAAAACTCTCCCTCCCAGACACACATTCTGAAATGAGTTCTATTATGGTCAGTGGATGAAGTGAGTTTAGCTTGCACCGAAGCCGATTTTTTCCCCTAAGTTTATGTATTTCTTCCATTAATGCATAAGATAGAGATTGAGCTAGCTCCCCAAACAGGTCCCAACAGTGCCAATGTCTCCAGCCCCAACCAACCTTGCACCACTATAGGCATATATATGCACCTGCCATACTCAGTGAGGGCCCAGGACAGTCTTGGAGCCTTTCCATGTGGGTCAGCCTCGAGGAGCTCTATCACTGTGCCATCGTCTAACTCTCAAGCTGGTATTTTTCACAGCAAGTTCTCTGTCTTTTTGGCATATACAAAGGATGGAATGTTCATGCTTCCCCAAGATTTATTTGTTGAAACCTATTCCAAAAAATTATAGTATTTGGAGGCCTTGGGAGGTGATTAGGTCATGAAGGTAGAGCCCTTTGGAGTGGGATTAATATCCTGACAAAAGAGGCTTCAGAGAGGTGCCTGGCCCCTTCTACTATATGAGGAAATAGAACTAGACAGCTGTCTAAAAACAGGAAGCATTGTCTCAACAGTTGCTAATCTGCTGGTGCCTTGATTTTGAATGTACTAGTGTACAGACTATAAAAAATAAATCTTTGTTGCTGTAAACCACTTAGTTTACTATTGTATGCTATAAAAGCCCAAGTGAACTAAGGTGGCATGCATGTCTGAAATCATTAATATAACATCTTTAGTACTGAGTCTCGGTATCAGATCCCATTGACGTGACCTCCTAAGAACTGCTTTCACTGAGATGAAATTTGTGTTCATCATTGAATTGTTGTCACAGGTATTTTCTATTCCTTGCTAAGTAGTCAGTGTGAGAAGATCTAGGGGAGGTATTTCTTTTAACTGAAGAATCTGAAAAAAAAAACCACTTTGTTTTATTTCATCCTCAAACAACTGCTAAGATTTTCTCTTGTGGACAATGTAAATCAAACAATTCTTAACCATTTCTTCTTGCACCTGAAGATACAGAAGTAAAGAGGAGAATTGTAGATATAAGGAACTGCATAGTGGGCAGGGGTGGGGGTGTGTGGAAGTGATAGGAGGGGATCAAGAAGAAAAGCTTTTAACAGACACAGGAATTCAGATAGATGGGACTAATGGGTTGTGGAATGGCATACCACAACTGAGTGAAAAAAAAAAGTCATCAACAGTTACTATATATACTTATATATGTGTGTGTGTGTATGTATATATGTGTATAAATAACTGTTGATGTTCTGTTTTTCTGTTTTGTTATAACTGTTTTGTCTGGTTATATGTGTGTGTGTGTGTGTGTATATATATATACACACATACACATATATACATACATATATACACATACATATATATACACACACATACATCAACAATTTTATATATATATATGTATTTGTGTATCTATGTGTTTTGGGAGTAAAGATAATTATATATATATATGTGTGTATATATATATATGTGTGTGTGGTATTTTTTGTTGAAAACAATGAATGTGGTATTAACATTAATAGTTTCACACTGCATGCATGCTCTGAAAATCAATATAGCCACCTATACTCCCTGAAGAATGTGCCTTTGGAGCTATGTCTCATGGAGGAAGAGTACGTTTTTTTTCCTGTGAAGGGTGTTTCTCTCATCAGTGATGATATAGGGACAGGTTTGAGAGGCTGCCCACCAGGGACTAAGGGCTTGCTGGCTCAGGGCGAGGAATGCAAGGAGCCGAGGTCTTGCTTTACCCCAGTTGCCTCCTTACTTCATGGCTACTCCACGTAGCTCCAGTGCCGCCATGTTTTCCTGATCCTATTGGAAACTGATGAAAATACACATGCACAAAACAAATTCCCACTAAAACGTGAGAGCACCCATGCAAGAAGAGTTAGCTTTCAGCATTGCTGGGCAAAGCCGGCTGTGACACCACAGCCTGAAGCATCCTTCCTGTTCTCCTTTCCTCTCTTCTCCTCCACCTTGAGAAAGGCAGGCTCCTATCCTGGGCTCCAGTGGGAGGGTAGGCTGGGCCCAGAAGGTCCTCTCTGGAGCAGGAGAAGGGTTGACATTCACACATGGTCTGAATTTCGCTTAGCGCGTGGGACTGGGCATTCTAATTCCTGCGGTTTGGCTATGGTATCGACTTTACTTTCCTAGAACATTTCACAACCTAAGAGAGTGCAGAAACTTCATTAAATAGTCTCGATGTCCACCCACGGCGTGCCCTCAGCCCACATGTTCAAAGAGAGGCAATAAGAGGCAAAAGAAACAGTTGGTTTCTGATAAGTTTCCATGATGGCTGAGTGATCCGTGTGTTGGTTTTACATATGCCCCCTCCCACCCTCCATATTTGTCATATAGAACTTGGGTCAGGAAGTGAGCCCCTTTGGTCTTCCTGGCTCTGTATCAGTGAGTTTGCTTTTATAACAGCCACATCAAGGTCCAGCCTCAGGCAAAAAGTGCTCTCTTTGATTTCTTCCTACCTCACCTGTCCTGGCCTTTCTAACTTCTGCTCTCCTCTCTCTTGCTCTCCCCTGTAGCTCTGCAAGATTCAGTTTCTACTCCTGGTGCACACATGGTCTGAGCAAACCAGTGAGAACAAGGACTGGCTCTGTGAAGGGTCGTTTGCCAGTGCCTCTGCCTCACAAGCATGTAGATTGCTCAGTCTGGCTTGGTATCTCTGCGAGCTTCCTACTGAGCCACTTTCTATATTCTTTTTCACTGTTGGCTGCAGCAGGCTGAAATGTGTCCTCAGGAGAAGTGTTGAGTCAGGCTCTGTGCCAGCTCTTACAGAACCCTCTCATCAGGGCCCCACAGAGAGTCTGCAGGGTGGATGCATCCATGGCTGTGCCAAATTCATTTGACAACCGAGGAAATGGAAGCTTGAAGATGGTAAAATTTGCCCAAGGCCCCATAATGAAAAAAGTGTGGGAGTCAGGGCTGAAGCACACATCTTTATCTTCTGAGGCCCATGATTTATTCTTCACCGGTGTGGTTTTGCCTCCTTCAGACCTACGTGTTTGAAGGCCAACAAGAAAGGGAAGAGCTAAACAGGGATTCTAAGGTATGTTTTGCTGTTCTTAGAGTGGAAGACTCCAAGAAATAGAGTGGATGGAGTAGTCTTCACGGGGAGAGACAGATAGGCTGAGTCATTTTCCAAGATGAAAATGGCCCGTGGTCTCAGAAGGGTCCTTGTTGGCCACCTTCCTCAGTAATGTTAGGACTCTGGGTGTAGTGACTGTGATTTGCCATCCACATAGTTTGTGGCATTCACATGAGAACAGTGACCAGTTTATCTGTGGACATTAGCACCTGAGTCTCAGCTGAATGTCAAGCTGTATGCAGGGCCAGGGCTCAGTAAGTCCGTCCTTTCTTCCTCGACTTCTATGCTCCTCTCCTCAAAATACAGATGGGTACACGTGTAATCTATAAAGTTTGTTGTACTCACATTAAAAAAAGTAAAAAGAGCTGAAATTAATTCCAATACTATATTTTATTTAATACAGTATGTCAAAATATTATCTCTCAACATATAATTGACATAAAATCACTAATGATATCTTTTGCAATTTTTTGGTGCTGTCTTTAATCTGTTTTGTTGGGACCAGACTAATTTCAAGTGCTCCAAAGCCACATGTGGCCATTGGCTACCATATCAGATTGTGTATTGGCCTGTGCAGTTCTGGAGAACAGAAGTTAAGGCTGGAGTAGAAACAATGTCCTATTTTCAGTGGGGCCTGTGGCAAGCTAAGCAGATATCTCTGGGACCAGGATTTTGCCCAGGGAGGAGTGACCTTGAGTGCCCTGAAGTAGGGAGACCCAGATATGGGCATGGGACATGAAGAGGGTACAGGCATCTGCACTGGCTAGAGACACAGGAAGTCGAGGCAGGGTTCAGCACAGGCCAGATGGTCTATGCTTGCCTGCTCTGAGTGATGGCTGGTCTGGCCCAGCTCTAGGCTTCAGGGCTGTGGCAGTGACTTAGAGAAGGCAAAGGCAATTGTGTCCTTTCATGATCTCACCACAGGTCTTGCTTCCAGAGTCCTTCCCAGGGGCAGTTTCTGCCCTTCATCCTACCAGCCAGTGGTTTCTGGAATATCTTCATCCCAACAGGAAGCATAGGCACCATGTGGCATCTTTTGTTATAGCTGACTCCCAGGCATGTGTGCAGAGGGTCGACCAGGTGGGCTGAACCACAGTGAGCTGAGGCCACAGTTAGGGTGACTAGGACGTGTGGCTCAGCTTTGGCTGCACTGCCTGGTCCTGGTGTGCCCACACCTTGCCCAATGGGCATGTGATACTCTTTTTTTTTTCAGCTTTTATATTTGCATTTATTCTTCATTTAACTTTTTAAAACACTACTATAGATGAATATTAAAACAAAACAATAGCAAGTAGTGAGCATATTATGATTACAGTCCTTCACTCATTCACTACTGCATATAAAATGCTAGCAGTGTTATTCACTGACCCCATTAAGAGGTCTGACACTGAACACCACCTCGGGGATGATGTTCATCATCCTCATGCTTCTCCATTGTAATGGCGCCGTCTTTCCTGATTTGGATCAAAGTCCACTAGTTCTACCTGGTCCATTTCATCGGTCTCTTCTACTTCCTTCCTTTCAGGTAGAAGTTTTTCCAGCAAAGAGAGTTTTTCAGGAGACAGAAAGCCATTCTCAGGGAAGTTTACCTTAAATTCAATGATTAGGCTACCCTTTTCATATGGTCTATGATAAATTGGCATGCCTTCATTTAACACACACTTGATATCTCCATGCTTGACAATCTGACCTGGATGAGAGGTGATGACTATGGTTCGGTTGTCGAGTGTGGAAATTGGCTTCTGGAAGTCACACAATGCTTCAACCAGCTGTATGTCCATACACATGAAAAGGTCTTCTCCTC
>NW_006207133.1:6090030-6094447 GCF_000334495.1 Tupaia belangeri chinensis
TCTTTCTCTCTGCATCCTTCCTCCTCCTCCAAAAAACATATCAAAGATGTCCATTGGGGAGCCAAAACCACCACCTGCTCCATCCTCTTTAATTGCCTGCTCTCCTCCTTTGTCATATAATTCCCTTTTCTTCGCATCAGAGAGAACTTCATAAGCTTGAGAAATCTGTTTAAACTTCTCGCCTTCATTTGGATTCTTATCAGGGTGGTACTTCAAGGCCAGTTCCTGTAAGCCTTCTTCAACTCTTCCTGGGTAGCATTGGGTTTGACCCCCAAAACATCATAGTAAGTCGTTTCTTTCACCATTTTCTACAGCCGGTGAGCGGGCTGAGGCCGGTGTGGGGGAGCAGCAAGGTGCGCGTAGCTGTGCGCAGCTTGGGCAGCCGCCGCTCCTCAGCTCCTCACCGAGCGTTCTGGAAAGTTCCGCCTGGGCATGTGATACTCTTGAGAGAGGGGATTTTTTGTTTGTTTGTTTTGTTTTGTTGTTGTATTTTGGAGAGGTTTTTGCTATAGGGCACATACACTCGCCAGAAAAACAGAGACAGACAGAAAGTGAGAAATCACTCCCCTGAGGGATGACCACACCACAATCCCTTCTCCTCCATTCTCAGGATCTTGGGCACGCATGCACACGTGCCTGGCATGAGTTTAAGCCACCGGGTCCAGGACTCGAACCACAGTTGACTACTTGGGAGTTTAGTGACATAGCTATTATGACATAGCTATTATGCCAACTACTGGTCCTGAGAGAGGGTTTTGATCAAACCCCTCTAGCCCTAGCTTTACTGTGTGTCTATGACCTCTCTCTGTGTCTGTTTTTCTCTGGTATTTGTGGGTCAGATGCCAATGAAGTTGGGGAGCCGGTATGCCATTTGTCTCTGTATGTCCTGACCCTTGTACTGGATTCTTCTCCCTCTCGCAGCAGTTCCTCCCACACCCAGCTCACATCCCTGCCTTGCTACCTCCCAATCAGGCAGAGAAAAAACAACTCTGGCAAACTCATCTCTACTGAAACCCCAGAGAAAGTTGAGCAAATTGTGGTTTTCAACACACTGCAGATAAGCATGACACCTGCTGTTCCTCCTCTCTGAAGGGCATTTTCTCACCTTGTCTGACTGTTGAACTTCTACCAATCTAAAAATATCCCAGCTGATCTTCACTTCTACTTTGCAGCTTCTCCTTTCCCTCCCAAAAGAGCTAATCACTGCTCACTCTGTACTATTTCATACCGTGACTCACTGCTGGTATCACACTGTTTTTTAAAATTTATTTTATTGAGAGAAAGAGACAGAGAGAAAGAGGCCCTCAACAGGTTTTACCATGCAGCAATTTTCCCTCCAGTCTCCCAGTCAGCCAGGGTTATAGATGCACTGGGCCTGTTTAGGTTAACCCAGAATTTGAACCTAGGCCTCCCAAGTGGCTCCCACCTGGCACTCTACCACCTATGCCACCACAGCTAGATTGTTTTGTAACAACTAATACAGATAGATGTCTGTCTCCCCACTGCAAATTTCTCATTTCTTCACTTCATCCCTCCAGCACTCAGAACACATACTTCATGTGTGTGCTTTTTTATTGCTACCAATTATTGAACACTAACTAGACCAGACAACAGCAAAAGCTGCACACACAGTATGCTGTTTAATCTTCCATTTATCTCCACTTTTCATGAAAAGTGAAACAACATAAACAGCTGGTCTAGGTTCACGCAACTGGCAGATGACTGAGCCAGCTTCAACCCTGATCTGCTCACTGCCAAAGCTCACATTTCTAATCACTCTTCTCGGATCAGAAAGGTAGAAAAAATATCCATAATGATGAATCTACAAATGGAATTCCCACCCTTTCCCAAGCACCCATTTGAAGGGCTGTCTTTGCACAGACCACTAGAGATCAGTTCCAGCTAGCACCATTTACGTACCCAAGGCCTAGGCCCTATGCCTTCCTAGTCCAAGCCCCTTGTACAGAGAAGACTGAGATGCAGAGAGGATGTGAATTTGCAGAAGTTGATTTAGACTCTAATTTCCCAGTGCTGACCCAACTTCATTGGGAACAACTGCTTTCACCGAGTATGAAGTGGCTCATCTATCGGCATGATTTTACCTAACTTCAACCTCATTATGGTCTCACCACCCCAACTTAGAACCAAGAACTCCCCTCTACCTTCCCCCACGGATTGCAGGAATCATTTCTCCCTTTATGGAAGAAATGACATTAAGAGGAAGATATGTGCTGATAAGAGTGATGTGAGTGCTCGGGACAGATTAACACCGTGATTCCCATTTAATATACACTGAATGCCTGCACTTCATGGTAGAAATGGAAAAATTGGAGGTATAATAGCAGGAGAGCAACTGCAGGTACTAGAGACAGTATAGGAGGGCGGGGTAATATGTGGTGGGAGAGAAGGGATCGGGGGAAAAACGTTTAACAGACATGAGAATGAAAAGTTATCTGCTGAGGATTACATAAATGATAATATCTATGACTTGACTCATATGCGTTGTATTCATGCTGGGAAAATCCATTTTGTACACTGTAAATATGTACAGTGATTACATGTAAATAAAATAATAATAATAACAAACCCTATCTAATTCTATGTTAGCTCTCATCACTTCCAATAAACTCCATTCCTATTCTAAATTGCCTGAGATGGATGTTCCTCATATGTGTTCTTAAACCTTAGGTGCAAGGTAATATATACCAACTATCTGCACTTTATGGTAGAGATCGAAATATTGGAGGGCATAAAAGCAGTGAAAATAGTTGGCAATGATAAGACAGTGTGGAGCAGGGTGAGAGAAGAGGAGAGTATGGAGGATAGTAAGAGAACAGAGAGGTATAACATTAGTGGGACACAGAAATGGTGTATTACCTGCTGATGACAATGTGTATAGTATTCTCAACTGGACTGGTCTGAGAAGTATTTCATGTTGGGTAAAGTCTTTTTATAAGCAAAATGACAAATAGTGATTAAATGTTTAAAAATAATTGGAATAACAGTAATAATCTGGAAAAAATAATGAAAAGCTATTTGATGATGATGGGGATTTTAATATCTTTGTATTGACTGATATGCATGGTATTCCTTCTGGAAAAAGAAATGTAATACACTGTAAAGTTATATGTGATTCAATGTAATATAAACAAGATCATGATAATAATAAATAAAATAAAATAAAATAAAAACAGTAGGTGCAAGGCAACTAATTTTATATCTCTTGGGATTATTTTACTTCTTTTTAGGAAGGGCAGAAAAAGACAATGCATAACCCAAAGAAACTTTTGCCAAGGATTGGATTTTAGATATCTCATAAGGGAATTACTTTAAGAGGTATGGGGATTCCTGGTGTTTTTGTAATGATACAGAAAAATATAATTCCCTATATGTTATATAGGAACATATACAAAAAGCTCTTTACTTGGTGACTGAAGATTAAAAGGACATATTTTTTTCTAGAAAAAATATATATTCAATCTCAAATCCATTCTAATAAGATTTATAAACAAAATATACTTTTTTTGTCTTTCCCACATGGGAAAACAACTAAGGAGGAATTCCTTTCCTAATTCTTTTCTAAGTCATCAGAAATAGACCCATTTAGAAAATTCACAATAGTAATGTTTTTAGAAACCACGTATACGTAAAAAAGGGCTGATGGTTCTTTATTTTCCCCTTGATTGGATGGGAAATTCCTTTGATAAGCTGTAAGGATGCACAGTGATTGAATGTAAAAAAAAATAAATAAATAAAGATTGGGACCAGCAGTTAGTGTAATGGCTATGTCACTGGACTCCCACGTAGTTGACCGCAGTTCGCATCCTGGATCCGGTGGCTTAAAACTCACGCCGGGCGCGTGTGCGTGTGTGCCCAAGATCCCGAGAGGAGAAAGGAGGAGAAGGGATTGTGGCGTGGCCATCCCCCCTGGGGAGTGATTTCTCGCCTCCTGTCTCTATGTCTCTCTCTGTCTTTCTGGGGAGTGCACGTGCCCTATAGCAAAAACCTCTCAAAAAAAAAAAAAGATTAAAAAAAGGAAAATCTATATTGTGCCCCACAAAGCTGTGCAACAATTAAATGTAAATAATAAATTATAACTTAAAATAGAAAAACAAAGGCTGATGGAAAACTGTAGGAAGTTTAGAGACAAACGTCAAATCATTATGAATTTGCAGAGCTGACACCAACAGCTTAATTGAAGACTTTTCACAATCTCGTCCCCACTGTGAATCACATATTAATCTCATCTTTAAGAAATGGACTGCTCTTCTCTTTTACAAAATGATTTCCCATTTTAGGGTTGACGTGTATATCGGTTAAAGCAAAATTTAGAGCTCCCTGGACTGCTAGAAGATGACTGGAGTTTCATATAACTCATGACGGCACAGCGTTGCTGCTGTATCTCCAGAAGGGAAAG
>NW_006207133.1:6094478-6098204 GCF_000334495.1 Tupaia belangeri chinensis
TATTGATTAGTTCTCTTGCAGACACTGCCATAAGTTTGAAATAAGCCAGCTCCTAAAAGGGTTATTGATGCTGTGATTGTTTTTCTATGTCTCCTCCACACTTTACATGGTGCTTTTGCTTATATGAATACCTGAAGAAAATGCAACGAGAGAGTGATAGAGAAATGGCAGCAGGAAATGCCCTATATTTAGGAGCTACAGCTCAGCACAGGACACCTGTCGGAGCACAGAAGGGCAGATTCAATAGGCAAGCCTGGGTTCAGATCTTATTCTGATCCAAGTTACTTGCACAGTCTCCCACTGTCCCTCCTATCCTTTCTCAGCACACCAGAACAAAGGGACCAGAGTACCTGCTTTCAGACCTTTCCTCCCTGGAACCTATTTTGCCAAAGGGGTCTTGTTTCTATACCAAGAAGGACACGATACTCTTGAGTTCTTCTTGAGGACTCAGTGAGACTCAGTGTGGCCACTCGGGAGATGGAAGAGAGAAGATTGAATTACATGCTAAGAAATCCTGATTCTTCTCAAATGCGAAAAGCATCAACTCCGGCTGAATAAAGCCATTAGATGGGTCAGTTATTGTTTTAGCCAAGTGAGTAATTCTCTTGTCCTGAAAAAACGATCACTTTAAGCTGATGTTCTGTTTCATACAACGCACGGGTTTATAAGTTAGAGTGTTAATTAAAATTTTATTACTTGATATAAACTGATGATGTTTCTAAGTGCCTTCTAGAAATGTTTGGTAGGCTTTTTTTTTTTTTTTTCTTTTCTTTTTTCTCCATACCAGTGTTGAGGCTGCCCTGCTGGCATCTGGAAGCATGTGACCGCCAGTAGGGCTCAAACTGCCTTTTTGAGGGATTAGATCAGTCTCATTATGATATTTGACTGACAGGTTTTCTCCTGAGGAAAAGCTGCGGTAGTGAGTATAAAGATGGATTAGTGGGGCTAGGTCCAGGAGCATGCCATTCCCTGGCTGAAATAGCTACATATTTCTAAGGAAATCAGTGATAAGCAATATTGCAATGGCCCGGCCTGCTGCTGTCTGGCAGAGCACCTCGCAGTGGCTAAGCAGCTGTTGTCATGCTCCCTTTGGGGGTGGGACTGCTGTCTTTCTCCTCAGGGCCTCCTGGACCTGTTTCTGCAGTTGATGGGAATAGGTTGCAGGGTCTGTTCAGTTGAGATTTCCATATTCAGGAGGATTTGAAGAGACTAGGAAGTGAAGGCTGTGCTTAGGCTGGCAGAAAGTATATTTTAATGTTTAGAGTAAAATAATAGACACCCCCATGCCTCTATATATTTAAAAGTAAAAGTTCTAAGGTAGGGAAGATTAGGCCATTAGAAACGGAACCAGTGATTCAACAGCTCCATTTAGATTCTCAGCACTTACTTGTTATTAAGGCCCATGAGATGGGTCTTCTCAGTATCTAATCTGTGTTAGTAATTAACGTGTAGCTATAGCACTCTTCCCAATGTCAAGACCTCCCTTGTTAGCCTCCCTCTGGGGTCTTAAAGTAGCTTAAAGGAGGAGGAAGTCCCTGCTGGCTTCTAAGTCTAAGGGGATTCCACTGAGATCTTGATGCTTATCTGGGCATCTGAAGTACTGGGCATGGATATCTCTTGTCCAGCTCCTAATTGAAATTCTGCCATTGCCAGTCTGATTTCAGTCTCAGTCCCTTCTATCATCATCACAAACAGGGAGTCTGCCAACTGGAGTCAAAGTGTCTGCTGTCACTTGTCACACATTTATCCCTCTCCCCTGTCCTCTTAGTGAGCTTGTAGTGTCTTGGGGCATCACCCTGTCATCTTGGCACCTGAGCATGCCAGTGCTATATAATACAAATAAACAGAATGACATGGACACACTGTAATGAAATAAAAAGCTGAATATTCTGAGACAAAAGGACTTATCTCGTGCAGTTCTATTTAGTAGAAAGAATTTGTAGAACGGCAATCTATAAACTTACTTGTCCTGGAGCATATCTAACTCCACATTCCAGTTCTGGACTAGGTCTCTGAGGGTCTGATGGAGCCACACTCAGCATTGCTGTGGTCCTTTGGTTCTGTAGAGGACTGCTTCCCTGGGAGTGACTGGTACACATTGACCATTGTGTTCTCTCTTTCTTTTCAGGTATGTGTACATCACACTTTCCTGCCCCTTGCAGTTGGGTTGTGGCTACTTTTGGCCAAAGAAATGAGGATGGGCACAGTGTGTACTAGTCTGGGCTGAGGCAGTGACAAGTCCACTTGCCATTTTCTTAGTATCTCTCTTCCCCAGCTGTAGTGGGCTTGGAAGATGCCTGTGGATATGTGGATCCGTAGATCGAAATACTCTGGATAGCTAAAGTCCAAGAGATCCACCTACCCCCAACAGGAACCCAGTGAGAAATAGACCTGTATTGTGTTAAACCACTGAGATTTGGGGGTTATTTAATACTGCATTGTGTGTTTGTCCTATCCTGACAGCTGTGATAGAAGTACATTGGTATGGTGTGGTGCATGTATACAAGTGTGTGACAGAGTTTCACAAAATAGTCTTCAAAGAGCATTTCATGGTTGGACAAAGTCAGGAATCCCTGAGAGAAAGGTTTAATTTTCCAGTAGGACTCAAGGGAAGTCATTGTTGAAAAGTAGGTGCCTTGGAGCAAAATCCAAAGGAGAAAGAGGGCATATTCTAGTCTATTCTCTGTTGCTTAGTAAACGAATACCTACAACAAAGTGATTTCTTTCTTTTCTTTCTTTTTTTTTTTGGAGAGGTTTTTGCTATAGGGGGCATGTGCTCTCCCAACAGAGACAGAGAGACAGAAAATGAGAAATCATCCCCCAGGGAGGATGACCACACCGCAATCCCTTCTCCTCCATTCTCCTCTTGGGATCTTGGGCACACATGCACATGCACCTGGCGTGAGTTTTAAGCCACTGTGTCCAGGACTTGAACCTCAGTTGACTACATGGGAGTCCAGCAACATAGCCATTAAGCTAACTGCTGGTCCCTTATTTCATTTGTTTTTGTACATTCAATTACCATTTTTAGCTTACAAAGTGAATATTTTACTATGTGAACATTTCTCCCTAGTCCAGTTGGTTAAACTATAAAATATCTTCCACAGATAATACCACATTTCTTTGTCCCATTAATACTTTGCCTCCCTATTTTTCTTCTAAATGTCCTTCCTCAGGCCCTACTCTTCCACACACACTTTATCTGGTATTTACACCCATTTATTGTGTTTGTACATCCTTTAGTCAATCAGTTTCAGTCTTAAAGTGCGGACACTCAGTGTATATTAAGTGGGGACATACAATGTCTCTCCTTCATAGGCTGGCTTACCTCACTCAGCAGTAAATCTTTCATATTCTTCCACTTTCTGTCAAAAGCCAGGGTTTTTTTTTTGTTGTTGTTGTTGTTTTTGTTTTATGGCTGAATAATATTGCATAGAATATATGTGCCACAGTTTTTCAATCCATTCATCTGTTCGGGGGCACTTGGGTTGGTTCCATGTCTTAGCAATTGTGAATAGTGCCGCAATAAACATTGATGTGCAAGCACTTTTCTGATGAAGAATTCTTCTGTCCTTTGGGTAGATACCAAGGAGTGGGATTGCTGAATCATATGGTAGTTCTATTTGACATTTTTGAGGAATCTCCAAATTGTTCTCCACAGTGGTTGGACCAATTTACATTCCCACCAGCAGTGTAAGAGAGTTCCCCTTTCACCACACCCCCGCC
>NW_006207133.1:6098755-6118609 GCF_000334495.1 Tupaia belangeri chinensis
CCCCAATGTCTCCCAGAGTTTCCTCCATGTTTTCTAGGAGCAGTTTTATAGTTTGGGGTCTTAGATTTAGATATTTGATCCACCATGACTTCATTTTTGTCAGAGGTGAGAGGTAGGGGAATTCATCTTCCTGCAGGTGAAAATCCAGTTTTTCCAGCATCATTTGCTGAAGAGGTTTTCCTTTTTCCACTGGATTGACAACAAAGTGATTTCTAAGAATAGAGGTTTTGTTTGTTTCTTTTTTACTTGGCAGAAGATATGTACGAGAGAGAGAGAGAGAGAGAGAGGGAGAGAGAGAAAGCATCCCCCATGCGTCATGGTCACACCACAATCTCTTTCATTTCTCCATCCATTTTGGGCACACACACCTATGTGCCCAGTATATTTTTCAGGCCCTGGGGCCAAGATTCAAACCATGTGGTTGATTATGTGGGAATTGGGCTCCTTTACCCACTAGGTCACAGGATTGGCCCAAGAATAGAGATTTCTAGCTCATGGTTTTGGTGATCTAAGGTCAAGGGGCTGCATCTGGTGAGGGTCTTCCTGTAGGGAGAGTCCCAGGCAGTGCAGGGCATCACATAGCATGACTTGAACAGAGCATGTGTGTCTGTCTGTGTTACTCTAAGCTCATGATCATCTAATCATGGGGGGTCGCTAACCTCCTAACCTCCTTCCAAATCCTCCACTTTTCAAGTCTCTTAATGCTATCACTGTCAACATATGCATTTGGGGGTCACATTGAAACCATAGCAGGGAAGGTTCTTCATACACAGGGAAGTTCGAAGCAGCAAAACTTATAGCATATATTGATATACGAATTGGTCTATGAAATTTGGCCTGTAAGAAATAGAACAAATCTTCATATTAAAAATCACATGAAATCCAATGTGAGTGCTGCTTGCCAAGGATGATTCTTCAGGGAGATGCTCACATCCCCTGGAGCCTTGTTATTATAGTGTACTGAGGTTTGTGTTCAGACTGCCTGGGGGCCATCTTGGGTGACTGAAATCAGCTCTGCCCACTATAAACATTGGAATTAACATCCCCTTCTCAGGTGTGAGCCCCTCTTAGCCAATGAATAAGGAGGGCTGGCTCATAAAGAGGCTCAGCTTCCCATGGTGTGTGCTATAAGTACTCAGCTTCTCAGAGTCCTTGGCACGACTAATCTCCAATCACCCACAGGCTTCCCTGATGCTAACACCCTCTACAGTGAGTGTCTTTGTTGACTTGTCTGCTTCTTTACTCCCCTGCTGATGATACTAGGGTCGCTTCTCAAAGAACTCCTTGCATCCAAATACTTATCTCATGTGGTGCTTCTGAAGAAACCCAAATTATGATCATTCTTTTTGAGAATGACTGTCCATGTCAGTTCATGCAAAGAGAAATAGGAAAAGGGATTTTGTTCATTCTTACTTTGAAAATGAATAACAATCTTGTAAATATAGGCATATATCAGCAATGTGTTCTATAATTTATAAAATACTTTCATATATAATAAAACAATGGCCTTTTGAGGCAGATATTATCCTAGTATTACAGAAGAACTATTGGATATTCAAAGAAAATAAATGACTGCCAAAGCTGAAAGGTTGAGAAAGCTCCTCGTTGGAGCTTTGGGGCTAGGTAAGCTGAAGGCCAAGAATCCTAAGAACTGAGGGTGCTTTGCTAAAGCCGTGCCTTTTCCATTAGAGAGAGGGCAGTTTCTTCTCTCTATGTGGCCTCAAGGGCTGTTCTGGTGAGGTTGGTTTGGCATGAAGTAGGTACTCCTTGCCTTCAAAACAATGTGATTCATGAGGTCCTATAGGACCTTCCTTTAGATGGCCTCACTACAAATCTCCCAGGATTTTTGTCCTTACTTGTACACAAATCCTCTTATACGTAGGTTCTAGATTATAGTTTGGACTACGTTGTCCCTGTATTTGTTTGTTATGGCTGTGATAACAAAGCAGCTTGGACTTGGTGGCTTAAGCAACAGAAATATATTGTCTCATAGTTCTAGAGGCCGGGAGTCCAAGATGAAGGTATTATCAGGATTGGTTTATTTGGAGGCCTCTGTCTTTGGCCTGTAGATGTGTGGATCTTCCTGCATGTGCTCGTGTGGTCTTCCCTCTGTGCTTGTCTGTGTCCTACTCCTTGCTCCTTTTAAGGAACCAGTCATATTGGACTCAGCCATTTGACCTTATTTTAATCTTTAATTTCTAAAGGCCCTCTCTCCAAATACAGCCCGATTCTTAGTTATTGGGAGTCAGAACCCCAGAACAGAAATTTTGAAAGGACACATTACAGCCCATAATGTCTCTGTACCTATAAATTAGGGACTGAGAAATTCTATTCTAAATAGACATTTGACCTCTGCTAGTCTATAGAGTTGACAGTTCTTTGACAGCATTTCCTCATTAATTCTTTATTTTGTGGGTGTGCATGTTTTAGTGTAAGTAATAGATGTTTATTATGTACTTACTATGTGTCAGGCCTTACGAATGGAAGAAGAAACCCAGTCTGGCAGTGTTGTGATGAAGTGGGAGAGGGAGACACTGATATTGAAGAGAGGTATGCTATAGCTTGAGGAAAAGATGTTTTCTTTTCTCTCCACTGGTTGACCTGGTGTCCTGCACACAACATCCCCTCTAAGTGTTGCTGGCTGCTGACCTGCCCTTGTCTCTGTCTGCCAAACAGGGTGTCTGAACCCTTTTCACCAGTGAGCTCAGGTCAGCAGAATCGAGGCTGTTGAGAGAAGTTAAAACTTGGAGAAACTGCTCCTGGGGAGCTCTAGGCAAGGCCTGAGGCTGGCAGCTTAATGGGGCTGAAATAAGGACTGGGCAGCAGGGTTGGGTAGCCTTAGCTTCCAGAGCCTATGAAAGATTCACTGATAGAATAAAAGCTACAGCATCACTCTGAAATGACACGTTGGACAAAGCAAACATGGCAGGAGTTCCTCTGGAGAATCTGCAGCTTTGATTTTACATTTGGGGCCTGCTTTATTTAGATGCTGGCAGGAGTTGAGTCCATTATAAAGCAGGAATTTATCAGGTACATTGAAACAGCACTAGGTATTTCACAAAGGGAATTTGATATGAATAGTTGGACTTGCAGCTCTTGGAGGGTTGAAAAGTGACAAAAAGGGAGCACTGGGTAAGACAGAGGTACTGTGGGAACAAAAGGAAGGGTTGGGTTGTCACAAACTTACTAGGGGGTGTAGTAAGTTGATATCACAGGGGAGGTGTAGTAACCCAGAAAGTCATTCTGCAGAGCTGGTGCTTCAAGCTGGAGCTTATGACCTGGTGTCTAAGAAGCTCAGAGAGTCTTTGGAGAAATTCAGACCTCTGAGAAGATAGTTCTGCCTTGTTGCTGCTGACACCTTGAGGGATCACAATAAAGTTGATCTGTAAGTGCCCAAATGAGCTGATGACTGGATTCAGCCTCTGCTGCTGGAACTGGGGCTGTTCCTTGTTTTGTATTTGTAGAGCCAGCAAGCAAAAGGATAGAACACCTGCCTTCTGGCCAACTTCTTTCTTCCTATCCCTTCTTCCTATGGCCCAAAGGAAGAAAGCCAGCTAACAAAGGAGAAATAGTTTGCTGAGTCTCAGGTGGAAGGTAGATTTGGAAGTGGGAGACTGTCTTAGTTCATTTGGCTTCTACAACATTATACCAAAATGCTGGATGGCTCATGAACAACAGAGCTTTATCGATTGTGGTTCTGGAGGCTGAAAAGCCTGAGATCAAAGTGCTGGCTAACTCAGTGTTTGGTGAGGACCAGCTTCCTGGTTCATAGATAGTGCTTTCTTACTGCCTCCTTACATGGTGGAAGGGGCAAACAGCTCTGTGGGGCTTATTTCTAAGGGCACAAATCCCATTCATAAGGGCTCTGCTCTCATGACCTGGTTGCCTCCCAAGGCCCCACCTCCCATCACCATCATTTTAGATATTGGGTTCATGTAAATTTTGGGGTGCCACAAACATCCAGATCATAGCAGATACTATCCTTAGTGACTGGCACAAGCCTGGACCAATTTGTCCCTGAAGCTGAGCATATTGACTTGTCACAGTGAATAGTAGAGCTCTGTCATTTGAGGTCAAAGTTCATGAGTATCAGAATCTCAGTGTGAGGGCAGCTTAAGGAGTTCTTCTCCAGGGCAGTAGGAAGAATTCAGACCTAGGAATCGACGTGGATTCACACCACACTCACATTGTGTAGCTGTGCAGCATTTAGTGCCTTAAACCCTGCCCTTCATCTGTGTAATGTGATCCCAGTGCTTCCCTTACAAGAGCATGTGAAGGTTAGAGACATGGGTTAAATTCATGGCAGAGTGTGCAGCCCCTTGTAGGTGCTCAGTCATGAAGAGTCCTTTACTGGTCACTTGTTTTCATCCCTTTATGTTGTACAACTCAGAGCACTTCTCATGTGAAGTCAGGATGGGCTTGGGGTTGCAGCCACGTATCCTGTCCTTCCTGACCAAAAGCAGACTTGTTGAGCTGATTTCTTGATTCTTCATCAGGCATTTGCTTTTCTTTCTAGAATAGCAAGGACCAGCAGTTAGCATAATGGCTATGTCGCTGGACTCCCACGTAGTCGACCACGGTTCGAGTCCCGGACCTCGTGGTTTAAACTCATGCTGGGCATGTGTGCGTGTGTGCCCAAGATCCCGAGAGGAGAATGGAGGAGAAGGGATTGCAGCGTGGCCATCCCCTCTGGGGGATGATTTCTCGCTTTCTATCTCTCTGTCTCTGTCTGTCTGGCGAGTAATAGCACAGGGGAGGCGTAGAATAACCAAAGGCTTTTCAGTCAGGTGACATCAAATCCCCTCATCACAGTCACTTGACATGCGTCCTTAAATAGAATAAGACTAGTCTTACAATCTCTATGGAATAAAAAGCATGATTTCTCTTCCTAGATAGCTTGAGTTTTACCTGATCCTAAGCTAATTAACTATAAGAAGGGAAAAAATACCCCAAGGTATTGTATTTTAATTCTAATTTTTAATGCATGGTTTGAAAGCCCAGCTGACATCATTTACAGTCCTGGTGATATGTTGGAGGAGCGGGGTGTTTTTTTCAGGGGTTTAAATATACCCTTGTTTTCCTTCATTGAAGGGAACATGTCCTTCCTCACACACAACACATACACATATGCACACGCTACACAGATTTTATAGATTATATCACATAAAAGTCAGTATAAAAGTTTATGAAAGGTTTAAAAAGAGATCTCTAAAGAGAAATGTGATCCATAAGCCAAGGCTGTGATCTAAACCACTAGGGTTCCTCTCTCTGTGTCTCTCTCTGCTTTTCTTTAGATTGCTGCTTTGTGATAGATAATTTCTTGGCAGAAATGAGCTGTATTTCCTTTTGACTTAGAATAGCATTTTCCTCAAATTGCTCAGGGGAACATTGGTATCACAGGAGTCTAAGTAAGTTACATAGAAAAGACTGTTCCATGGCCAAATAAATTTAGGTCAAACTCAGTTAAACAGGCTTCTCTATTACAGGATTCCTCAGAGCCTTTGTAGGCTAACACACTCTGAACCATCAGAAGAGATTGCTATCTACAGCATTTCCTGCCTATGGTTATATGGTCTCCAATCCTCTCCCCACTTCTTTCTCATAGTGACTTTCAACCCCAGTGTCTTGGCTGCCAATTTGAGATGCCCGTCTTAGAGTTAGCTCTGCCCGTTGCGATTAACAGGTTGGTAGAGTGGTAGTGTTCAGGGTTGGTGACCTTGTTCTTGTCCTAGAGTAGGGACAAGAATCTCGACTCTTGTCACTGGAAATTGGGAGGAGATGGATCCTAACTCTAGGTGCTTGTCTGTCTGTGCACATGAATTTCTCCAGGAAAAGAGATCTCCCAGTTGGGAGCCCAGCTTATGTATTTGGCTCTAGTAATGGGCTCTGCTTATTATAGAATGAATGTAGGTGGCTCTGGATGGAAGGCTGCAGGAGGGTTGAAGATAAAGTAGTGTGGAGAGGAGCCAACTTCCAAGTATCCTCATAAAAACACACACTTTTGAAGGTTGGCTCCTGTGGCCTTGTACTTGAGGGAGCAGATTCCATATGGCTGACTGTATGGTTCAAGTCCCAGACCAAGCTGCTTAAAAAGCAGGCAGGGTGCCTGAAGTCCCAGTGGGATGTGGATATGGAAGAGGGAAGAGGGGAGATTGCAGTATAAACATGCCTTATTGAGGGGACTCTTTCTCCCTACCTTTCTTTTTCTGTCTCTCTGTTTCTCTCTGGTGAGCATGTGCACCCTCTGGCAAATAAAAACAAACAAACAAAAAAACAGAACAGAAAAAAAAAAAAAAAAAAAAATCCCCTCATACATCTTCAAGCTGGGCTGAGCTAGTGTTATCCAGATTTTCGTTCTGTGGGGGGAGATTTGGGAGTAGAAAATTTGTAGTTTACACTCTTTGGTTCTTCACATTATTTATGTGTTGTGAGACTTCAGCAAAGGCAAATCTACCAGGAGTAGCTTTTGAGAAACCACATCTATCCATGTACCCATTCACACAGGCCCACAGAACATGTTTTGACATGCCCACACACATAAGCACATGCACAGATGTACCCAAACTCAGGGCTAATATCAGAACCATCTTCCAAGTTAGAAAATGGTAGCACTTGCTCATCTGCTGTGTTCACCTCTTCTGGACTCAGGAAAATGGAAGGGGGCAGGAACTTTTGAAATGCCGATATTTGTGGATAAGAAAGCATTTGGTTAGCCAGAACTTCCCCTCTCTATATTAAAGGGAACATTTTCAGCGTTCATGGTCTTTTTTTTTTCAAAAGCCCACGGAAAGCTCATTTCTCCAAGGACAATGAGCAAGAAGATTTACCTAATTTGTTTTTAAACAAGGAATTGCCATATCAGGTATCAAGGACAGGCTGGAGGTAGTTAGCAAAGCACAGAAGGGATCGTCTCTGAGAAAGAAAAGTATGTGTTGGTATCATAGTACATGGAGAAAATTGTCACCTGCCGGCCCAAGAGATAAGTACCTTCTAGGTGTTACCAGAATGCCCAGTGGGTCTGCTACTTAACCAAGGAACTGACAAAGCAAGGTTAGGCACTGCTCTCAAGAGGGCTATGGCTCACATAGCAGGGAATAAGAAGGTACTGGAATGCTGCTGCTAATTGGGGCAGAAAAGATGGCTGATTGAAGGACATCATGGAAACTGGGTTAACATAGATTTTGAATCCTGTCAGAACTTCTGGGTTCAAATCACAGCTTAGCCACTTAGCAGCCTGAGAAAGGTACATTATTTTATGAACCTCTGTTTCTTCCTCTATAAAATAGGGACAATGACACTACCTTAATGGAGTGGTTATGAAGCTTAGCAAAATGTTTAGTGTGTGTCTCAGTGTTCAGCACTGGGTGATTGAAAAATAGAAATGATTGTGAGGAAGGTGGGAATGTGTCTACAACTGTACTGATCCTCAGCTGAGAATGAATGGTACTCATTGTGAGTTGGCAAAGATGACTTTAAAAGAGAATTCATTTTTTTTCTTGGGAAAAGGGACAGTGAGATGAGGTCACATACATTTCCCATGGCATAGCTTCAAGTTGGAGGCTAGGATATTAAATCTTTCTTTTCATTGCAGAATATAAATACACTCGCTGAAGGATAGAAAGTAGGTGGATGAAATCAAATAGCTTAAAGGTAGCATAAAAGAAATATAAAATAGAAAGCCAGATTAAAAAAGGATACCATTTCATATCTAGTGAATCCATGCAGTATCTCATCCACCATTTTTCTCATTGCCTTTCAGAGTTTATTGGAGCCTACAATATCTGTGAGACAGACGACCAGCTTTAAGGATGGGAGGAAGGGGGCTCCACTCTCTTCTTGTCTTGCTGTGATACTCAAGGACACAAAATAAGACCTTTAGAAATAATGTGGCTCACATAGCAGGGAATAAGAAATAAATAGAATGGCCGAGGCATGCAGCTCCCACAGAATGGCCCCATCCCTTGTACCTCTCTTCTTCTCAGGTTCCTTGAGGGCGGCCACTTGCTGGGTTTGCTGCACTGACCATCCAGGGAGTTGCCAGCTTATCAGCTTCCTCTTGTAAGACTCTGCTGCTGCCTGTAAAGGCCATGCCTTGGTGGGTGACGGCTTCAGGGGGTTCACGGACCCACTCCAGGGCAACCATGTTGGTGTGGCCTCTCTCTGGAATCTGATCCTGTGATACAGCTTTCACGGTTGTTCTGAACCTTGGATAGAGAGATGGTCTAGGTGGTAATGGGATTAAAAATATAAGAGAGAGAAGAAATGAGACTTAGGTCACTAAGTCCAGACTGATACTATATAAAGTTGTCACTTCTATGATTATTTTAATGAAATAAAGGCATCTTCTGGGATGATGATTCTCAAACTGTGGTATGAGAGCATGTGGTAGGCCTCCAGGACCTTTTGAGGGAATCTTCAGGACCAGAACTATTTTCATAACACTACTAAGATGGTAGTTGCCCTTTTCACCCTCTTTCTTGAGCGTGCAGTGGAGTCTTTCAGAAGCTCAGTGGTATGTGAGGGCATTGTTTATTCTGTGTGGTATGTACTTTTATGTTTTAAAATGTTCTCAGTTTCAATTTCAAATTTGACAGACATTGACAGACATATTCTTTGGTGGTTCTTAATAAATTTTGAGATTAAAGGGACCCCGAGACCGAAATGTTTGAGAACCACTCTTCTAGATTCTGGTTGTACTTTCTACTAAGGACTGGGGTGGGGAGGGAGGTTCGCCAGTGGTGGGGCTTGTTTTCCAGGCCTGGTCAGTGCTGTACAAGGACTGAAGCAGAAGAGACAATTAGCTACTGCACTGGTGACCTCATCCATCCCTCTAGGTGTTCCACTGGGAGCTCTGTGTGTTGTTGTGCACAGGCTCTGGATTCAGACTGTCAGCAAATGGATCCTGGCTTGATCACATCTTATATCTGTGACTTTAGGTGAGCTAATTAATTGCTCTGTGCCTCAATTTCCTTGTTTGTAAGTGAAGATCCACATCCTTTGCTCATAGAATTATTGTGAAGGCTTAAATGAGATAGTATAGGTAACTTGCTCAACCAGTACCTGCCTGTGCTGGTTATTCTCTATTTATCCCGTCCTGTCCCTGTCCACTCCCGTACAGGCTCCACTATTTATTTTAATACCAAGAGGGCCCACACATATGTGATAGAGAAAAGAGAGAGAGAGGAAGAGGGTCAGAGGGAGGAGAGCGAAAGCACCCCTAGTGGAGCCTGGTCAACACAAACAATTTTTTTTTCCTCCAGTCTTTCATCTTACTAAGACCCTGGGCACTGACAGCTCTCAGGATATTTTCCAAGCAGTCAGGGTAGGGACACAAACCCTAATGGGTCATGTAGGACCAGACATCCTCTGCACAGCTCTTAATCACTGTGCTATGGGTCACCCTCTACCTTTCTTTACCTCGTTCTTGGTCCTGGGAAAGTGAGGCAGGGCCACCTCCTATGGACTCCATCATCTGAATTTCTTTGTTCTCTAGCTTCCTGTTGAGTTTGGTAAGTGGAGATACCTGTAAGAGATAAGAAGTGGGGAGGAAGGGGTGAGGTATTTCTTTTCCTGCTCCTTCCTATTGGTGTCTGTTGCGCTGGCAGCAGCTGCAGCTCCGATGGCTGGGTGCTTCTCCATGGTTCCAGGTCTCACCACCTCCAGCAACACTGGCTCCTTCCTTCCCTTAGTCTAGTTGTATTCTGGTCTTGGGACCCCTTGCTGTCCTTCCTGGTTCTCTTGCCTCTTTAGAGACGCCAGTGTACACCTGTAAGTCATCTCTTTTAAGTTCTTCAAGGTACCAGCTTGTATCCTATGAGCAGTCTGGCTGACATGCTGGCAAACAGCATGGTCCCAGTGAGCATTAGCAGTGAGTATGACTCTCCCTTTGACCCTTGCTCCTGCAGGTGCTAATGATCTGCTAGGACTACTGCTTCCAACACCTTCTCTAGGCTCTTTGGCATGATAGCTACAGAAAGGGCTGTTTTCCCTCTTGCAGAGCTCAGATAAAATGACTGGACGTTTAGGGACCAAAGAATTAAGCAGAGCCCAAAGCCATAAATGCTACATGCTAACATGATTGGTGCTGAAAGTGAGTTCTTCTAGAGAACTCTTTGAACTGGCTTTTCAGAAAGGGGTCATTTTTCAATAGGGTGGGAGAAGTAGATGAGGGGCAAGTGTGGCTCAGATATGGTGGGCGGGGGGAACATATGACTGATGGGAACGGAGCCTTCTGAGGAGGTAGGGTGGCCAGCCGGGGCCCATCCAGGGCTGGGTGTGCCCACTGAGGAATCAGGCTTCTTCCCTGAAAGTCACTCAAGGTTTCTAAGCAGGGGCTGAAGTGATGGTGGCAGTGGCTGAAATGTGCACGTGGCTGATCCACATGTGGGCTACAAGAAAGAGAATGTGGAGGCAGGTGGGTGCTGCCTGGTCACCTGAAGGCGGAGCTGGAGGCTGATACTGTGGAATGGCCCCTAATAGGAGAGGAGAGCTGGGAGGGAGAGAGATTCTGAGGCTGAGAACTTTCTCACCCTAAGCCCAGTTCCCCCTCTGCTGAGTGTGGGTCCTGTCCATGGTGGGGTCAGCAGATGCTTGTCAGGGCCTTGGGGCCTGTTATTTCTGCCACTCACTCTATGGTGACCGCAGACAATCTGCTTTCCTTCTCTGGGCTTTGATCTTGCCTGAAAGGGAAGGATGTGACATGTATGGTCCTTAGAAGTCTCATGGTCTGCGCCTCGGTTTTCTCACCTGTGCAATGTGGACAACAGTATGGCACTTTCAGAATCGCCATTATTAAGGGAAGCATATATACTAAGGGATAAATACAGTGCCAGACACTTGATAAATCCCCACTAACAATTATATTTATCTTAGATATAATTTATTTAAAACTTGCCTGTGCTAGTTCAGCTGCAAAGGTGTGAGTGAGACCTCTGGTATTTGATTTTTAGTGCTAGGTTCTCCCAATTCTATTGTGTATGGTAATTCCTTACCTTCTTTTTTTTTCATTATTCAATGTTTATTTTATGCATTAAAATTTATTATATATGCAATTAAAGAAAAAAGAAGTCTCGTGGTCTGATGCCCTGTGAGTTTAGCTGCAAATACCACATGGCCTTCACTTCCTCCGACTGTCTTTCAATTCAGGAGAGAGTTTACTTTCAGAAAAGAGGCTGATGAGGGTCAACACTAATGAGAATGTGCTCCTGCTGTTTTCCAGTTACCGTGCTATAAAATGTCCCTACATTATCTTTCTGAATTGAGTTAAGAGTGTACTTCTCTCAGGATTGAACTTGGGTGAAGTAACAGAAAACCTGCCTTGGGGGGTTAGATCAGTATTTTTCTCATATAAAAGGAAGTACGGAGGTAGTTCTCTGCTGGCCTTCATTAAGTAGCTCAGATGTGTCAGAACAGACATATATGTGCTTGTTTTTTTTTTTTTTTTTTTTTTTTCCCTCATGGCCGCAGAAGAGCTGCTACAGCTCCATTCATCACCTTTGTGGGGGAAGGTACACTTCCAGGTGTGTTTGTCAGTCCTTTTTTATTAATAAAGAAATGTATTTTAAGTCTACTTCATTGACAGAAGAGGAGACAGGTCTAGAGAGGATGAGCCACTGGCAAACATGCAAGGTCAGCATGACTCTACTTCTCAGTCTTAGATTCCTCTCGTTTCTGGCCCTTGATCAGCAGAATCTGCTCATGGATTTTCATCACCAGGAGGTCTCTGTATTCCAGAGGAATCAAGTATAAGGCAGGTTAGTTGCTGCAGGGGAATCCACACTAGGGACACTCTTGGTTTCCTTAAGATGTTCTGATGCAATGTCTGTGAGCTTGAACTAAGCTTCTCCTTCTAGGTAGGAACAAGTAAAAGTAACAATATTCAGCCAAAGCATTTGATTGTGGTTGAGAGACAGACAACTTTCTTCCCTTGCTTATGTCTACTTGGTGACATCATGCTTCTTCCCATCACCTTTTCTAAAGCTACCTCTGTCCTCCTTCCTAATTCTCTTCACAGGCTCCCTAATGCCCAGGGGAAACAGCCCCATGGAGGCTAAAGTGTTCGCTTGCTCAGTCAGCTCTGCCCCCGCCCCTGACTGTGAGCATCCAGGACCCCTGTCCTGGACTGTAAGGATCAGCAAAGGGCACCAAGGCACAGGAAGAATGAGATTTGTTTTGTTCTTTTCCTCCACTGGAAAATTACCAGGTACTTATATTTTTCAAGAGATTTCATTTAAATGGAAGCAGAAACCTTGAAACAAATTGCGAATTAGAACTAAGTGTAGAGAACTGGAAATAGGAAGAACAAAATTTCTGTTCTTTTACATTGCTGTAGAGAAGTGGTGGGAAGACCAAGGGCAAGTCAGGCAGTGTAGCCCAGGGTGATATCCTCATCCCTCCCCCATACCAGTGGTTTTAGTCCAATAATGTTCTGTTTCAAATGTGGTTTATGGGAAAACTACTGTGCTCATAGACAAGGAGGTTGTATTAGGTTGGGCGTGGCATGAAGTAGGAGGCAGGTTCTTGAGTGTTTTTTCTCTGTTTTTATATGCCGGAGGGTATATGCCTGAGAGATAGAGATGGGGGGGGTGGGCAAGAAAGAGAAAGAGAGAGAGAGAGAGAGAGAGAGAGAGAGAGAGAGAGAGAGAATGGAAATAGAGAGAGAAATTACTTTACTCTCGATGAGGCCTGATCATACTGCAATAATCTTTTCTCCCTTCCTCCGTCCTGTCAGGATTTTGGGCACGTGTTCTCACTTACACCTGGCTGCTTTCTAAGCCTCTGGGGCCAGCCCTGGGTGTATGTTTTTGGTCCATCGAGTTCCAGCTGGTAGAGGGGCTGTTGCGTGGGTTTAGAACACTATCTAAACATGCGGCTGCTGGATTGGTCCACATTCAGAGCCTGCTCTGCCTCCCTCCCACAGGGGTGAACGGGGTGTGCCCACATTCTCCCTATTACCTCTTGAGCCTTTTTCTAACTAGTATCTGGCTAATACTCACCTGCTGGAACTCGGGAAGCTATGCCGTGTTCTCAGAATAGACAAGAAACTGTTTCTTTGGGCTCTGGTCGCCCTTCCTTGGATGCACTGAAATTCTTTGTTTTTCTTTCTCTTTGTGCATTTGTAAAATCTGTGAGAACAGGGATGGAGTCTCACTTCCCTCTGAATCCCCAGCCCCCAGCACAGAGCCTGACCAGATGGCACTCAATCATCCAGCACTGAACTGCTCTGAACAAACAGCTAGGGTATGCCACTCAGCAAGGGTATGTGATTTGGAGGAAGACTAGCCATGGTTCCTCTCTGCACTGTGGGACTCCCGGAAGCCATGCTCAGCTGCAAGAGATCTCTAGCATCCCGCACGATCATCTCTTCAAACAGAAATGGTGTTTGAGCAAGCATGCCCCTCTGTATTCCTTTGTTGAGGTTGTTCCCATTTAATATTTGCGCCTAGATGCACCCGTTCCTGCTGGAGGGCTTTAATAGCCCACTTGACATTTTCCATTTTTTGGATGGTTGTTCCTATTAAATTGTTGTAATGAAACAAATGAACATTAGTTGTTTTTTCCTTCTTCTTCAAAATCTGTTTCTAAATGGACTGTGTACCAAGCTTGCAACAGCAGTAGATATTCCCTGGGTGACTGAGCTGGTGCCTTGAAAGAAACAGCCTCAAAGTGGGCATTAGAGCCAGACCCCTGAGAAGAGATATTCCAGCTGTTTTATTTTGGAGATGAGGAAATGAGAGCGAAGGAGAGCTGTAATCACCGCATTCACATTGTTGATAGCACAGTTGGCCTTAAAGCTCAGAAACCTTTATCCCTCATGTTTATTTATTTTTCAATTATCAGTGAAATTGTCTTGTACTAAAGATTCTTTTAACTGCTAAAGCACAGAAGTAAGAATAAAAAAAAATTGGCCTGTATTTTCAGCACCTGAAACAATAACAACATTTTAGTATCTTTATTAGTTTTTCCATGTGTGCACATTTTACACTTATTTTAATAAATGTATAAACTTAAAAAGAAAAAAAATGAAGAATAAATAAAGACTCATCCATAACTCAAGTCTAGAGTTAAGTTTTATTAGCAATTTGTTATGTAGCCTTATGACATTATTTTTTCTTTCTCTAAATAAGTAAAAAGATAGGAAATACGCTATGTATCTTGTTTGGCAACTTGGCTTTTTGTCACTTACTAATACATCACGAATATCTTCTAGAACCAATAAGTACCCGCAGTCTCATTTTTGATGCCTAACTAGCAGCCCATTTTATAATGTGCCACAATTTATGTATCAGAATAGTCATTATTAAACATGTAAGCTTCTGCCTGTTTTTTTTTTTACTATTGTACATAGTACTTTGATAAATATTTTTGACTGTAGAAGAATACACTTTTGTACTAATTTACTGTTTTGTTAGAATAAATTAGAATAAGGGTAATTTATAGGTTAATGTGCTAGCACGTTTTAGAGAAATTTGACATGGACTTCCAAATTGCATTCCAGGAGAATGATGCCAGGTTATTTTTTTTACAGAAGCATATGAGAAAGCTCATTCCTTCACATTTTTGGTCCTTCAAATGTTCTTATTGCATCCATTTTGGTGAATTTGTATATTTCAAAATCAACTATTTCACTGAGATTTTAAAACTGGCTATCATACAGTTGGACATAGTTTTTTCTTACAATGAAGAACCAACCATTTTATGCCTGTGTCTATAAACCCTGTTTCATTCTTAACATGTCATTAAGAAGAAAAGAATGCTCCGGGCACATTTCAAAATGGTAATTCTCCCTCCGTCCTTGCTATTAAGCTAAAGTAGATTTTTCTCAAATTTCTGCTATGAGAACTTGAGAGAACTCCTAGAATTAAAGCGTACAAAATAGTAGGGATCCTCCCAACACCAGACCCATGTCTCTTCCCATAGAGTTTTAAACTCTCAGTTTACACAGAATCTGAGTACTTCACCATTGTAGTGCAGGTTTCGCTGCCTGTGTACATTTCTGCTCTAGTAAGTTGTGATTCCTTATACCCAACCATCTATCTCTTCAGTTTGGGGGCAGAGGTTTATCCTATGACTTCAGTTCTCTAATGCATGCATGAAGAGTTGTTGATTTTCAATTTCTTCAGCTCTTTTCTTGTGACAATGAAAGTGACAACTTGCAAGCTCCTTAATTGTGGGACTAGAAATCAGAAATCTTCCATTCTTATTATTTTCAATTATTTACTTATTTTTACTAATTAGTATTACAAGGTGTTTTTCTATATTGCCAGTCATTTCACAGGTTGTCTTTTATTCATTCTTTTTTTTTTTTTTAAGATTTAAATGAATTACTTACGGCTTTTATATTGAATAATTTCTCCCTCTTTCTTTAAGTTGCATTTTACTGTTATTCTTCTAGCTTTTTTGGGTTAGGCAGTTTGTGTTTATTCCATTGTTTATTTTCTTTCTTTTTTTTTTTTGGAGAGGTTTTGCTATAGGGCACGTGCGCTCGCCAGACAGACTGAGAGAGACAGAAAGTGAGAAATCACCCCCCATGGGGGATGGCCACGCTGCAATCCCTTCTCCTCCATTCTCCTCTTGGGATCTTGGGCATGCACGCACATGCGCCCGGCGTGAGTTTAAGCCACCGGGTCCGGGACTCGAACCACGGTTGACTGCTTGGGAGTCCAGCGACATAGCCATTATGCTAACTGCTGGTCCCTATTTTATTTCTTTATTCTGTTGATTTATTTTGGGAAATGGATTATCTATATGTCCAGGGCGTAAACCTCTTTAGGAGCAGGATCTTGTGTGTGTTTACAGGCGTGCATGCTTTCGAATTATAGCCTAGTGCGCAGCTCAAAGAAAATGCATAATCCACAATGGTTGAATGCATTAGTGAGTGAGTGAGTGAGTGTATGTTAGATTTAAGGTGTTTTTTCCACCTTATTCCATATATTCTCCCTGTTTAAGTTAATTTGGCTATTTCTTCAACATTCTACATTTTCTGCATTCAGAAATTTTTTTCCCTGAAACACACTATATTTACAGTTTTATGTCTCATGTTATAATATTAAGTCTGATTATCATATTATTTAATAAAGATTTTTATAATAATTTTATCTATTCATTTTCACTAGATACATCATATTTTACTTAACCACTAACTTATTGATGTAAATTTGAGATATTGCAAATTATTCTTGCTATTAAGAAAAATTACATGAATATTTTCATGCATTGAATTTGAAAAGTATTATAAGAACTTTCTTCATTTTAAAATGACTGTAGTTGGGGGCCAACAGGTGGCATGGTGGTTAAGGCACTAGGCTACCATATAGCAGACAACTGTTCAAGTCCTGGACCTGGAGGCTTGCTTTCTCACTTTCCCTCTCTCTCTGTCTCTCTGCTGAGCACACACGCACTACAGCAAATCAAAATGGTAATAATAAATAAACAAAATTAAATAAATTAAAAAAAAAATTATGGTAGTGAAATTTGTGGATCCAAGGGTTGACTATTTAGAGAAACAATTTTCCAAAAACATAGTGCTAAATTTGGCAACCAACAGCAATACATGAATGCACTGTCTCTCCATAGTTCTGCTAATTAGGGGTGCTGCCCATCCCTGTCTCCCAACTCTGGGTCCAGCCACTGCCATGTAATGCCCTTTATCTTTCCTTAGATTTTTGGAAACAGTTTCTAGTTCCTCAAATGGAAAGAAACAGAGAGTGAGAAAGATCAAGAATTAAGATGACAGGGACCAGCAGTTAGCGTAATGGCTATGTCTCTGGACTCCCATGTAGTCGACCGCGGATTGAGTCCCGGACCCAGCAGCTTGAACTCACGCCGGGCGTGTGTGCGTGCGTGCCTAAGATCCTGAGAGGAGAATGGAGGAGAAGGGATTGTGGCGTGGCCTTCCCCCCTGGGGGATAATTTCTCACTTTCTGTCTCTCTGTCTTTCTGGTGAGCGCACGTGCCCTGTAGCAAAAATCTCTCCCCCCCCCCAAAAAAAAAGAAAAAGAATTAAGATGACATACTTAATTATTTACTTTTTTTTTTTACTCTTCTTCTTTTTCTTTTTTTGAAACCTAAGATTCATTAAGGCTTTTTAAAGTTACAGAAGTATGGAGAAAAAAAGAAGCCCCAAATGGCTTGTTTGTTATTGAATACATTTCATAGGCTGAAAAGTCAAACTGAGTAGAAAACGGAAGAAAATGGAAAGCAAAAGCCTCATTTCCCATCTTCTGTTCCTTTCCCTGGAGGTAACTACTTCTAAATGTGCCTTTGATTCTTTCCAGAACACATTTATATATACTTACCAGCAAGTTTATTATATCTCATAGAATCCAAGATGCTTTTGTGCTGTTTTTCTCTAGGTCTGACGGGAAGGATAAATGAATGTTCTGGACACAAAACCTGTAGCTGCCATCTCACTAGAATAGTTGTGGAAGGTCTGGAATTATAAAAAAAAGTTCTTTCTAGAAACTAAAACAAACATACAAACTTTAAAATAAATGGGTGACATGGGTATTGCAAATAAAACAGAATGTACCTATGTTTATATATTTTTATCTACATTAAAGTGTCATATTATAACTGACCCTTTGTATCCGTGGGTTCTACATCCATGGTTTCAACCAACCACAAGTAAAATATATATATAAAAAAAACCAACCTAAAATCAGTTGCATCTGTACTGAGCACATACAGACTTTTTCTCTTGTCTCTTGTACAATATATAGAGTTGTATGGCAACTATTTAAATAGCACTTAAATGGTATTAGGTGTTATACATAATCTAGAGATGGTTTAAAGTATTATCTATGGAAGAATGTACATAGGTTATATGCAAATACCACTCCATTTTATATGAGAACGAGAAAAAATTCATTTAGTATATTGTAATGATACACAATGATTGAATGTTAAAAAAAAAAAAGAAGAGAGACTTGAGCACCCACAGATTTTGGTATCTGTGGGAGGCCTGGAACTAATCGCCTGAGGGACTGACTATATTTACACTGCTCTGCATCTTGCAAAGAAGTTAAATAAATTTCAGTAGGCCACACAAATAACTTTGGGAGAAATAAAGATTTGAAGATTTGAAGCAGGTTTATCTGTTATAGAAGCACCTTTTTTTTTTTTTTTAGTTTTTTTGTCATAGAGTACATGTACTTGCTGAAGAGAGACAGAGAGGGAAAGTGAGAAATTACCCCTTTCCCAGGGAAGATAGTCATGCCACAATCTCTTATCCTCCATTCTCCTCTTGAGATTTTGGGCATACACACACACACACACACACACACACACACACCTGGCATGGTCTTCAAAATACCAGGTCTGGGACTTGAACCTAGTCAACCATGTAGGAACCCAGTGCCTTCACTACCACATTTCCTGCTGGCTGTGAAGCACATATTTTTAACCACTGTGCCTTCTGCCTCCCGGATGTCATACTGGGGACCCATAGAGAGCCATGACGGGGAAGTAGAGTTGATTCAATGTCAGAGACAACTCCAGTGGTGTGGTCTGTACAAGGAGTGAGCTGGATCTGGTCACATTTTACCAATATGATCTTTAGTTCTAAGTAGGAAAATAATGATGATGAACCTGTAAGCTATCATAAATTTAGAATAGAGGAGCTGTCCCATGATAAACTCTGGGACAGGTTAAGCAGTTGATAGTCTCATGTCTTTTGTGAAAAGCATGAGGCAGGGTTGTTGCTTCAGCTCTGCCCCTGACTCATGGTAATACATTGAACTAATCAAGTCTCTGTGGTTCAGGTTCCATATCTGTAACATGGGGAAAACTCAACTTAGTGAATATAAATAAACATTCTCTCTCATTGATTCCATGATTAAAACATTTTGAACCAATAGGTTTGTCAGGTAGGAAGGAAAAATCTCATTAGACAGCAATGTTTAGGAGTAGAGACTTTCAGCTTGGGCGAGGTTGCTTTGGGAACTTTTCCTACTTAAAATTCTCAAAAGGAAATACAAGGCCATTCTTTCTTATCTTTTCAAGACTTCATGGAGTCTGACAGCAAGAAAAGTGAGCAAAGGTAGAAAGGCCTGGGATCAAAGAGAGCTTCGTTTATAACAGAACTAATACTGTGTCCTGTCTTGATTCCCAATGCTGGACTCTCCTACTTACAGACTAATTCCATTGGGATGCCATAGCTGATATATGCACCCTATGACAATGACCTAAGTTGCCAGTGGGATGAACCAAGGTTTTTAACCAATCCACAGAAGACTATCCATTAGAGGGATAAGATTGTGTGAACAGGAACACTTTGTATGCTTTTATTTGTCTTTGGGTTCCACAATCTCTTTCTGGCTACTTGTTAAATTAATTGATTTATTTATTCTACTAACATTTACTGAGCACCATCTATGTATCAGGCATTTTCCTGGATGTTGGAGACAGGCTAAAAACAAAGAATGACCAAATTGGAGTGAGGTGCCCTGGTGGCTATTTTTTTCTTTCTTCTTCTTTTTTTCTTTTTTAAAGAGAGGTTTTGGCTATAGGGGTGATGGCCACACTGCAATCCCTTCTCTTCCATTATCCCCAACCACAAGTAAAATATATATATAAAAAAAACCAACCTAAAATCAGTTGCATCTGTACTGAGCACATACAGACTTTTTCTCTTGTCTCTTGTACAATATATAGAGTTGTATGGCAACTATTTAAATAGCACTTAAATGGTATTAGGTGTTATACATAATCTAGAGATGGTTTAAAGTATTATCTATGGAAGAATGTACATAGGTTATATGCAAATACCACTCCATTTTATATGAGAACGAGAAAAAATTCATTTAGTATATTGTAATGATACACAATGATTGAATGTTAAAAAAAAAAAAGAAG
>NW_006207133.1:6118813-6147286 GCF_000334495.1 Tupaia belangeri chinensis
TCCCAGGGAAGATAGTCATGCTATTATCTTTTATCCTACATTCTCCTTTTGAGATTTTGGGCATACACACACACACACACACACACACACACACACACACCTGGCATGGTCTTCAAAATACCAGGTCTGGGACTTGAACCTAGTCAACCATGTAGGAACCCAGTGCCTTCACTACCACATTTCCTGCTGGCTGTGAAGCACATATTTTTAACCACTGTGCCTTCTGCCTCCCGGATGTCATACTGGGGACCCATAGAGAGCCATGACGGGGAAGTAGAGTTGATTCAATGTCAGAGACAACTCCAGTGGTGTGGTCTGTACAAGGAGTGAGCTGGATCTGGTCACATTTTACCAATATGATCTTTAGTTCTAAGTAGGAAAATAATGATGATGAACCTGTAAGCTATCATAAATTTAGAATAGAGGAGCTGTCCCATGATAAACTCTGGGACAGGTTAAGCAGTTGATAGTCTCATGTCTTTTGTGAAAAGCATGAGGCAGGGTTGTTGCTTCAGCTCTGCCCCTGACTCACGATAATACATTGAACTAATCAAGTCTCTGTGGTTCAGGTTCCATATCTGTAACATGGGGAAAACTCAACTTAGTGAATATAAATAAACATTCTCTCTCATTGATTCCATGATTAAAACATTTTGAACCAATAGGTTTGTCAGGTAGGAAGGAAAAATCTCATTAGACAGCAATGTTTAGGAGTAGAGACTTTCAGCTTGGGCGAGGTTGCTTTGGGAACTTTTCCTACTTAAAATTCTCAAAAGGAAATACAAGGCCATTCTTTCTTATCTTTTCAAGACTTCATGGAGTCTGACAGCAAGAAAAGTGAGCAAAGGTAGAAAGGCCTGGGATCAAAGAGAGCTTCGTTTATAACAGAACTAATACTGTGTCCTGTCTTGATTCCCAATGCTGGACTCTCCTACTTACAGACTAATTCCATGGCCTTACTTTTGGGATGCCATAGCTGATATATGCACCCTATGACAATGACCTAAGTTGCCAGTGGGATGAACCAAGGTTTTTAACCAATCCACAGAAGACTATCCATTAGAGGGATAAGATTGTGTGAACAGGAACACTTTGTATGCTTTTATTTGTCTTTGGGTTCCACAATCTCTTTCTGGCTACTTGTTAAATTAATTGATTTATTTATTCTACTAACATTTACTGAGCACCATCTATGTATCAGGCATTTTCCTGGATGTTGGAGACAGGCTAAAAACAAAGAATGACCAAATTGGAGTGAGGTGCCCTGGTGGCTATTTTTTTCTTTCTTCTTCTTTTTTTCTTTTTTAAAGAGAGGTTTTGGCTATAGGGGTGATGGCCACACTGCAATCCCTTCTCTTCCATTATCCTCTTGGAATTTTGGGCACATACACGTGCCAGGATAAATTTTAAGCTGCCAGTTCTGGGACCCAAAATGTGGTCGGCTACATGGGAGTCCAGCAGTGTAACTATTACGCCATCTGCTGATCCCCCGGCAGCTATTTTAAATAGGATAGCTGGGGGTGTCTATCTCAGGGATATATTTCTGTGAAGAGAGAATGTTTCTAGACAGAGGAATAATAAGAACAAAGGCTCTGATAAGGCTGATATGTTTGAGAAACAGCAAGAAGGCTCAAGTGACATGAAAGAGATAGCAGGTCCTGAGCCCAGGTAGCTCTGGAGGGGCCAAGTCCCACAGGCCTAATCAGGCCTGGTAGGAAGTGTGAATTGTAGAGAAGCCATTAGAGGGTTTGAGAGGACATGACTCATGCTCTGCTTTCGGTTTAAATCTAGCTTCAGTGTGAAGTGTTAATTACAGGGGCGAGCGTTGAAAGGGACAGAAGCCCTGATTCTGGAAGAAATGATGACAGCTGGGACTGAGAGAGTAGTGGCAGAGATGGTGGGAGGTGTCTGGATTCTGGCATATTTGGAAAAGGAGCCAAGAGAATTCACTTCTAGATTGGGTGTGAGAGGTGGGGGAAAGAGAAATGAGAACTATTGAGAATTTTGTTTTTTGCAACTGGATGAATGGACACATCATTTACAGAGGTGAAGAGGTCTGGGAAGGAGGAGTAGGCAAGAGCTGCCAATCAAACATTCTGTTTGGATTCATTCGAGGTTCGAGAGGAGATGTTGGGGTTGGAGTCAGATATAGGAATTTTGACTTCATAGGTGTGATCTAAACTAGGCAGCGTCTAGGTCTTCAGCAGCTATGTGGATATTGTGAAGACCATAGGGCTGGATGAATGTGAGATGTCTTGCAGCAAGCTGAGTTGGGCCATGTCACATCATGTCATGCTTAAATTGGGTCTAGGTTTAGGAAGTTTGTGGAAGGGCCCTGCTTTGGCTAAAAGTCCCTGTTGGCTCTTCATCCCACCTACTCTGGGAGCTGTGAATTCTGTAATTATTGGCCAAGTGACAACATTAATAAAACTAGTAATTCAAACTTCCTCTATAGTCTTTGTTAAGCTCTATTACCTTTTGGTTAGAAATGAAGGTGAAGAGAAAGGAATGTGAATACTCTAGACCCCTAACACATTGATAGCATGGTTAGCAACTCCCCTTAAGAATAAACTCAAAGTATACTCCATGAGATACAAATAACACGTAGGGAGGTTGAGTTCTTTCCTGGTACTACTGCACCTGGGTTTTATAGACATAGGTTATACTGGTGGCAGGATTAGACCCCAGGGCCATGAATTCTGTGGGAACCTTTAACCGGTTAAAGGCACTTTAGGTTATGTCATGACTTCAGCTGGGATTAGAAGTGTAGGTATACATTAGAGAAAGCTGCTTTAGAATTCTGGTTCTGGCCTTCAGAGATGCCATCCATGTCATCAGACAAACAAGATTAAACTACCTCTAGATGTTTGTGGTCTTAGAAGGCACCAATGGGCGTCCATCTTTGTGATGGGACTTCTTTTGGCTCACTTCTCTGTTCTGCTTGCCTTCCATCCTCAATAAGCGTTTTCCTGGAGGAACTTGTTAGTTTTCAATATAAACAGGCATTCAAGAAAAATATGTCAAATGAATGAATATTCACATTTTATATGGAAGTCCAGGCAGCATTAGCTCTTCTTTTAATATTATAACAAAAATTCTAGCTTTCAGCTTACCACTTCCTAAGACTGGTAATTTCGATGGAGTTGCCTGCCCATGACTCAATTTGACCAATTCATTAAATTATTTGACAATTAAAGAAAATTATTACTTATTTTTTCCCAACTTTATTAAGGCATAATTGACAAATTAAAATGACACACATTTATGATATACAATTTGATGTTTTGATATATGTATACATTGTGAAATAATTAAGTCAGAATAATTAACATATCACCTTACATATTATTTGGTGCAAGAACATTTGAAATCTAATATTTTAGCTATTTTCAAGTATACAATACATTATTATTAACTATATTCACCAGTGTAGATAATAGATCCCCAGAACGAACTTCTCCTTTCTAACTACAACCATACCATTTACCCAACATCTACTCAGTCCTCTAACTCCACCAACATCTACTCTCTACCCTTGTCCCTGGCAACCACTTTCCTACTCTCTGCTATGAGTTTGACTTTTTACATTCACATGTAAGTGAGGTCATGCAGTATTTGCCTTTCTGTGACTGTCTTATTAAACTTAGCACCATGTTCTTCAGATTCATCCGTGTTGTCACAAATGATTTCTTTCTTTTCAAGGGATGAATAATATCCCATGTATACTTATTGCATCTTCTTTAGCCGTTGATTTGCTGATGGATGTTTAGGCTGATTGATTCCATATTTTGCCTGTTGTGAATTATCTGTGGGGGATGCAGTAGTGTAGATATATTTTTGAGAAACCTCCATTCTTTTTTCCATAAAGGCTATATACTAATTTACATTCCTGCCAACAATGTATACGAGTTCCTTTTTTCTCCACATCTTCACCAGTGTTTGTTATTTTTTTGTGTTTGACAAATACTTGTGGCTTACCTGTGTATCAAGCATTCATCTAGGCATATAAATATAGCAATGTATAAGACAAGTCTTTGCCTTCCCAGAGGACTTTGCATTTTGATGGGAGTAGACAGTAGTAGGTGGTGGATAAGTAAAGAAATAAAATACAGTGAATATCAGGTAGTTGTAAGTGCTATAAGGAAAAAAAAAAGAAACAAGAGAATAGAATATGGTGGAGGTGCAGATTTGAATGGGGTAGTGTAGGAAGGCCTTCTAAAGAGTGACGTTTAGTTAGAGAACTGAGTGAATGGAGGGAGATAGTCTAATGGAGGTCTGTGGCAGACTGAGTCAGAAGGAACTTCAGTGCAAGTGCCCTCAGGCAGGCATGAGATGACGGTTCTGAGGCAGCCAGCAAGGAGGTCACAATGGCCGAAGCTGAGTGGGAGCTGCCAGAGGGTCTGCAAGAAGTTTAAATTTTATTCAATGAGAACAGAGGGTCATTTTAGAAAAGGAGTGAACTTGTCAGGCTTAAGTTTTCAAAGGATCAGTTTCACCACCATGTGGATTGTAGGGGACAAGAATGGAAATGAGGAGATTGGTCAGAAAGCCTGTGCAGTAAGGTGTGAGGTGAGATGAAACTGAGTTAGGATGGTATCAGGGAAGGAATCAGCTCCTGGAATATTCCGAGCCTATGGAATTTATCGATGGTTTGAATGTGGGTGGGGGGATGTGGAGAAAGAGAGAGAGAGAGAGAGAGAGAGAGAGAGAGAGAGAGAGAGAGAGGGAGAGAGGTTAAGAATACCTCTAAGAGATTTGGCCTGAGCAATGGGTTGCGTGGGATGAGAGGGAGACATAGCTGGGGAGAGATGGGATATGGTGCAGGTTGGCAGGGGGCTAGAGTGTATACATATAAAAACCACCCCACATGTATTTGGGACACAAGCCACTGTGAGAACACAGATCAGCCCGTTAACAATGGGGAAGAGACAGTGGTCATGCTTGTAGGAGAGGCTGGGCATGACACTGTTTAATCCTTTTTCTTTTGCTCTGATAAGAGAAAAATAACTGGCCTAATGTTCCTTCATAAGTGTAGCTAACTTGCCAAATGGCAAAAGCTCTTTGTTCATCAATGAGGGTGAGGTTATCTCCATAGGACAGACGAGAGCTTTGAAAGGGCTATGTGTGACTCATGCTTATCAGCGGCTTGGCTTCTGTAAAACTCCTAATGACCATCATTTTGTCTTTTCTGTTCCCCATTTGCCTTTTTTACCTGTGTTGGCAAAATATACACTAAAACCAGAATCAAAGCACATGATATTTAAATTCTCGCAGCAAGAATGTGTGCCCTATAGATGTGCTTGTGAAGGAGGATAAGGAAGAGAATGTCAGTGTGCCCCCAAGCCTATACCCAAAGCACGCAGTGCCTTATCTCAGCCATATAAGAGAAGAGGCAACTCACCAATTCTGTGGAAAGTTCTGGGCTGCAGGAGAGTGTTTTTAGTTTGTCTGTTTCTCTAACAGATTTTTAAGAACCCAAAGATTCCCTAACTAGATGTTTGGTGTGAAAAACAGGGATGCTGAGTGTTTTGGTAATTCAAAGGAATGAAACAGGAGCTCTAAACCTTTGCTATGCCCACTATGTGCTCCATATGAGGAGGATCTTCAAAAAGTTCACGGAAAATGTGTATTATTTAAAAATCTATGCCTAGATTTTAATATTTTTGCACCAAAATAAACCCATATTTTTAATTCCATTTTTCCATGAACATTTTAATGTACCTTTGTACTCCTATAATTTCCAGAGAGGGAGGGCAGACTCAGATCTTGTCACTAGGTGTTGGACATGAATGGATTCTTTCTTCATTGAAGAAACAGTAGGGGGCTCTCTGGCAGAAGATTAGTTCTCTTGGAGCTCCAACTATTGAGCAGAGTCCTCAGGGCCTTAGTGGTCACTAGTAGTGGTGCCTCAATGCGCCTCTGGTGGAGGTCCCTACGGCGATACCCAGTGAGTTCTCCTGAAGACACATTTCTTAGACTTCTGTATTCTCTAAGACATCAGAGAATGGCTTTTGTTTGAACCAAAGGTAAGGTATATGGCAAATCAAATACAGATTGTTAAAGTTCCAGGAGGGTAAGCTGGAGTTTATATTTTAGTGGACTGGTCGATCTGCTTGCCGCTCTCCCAGTTTCCCAGTAATGATTTCTCAATACCTTTTTTCACCCAATGGAATCTCTCTCCAAAGACACTTGGTTAAAACCCAGGTCACCAGAGGGTAATCTTTACTGCCTTAAATCTGCAGTGTCTGATATGATAGCCACTGGCTACCACTTGAAATGTGGCTAGTCAGAATTGAGATGTTTTATAACTGCAAAATTCACACCAGATTTCAAAATCTTAGTTTTTTTTTTTTTGAAGTAAAATAGCTCCTTCATTTTTTTTGTCATATTACCGGGTATGTTAAAGTGCTAATATCTGGGGAATATTTGGTTAAAGAAATAATAATGTTAATTATTAATGTTGTTTCTTTTTTACTTTTTTGTAATGTGGTATTCTAGTCAATTTTGTCTTGACTATGTGATTCAGCCTCAGCCTGAGCTGGCCCCGGATCATGGGCACATATATACTCAATATACTCAGGAGGGCCACCAGATGTAAACCCAGAACCTTCCCATGTGGCTCAGACTCACAGAGCATTGTGTTTTACTGCTGCGCCACTGTCCAGCCTCTGATTGGTGCTTCTTTTTCTTCTTCTTCTTCCTATTCTTCTTTTAATTTGCTAGAGGGCACATGTACTTGAGAGAGAGAGAGAAGAAAATGGAGAGAGAGACAGAGAAAGAGAGCATTCCCCTATGGGGGAAAGTAACACTGGAATCCCTTTCTCTCCATCTCTCTCTCTCATTTTGGGATTTGGGACATTCATATATGATACCTGGCATGTTTCTCAAGCAGCTGAATTTGAGACTTGAACTATGCAGTTAACCATGTAAGATCCAGCTGCCTTAACCACCAGGTCACTGCTGGCCATCTGGTTGGTCCTTTAGATCTGGGTTTAAGTCCTCACAACAGCCTCACAAGCAGATGTTACCATTAATAATTAATAGACAAGGAAGTCAAAGCACTGCAAAGTTAGACAACAGGGCTCTAGAATGCGATTGTGTTGTACTCAGAGTTCATAGGTATGTCCTTCCTTAATTTAAAGGTCTCTTTTCTTTTGTCCTGTTGCCAGCTGTCACTCCCTCCTGCTGGTGTCATGGTTAACATTGCCAATTTTCTGCTTTCACTTGTAACTTGCTGATTTTGATTTGCTTTTAGCAGCAAGATGAAAAACCCCAGATTCTTCCGCCACTCTTCAACAGTGAAACCTGGGGCTGTTGCTCTATGTTTGTTCTGTTGTCTCTGGGCCTTTTTATTTATTGATTGAGTTTTAAGAGGTTTTTGCCTTAGGGTGCATGCACTCATTAGAGAGAGAGAGCGAGGGAACGTGAGAATCACCGCCCACCTCCCCCACCACCCTGGGGAATGGCCACACAACAATCCCTTCTCCTCCATTCTCCTCCTGGAGTCTTGGGCATGCACACACAAGCACCTGGTGGAATTTTGAAGTCACTGGGTTCAGGATTCAAACCAGAGTCAGCCATGTGGAAGTCCAGCAACATAACCACTATGCTACCTTCTGGTCCCCCATCTCTGAGCCTTTAAAGAAACCCAGGCTGCTCACTCACAGGCTCTGGGCAACAAGTACACCTCCACTGCATCCCCTGCTGGGGGTCTCAATATCCACCCAGGAACCTATCCTATATGCCAGCTCCAGTCATGACTCTGTGTCTGCCTGGTGCTTTCACTCTCAGTACTGACTCTGGGCTAAACGTTTGCTCTGATGACTTGTGTACCACTTTCTTTGACTTCCTGTGTACACTCCTCTCTGTCTTCCTGTTTCCCTTTTGGACTGCAGGTACCCTAATTTTACCTATACCAACAGTTCTGAAGAAGTAAGATTGCTGATGAACCAGGCCCTCAGATCTCTCCTCATGTGGACTAAATCCTTAGTCTTTCAGGGGCATGTAGGGGCCATCAGAAAATACATACTAGTGTGACCAGCAGTTAGCATAATGGCTATGTCGCTGTACTCCCATGTAGTCGAGCACTGTTTGAGTCCCGGACCTGGTACGCTAGGCGCGTGTGCATGTGTGCCCAAGATCCCGAGAGGAGAAAGGAGGAGAAGGGATTGTAGCTTGGCCATCCCCCCTAAGGGGTGGTTTCTCGCTTTCTGACTCTCTGGCTCTGTCTTTCTGGTGAATGCACACACCCTATAGCAAAAACCTCTCAAAAAAAAAAAAAAAAAAAGAAACTACATACAAGAGTCCATTGACTCAGCCACTCATGGGAGGGGATCTTGCTTATTAGTTATTGTAGCTGAATGCTGGAGACTTGGCGTTGTCTGAAGTTTGACTCATTATATGTATAATTGTGGTTAGTTTTCTAAATATAAATATATGTATATTTGGTTGGACAATATAAATATACTTAAAACTTCCAAGTTAATGTGTGCTTAAGGGTTTATGTGTAAACTTTTATTTATTTATTTATTTTTACTGTCAGAGGGGATATGTGTGCACCCGGGTAGAGTGTGGAGAGAAAGTATCCCACAACAGGGCCTACCTACACTGAAATACGGTTTTCTCCATTTCTTCACCCCTTCAGGATCCTGGGCATGTGTGTGCATGTGCATCTGGTATGTTACCACAAAGGCTGAGATTCGAACTGGATTGACCATTTGGGATCTGGCTTCCTTTGCATAGCACTTAACCTCTACCCTATGCAGTTAAATGTGTATATTTAATTGCCAGTGGACATATGTGTTCACCAGAGATGGCGATAGAGACCAAGCACCCCCAATGGGATACATTCATGTTGTAATCTTTCTTCTTCTACTTTGTCAACTCGTCAGATTTTAGAAGTATGCATGTACATGTGCCTAAAATTGTTTTCAGGATGCCAGGCCGAGTATTCAAACTGCTGTCAGCCATGGGCTTTTTATGTCCAGCATTTAACCACTGCTCTATGAAACTAGCCCTATATATATTTTTTGGCATTCTTATTCCTCAATAGCTAATGATTTCAAAGAACAAACAGTTACTAGATGCCTTGGTTGTTGAGTTTGGAAAAGAATAGATTCTATAACTTGGGCCCAAACCACTGGACTACTATGTCCAATTCAGTCACTGAAATGGGTAGAGGGACTATTGCTTGATGAATGACTCCAGGCTCATCTTGGTAGAGGTGTGCCCAAGGATAGGGTTCTTTTTTAAATTAAAAAAATTTTAATATTACATTTAATCACATATATCTTTACAGTGTATTACATTTCTTTTTTTTAGCATGATTACCATGCATATCAGTCAAGACAAAAACATTACTATACACATCATCATCAGCAAATAGCTTTTCATGTTTTTGCCAATTAAGGATAGCATTCTTCATCTTTTTTTTTTTTTTGGAGAGGATTTTTGCTATAGGGCGCATGCGCTCGCCAGACAGACAGAGAGAGACAGAGAGATAGAAAGTGAGAAATCACCCCTCAGGGGGGATGGCCATGCCGCAATCCCTTCTCCATTCTCCTCTTGGGATCTTGGGCATGCATGCACACACACCCGGTGTGAATTTAAGCCACTGGGTTCGGGATGCGAACCGCGGTCGAATATGTGGGAGTCCAGCGACATAGCCATTACGCTAACTGCTGGTCTCGCATTCTTCATCTTTAAGATAAACTTAAGCCCAGGCATCATGGCCCAGATCATGCTGGGACTGGTCAATAACAGCGGCAAGTCATGGCACTCGAAGTCTTTCTGTAGGAAGTTTCTAGATCCTCCTGCTTCATTTTTGTGTTGGTCTTTCTCTCTCTTGCCAATGAGACTGGCCTGCCTTCTGCTTCTGCCCTTTACTGTGGTTTCTGTCAGGGTCTTGACACTGACTGGGTCATGGGGCTCAGGGTCCTTAGCTGAACCTACAACATTCTGTAGTCTACAATGTGGCCTGTGTGGAATTGGGAGGGGCTCCCAAGTGCCCTGGAAACCTGAGGGGAAGAAGGCATCATGGGGCACCCATAAAAAGAGACCGAGAGTGTCTGAATTCATTTTTTAATTTTTTTCCCATTCCTCTCTCTGTGTAGGTAAAATTCACGCCATACGGCATAATTCCTTTGTCAGATGGAATAGGGATAAATGGATTTAATTTATTTTTCTGGATGCTGCCCTGCCTTTGTTGTTGTTTAGTCTGACTCCTTTGACCATCAGAATGAGTGCTGCATTTCAGAGGCAAGTAAGGAACAGATAAAGAATTTGTGTATAATAGGAAACCAGTCTGAAGGAAACAGGTAGGTGGTTTTCAGTTCTAAGTAGAGAGAGGGGCTGTAAACAAATATTAACACTACTTGATGAAAATACGAAGAGCTGTTTCCATCCCAGGCTTTCTCCATGAACCACTATCAGTAATGAATAAAGGAGCTGACCAGCTTGGGATGGATAAGCCTTCCTTGAGTTGTTGCAAAGGCACAGAAATCATATGCGGAACTATTTAATTTTTGCTTTCCCTTTGCTAGGAAGAAAAAGAAAAAAGGGACAAGTCAAATATCTTCAAAATCTGATTTGACTTTTTCCAGTGGGATCATCTATCTTCCCTATATCTGCTTTTGCCAGTTAAACACTAATGATGCACGTTCTAAGACATGATCTGTGAGTGCAATTTATTTCTGAATTCAAGCATTTCTTCTTAGGAGTATTTGCTATAATGGATATACTGAAATAATATCAGGGATTAAATAAAAGAGGCACTTCAGAGAAAACAAATACACCAGTGGAGACTCCACTGGAGAAACAATTTTTACTTGTCTACTCACATCCAAATTCAATAGACATTTTCTAGAGGAGTTCAGCTTCTGGAAATAAAAGGAACTGATGAATGGTGACTAGGAGCTACTGTATATAGCCAGACACGGTACTAGGTACATTCTATTTATGATCACAATTTTTACTCTTAACAGCGCCATTGGTTGGCTATTACTATGCCCATTGCATAAATAGAAAATTTAGTTCCTATTCCTTGAGAAGAATTAGCTAAGAATGGCAATGTTAATAGTTGGTTTTATGCTTTCTTATGATGGCTGGTATCATTCCTCTTGTTTCCAATGACCATCACCAGGAGGTCAGTGATGTTTCCATGACAACCAATCAATCAATAATGACTTCTTTTTCTCAGCCTAGGATTTCTTTTTCTCTGAAAGGCAGCTTATACCAGATAGCCCAGACTAGTGGGCAAGTAGGATTGAATTCACAAAGGGTATTCAGGGAAGGTGTGGACAAACCTCTGCTAAGAAATGCTCAGTTCTGCGACCAGCATTTGGTGTAATGGCTATGTCACTGGATTCCCATATAGTTGACTGCAGTTTGAGTCCCAGATCCGGTGGCTTAAACTCACACTGGGTGCATGTGTGTTCATGCCCAAGATCCTGAAAGGAGAACGGAAGATAAAGGATTGCGGCATGGCCTCCCCCCCGCCCCCTGGGTGTGTGTGTGTGTGTGTGTTTGTGTGTGTGTGATTTCTCACCTTCTGTCTCTCTGTCTTCCTGGCGAGTGCATGGACCCTATAGCATAAACCTCTCCAAAATAATAATAATAATAATAATGCTCAGTGCTTATTTATAGTCACTCTGGTACACCCCACTCCTCATGCACTTCGAGTTTACTTGGCATTTTTGTGTGACATTTGTGTCATCTATCCAATTATCATGAAGTTACTCTCTATTTGTTTTGGGTATGTGCTGTTCTTTTGCTTCTTACATATTTCCTAGTGAGCTTATCTCTTGATAGAAATACAATAGCAATTCTTTTATTTTTTAAAGATTCACAGAAAAGTTGAGAGGAAAATAGGGATTTCTCATATACTTCCTATCTGTACACATGCATAGCTTTCCCATTATTAACATCCACCACCAGTGGTACATTTGTTATAATCAATGAACTGTGACATATATAATCACCCCAAATCTTCTAGTCCACATTAGAATTCACTCTCGGTGCTGTAAATTCTATTGGTCTGGGCCAATGTATTATGGCATGTATACACCATTATAGTACATTTCTTGGGATGCTTAGTTCTTGATAGGAATACAATAACAATTTCTTTCTTCAAAAACATTTCTGGGCTCTTTTTATAGGTGAGTCATTATGACAGGTGATGAGGATAAAAAGGTAAATTGATATACATTCTTTGTCTTCAATGTGCTCACACTTATATTTAGAAGACAAAGGTGGGTAAGTAGATATTTATAAAACTGTGTGGCAATTGTAGGGGTAGAGAAATTCAGAAGTTGAAATGGGAGCTAAATCTAATTGGAAGGTTCACAAAAGACTTTCTGGAGAAAGAAATGCCCAAATTGAATCTTGAAGGATAGTAGAGTTGGTCAGATGAAGAGAGTAAGTACAGAAGGGATGGTAGTGCATTTGGAGAACTGCAAGCTGTTTGATGTGGCTAAAGCATAAATTGAGAAGTATGAAAGGTCAGGAGTTGAGACCAGTGAATAGAACAACACTGCAAAGAGTTGTGGGATTGTGGGGATTGTTTGAAGGGTTTTAAGCTGGAGACTTAAATGTTCATATGTGTATTGATGAATATACATAGTTCATATTTTTTGTGTGCATACCATAGACAAATATTCTGGGAAAGTCAAAGTGAAGTGGAAGGTGCATTATCTTGTCCCAATGGCTCCTTGTGGACAGAGTTCTATTAGCTACTAGAAAGGCTTTGTGCATCAGTGTCCTCCTTACTCTTGATCACATTTTTCTCTCCCTTCCTTCTTTTCTTTCTTGTTCTTCCTTTCCTCTCTTTTTTCCTTTCCTCTTTCCCCTTTCCTTTCCTTTTGTTCCTTCTTTCCTTTCCTTTCCTCTCTTTTCCCCCTCCTTTCTCCTTTTTCTCATTTCCTTTCTCCTTTCTTTTTTCCTTTCCTTTCCTCTTTCCTCTTTCCCCTTGCCTTCCCTTCCCTTCCCTCTTTCCTCTTTCTTCCCTTTCGTCTTTCCTCTCCTTCCTTCTTTTTTTTCTTTCTCTCCTTTTCTCTTTCATTCTGTAAGGACAATAAGAAATCTTTTAGGCTCCCAGAGTTCAGGGATCATATTCCTGCTTTGACATTTACTAATTATTTGATCTCTGACAAGTCACGCAACCTCTTTTTGTTTAATGTTTTTGACATAGTGTGTGTGCACTTGCTGGAGAGCAACAGAGAGAGGGAGTGAGAAGTCATTCCCTCAGGGATGGTCACACCACAACCCCTTGTCCTTCATTCTCCTCCTGGCATTTTGGGCATGCACACACACACACACACACACTGGTGTGATTTTCAAGCTGCCAGGTTCAGGACTCACACTGCAGTCAACCATGTGGGAATTGAGCACCTTAACCACCGTGCCATTTGTTAGTCCCTCAGTCACACAACCTCTTTGAGACTCATTTGCTCATAGGTAATATGTGATAATAGCCAAGCTATAAGACTGTAGTGAGGAACACTCCTGGCGGGGTGCCTCACATATTGTAGGTTTGATGTACTAATTTTCTATCTTAGCAAATATAAGATAATCCATTGGTTTCTAAACTACAGCAGTCTCATTTTTCTTTCAATATTTCAAGTAGAGTGAGGCAGAAAGTTGGTCCCTGGAAGAGTTCAATTAATGCCAGCTCCTACTATATATCTGGCATTTTGTTAAACATTTCATGTACTCTAAACTAATTTTAATTCTTTTATTTACTGCTCATGATGAAATGCAGAGAGATTTATTGCCTTGCCTAAGGTGATGTAGGTGAAAAGATTCAAATCCAGGGTCTTAAGAAAATTTTTCAATCCTACTAAGTTTCATGCATTTTTCTGGGTACTAGCGAAAAGTACAGTTGGACAAAATTATGGTACCTCTCCCCAAAAAGCTCATGGATTAATTGGAAGAGGAGGATAGATATTTGAAGGGCCATTAGTTAGTAAACACATCTTTTACTAATAGCCTTGAAGTAGAAGTTCAGAGACAGATGTGCTTAGGCTGCCCTAGGAGTCAAGTGAGAAGGTACCACCAACGGGCATTTGAGCCATTTGTGGTCTTTGGTTTCCTTAGAGTTCATCATCTGTGGTCTGGAGTTAGATGTTAATCATAGACAGAACACTAGAGATAGTTCCATGCTTTGAGGCAGAATCATTGACCATCTACAAAAAGCTGTGTCTCTGTGTCCTTCTTGTTCTTGGGTGAAGTCATTGGAAGTTGCTATGGAAAATTTGTGCCTCCTTGAATAAGACATGTCTCTGCATGGTTTCTGTCCATTTGCTTCATGTCCAAAGCAAGTTTTCTTTTTAATGGGAGAGAGGAGCCCATTTCCCTGCCACCTGTCAGTGTTTAGCTCACCATTGTGGCTTATTACCACTGCCATCTGCTGCCAAGGAGAAGTGTGCATACTCCGGGTAGGGGCTCATAAAACTCATTAGAGGAGAGGAAGCTGAGATGAGAATCCAAGTGAAAACATTTACAATCCTGCCTCCTTCCTAATGTACAGAGGGTCACCACCTCCATACCCAGTTGCCCAATACCATTTATCCATATTTCTGTACTCTTACTCGTGTCACCCTACTGGACATGGATTCTGTCTCATATAATCTTTCAAACTCGTAGAATATATTTTGCCACTATCTACTAAGAAACTTGAAAATAGGTCACCTTTTATCTCAAGTGTTAATTAGAGGGAGCAATTTGATGTTTAAGGAGACACCAGACCCTCTACATTTTCTGCTGTCAAAAACAAATGGCTTCAATGTAATTCAGTTGTGTTTATTTATTTTCACAGATATTTTCTGGGCACCACTGAGGGTTCCAGAGACAAATCAAACATGGTTTCCACCTTGAAGAGCTCACAAGTGCTTGTGTTGCCCACATTTGTGTGTGTGTTTGTGTGTGTGTGTGTGTGTGTGTGTGTGTGTGTGTGAATGTATGATGAAATGAGCAATTACAAGTGATATGGGATATATTTTATGGTGGGAAAAGCAAAGGGTACTGTCATAGTCCAGGGGAAGGACAAAAATGTCTCTTAGGATTAGGGCCAGTAGGTAGAGAGGGGTGGGTAGGGCATGCAATCAGATTTGCATTTAGGAAAAAAATCACTTTGACTACAGCAAGAAGGCTAATTGGCGTAGTTACAGAGTAGAAGTTTTCTGTAATAGTCCAGGTATACCAGAAAGATTAAGATATTGGTAAAAATAGAGACAAGCAGATGGTTCAGGATGTATCAGGAGACTAAAACCAATAAGCTTGGTGATGTATTTGATATGGCAAATGAGAGAGAGATGAATATCAAGATGGTGCCAATATTCTGGCTGGAACAGCAGAGTGGTTAGTAGGGCTACTTATAGAACTATGGTTCTCAGAAGAGACCAAAATATGGAACTGGTGGGAAAGAGCAAAAGTTTGGTTTTGGAGTTTTTACATGTGAGATATTTTGGGAACATCCAAAGAGGGGTGGTAAATAAACTGCTTTACATAAAGACCTAGAACACAGAAGAGAAGCCTGTGCTCATTTTTTAAACCTGTGAGCAATTTTTGTTTTGGTGGTACTTGAGCCATGGACATGGAAGAGAGTATTAATTGAGAAGAAGAGTACCTGAGACAAGATCATAAGGGATCCCATTATTTATGGACTAAAGAAGGATAAACCTGTGAAGAAAATGGAGATGGTATAACAAGAAAGGAAGAAGTAGAACCAAGAAAGTGTTAGATCATGAAAACCAAAGGAGAAATGTTTCAGAAAAGAGGAAAGATCAATAATGTCAAATACTATTGAAGGGCCAATTGGGATGCAGCCTGAAAAATATGCCTAGTGAACATGGCTTCCTGAACCTCCATGGAGATATTAGCAAGGGCAAACTAAGTGGAATTATGGGCTTCAGGTCCATATCATGGTGCTTACGGTGTCCATGGGAGGTTACAAAATAGCAGCATTGAGTGGATAGCCCCTCCTGAAGATCTGACTGTAAAGGAGATGAGGGAGATGGACTAGTGGAGGGAGATGAAACTGGTATCTGGTGCCTAAATTGGACAAACACTTGAAACCAGAGAAATATCAATGAGAAAGAGATTGTAAATATTGTAAAGAAAGGATAGATGCTAATAAGAGAGTCTAAGGTGGTAGATGCCGTAAGATTCAAAGATCAGATGAAGGGGTAGTTGTGTCAGCTTGTCTCCTGTTGCAGGAGTGAAAGAGGATAGGATACATTGCCTTGAAGGAAAGTCTGTATTTGGTCATAGGAGTTTCTTCTCTGATAGCATCTGTTTTCCCTGTGAAGTAGGAGGCAAGATCATCTGATGTGAGAGAAGTGTAGGTGGGTAGCAGAGGTGGAAGCTCGAAAAGAATTAAGTTTGGAAAAAATTACTATGAAGAGTGGCAACAATGATATAGTAGCTTTGCTTGGCAGAGCTGTGGGGTCACTTGAGTTTGAGGGTCAAGAATGTGTAGTGGTACTGAGCTGCCCTAGTTGCTTGAATAGAGGCATTAAGATGCCACTCTTGGTTTTTCTTAATCTTGGGTTTTATCTGGATAGTACAAGCAAAAAGCAGCAAATGGGTCAGGGAGCGTAGAGTATGGCCAGCAATTTATTAAAGTCATGGATTATGGAGTCCAAGTTGAAATGGTAAATAAAGAAAGGTGAGGGCTGATGGTCTGAGGAAACCATTGGAGTGAGAGCAATCGGATGAACAATGTGGAAGGGAAAGAAATTATGGCTGAATGTGTTTGTATCAGTGATTCCTGAAGTATAACATTTATAGGTAATAGAAATTTTGAAGTGTGAGGGGAAGGAGAAGGCCACTGGAAATGTGGAGGCTGATGAACTGATTCAGGGGCCACTTGTGGGGCCATCCATGTTGGTGCTGACATACTTAGGATGATGGCAAAACCTGGGGTACAAAAAAATATGTAGCAGCCATCAATGAATGAAAGCAAGTGACTGGCAGATGGGCACTTACAAGTAACCAATGGGTAGGAAGATAGGTGCTGTAGAATTTAACCCAGGAAAACTAACAAATAGCTCTCAACTTTTCTTCAGAAGGCATTAGCAAATTATTAACGCTATCCTTAAGATGTTTGCTCACATACTTGTTCCACATTATTAAGTATCCTTGATCTGTCATGTACTTTGTTAGAAACTAGGGTGACTGGTGAATGAGATGCATTCTCCAGGAAAAGATACAGATACAAAGATGTGGACCTACAATGCAGTGCATCATGCTGTTTTCTTCTCACGGATGTACCCAGAACTAGAACATCTAATTGTAAAATTATGTATGACATACTACTCTGCAGCCACATAACTCTCATTCTGAAATAAAGGAACCACTTTCATGGTGGTACAGTGGAGGGTGTAATGAATATAATTCATTATGGAGACTGGAGAAGCTGATCACCGTTTCAGAAGGTTTCTATTTGGGCTGGCAGTTGGGTTATAATTTTACCAGATGGTGAAGGCTAGTGAAGAAAAGTACATTTAGGAACCAGCAGTTGGCATAATGGCTATGTCGCTGGACTCCCACGTAGTTGACCGCGTTTCGCGTCCCAGACCCAGTGGCTTACAACTCACGCCGGGCGCGTGTGCGTGCATGCCCAAGATCCCTAGAGGAGAATGGAGGAGAAGGGATTGCGGCGTGACCATCCCCCCTGGGGGGTGATTTCTCGCTTTCTGTCTCTATGTCTCTCTCTGTCTGTCTGGCGAGTGCACACACCCTATCGTGAAAATCTCTCCAAAAAAAAAAAAAAAAAAGAAAAAGAAAAGTACATTTCATGCAGAGGAATCAGTAGAAGGAAAGAACCAGAGATGTGAGAGTATAGGGAGTACATTTTCTGTCACTATGAATACCACAGACTGGGTAATTTATAAAGAATAGAGTTTTGTTTTATTTTGTTTGTTTGTTTTTTTCTTCTAAAGGCACATGTGCTCATGAGAGGGGGACAGGGAGAGAGGAGAGAGAGAGAGAGAGAGAGAGAACATCCACCAATAGTTATGGTCATGTTGCAATCACTTCTCCATTTCTTCATCCTACTGGGATTTTGGCACACACACACACACACACACACACACACACACACACCTGGTATGTTGGTATGTTTTTCAAGCTACTGGGTGTAGGATTTGAACTACAGTTGGCCATATGGGATCCAGCTCCCTTAGCTACTAGGTCAAAGGGTTGGACCAAATAGAGATTTACTTAGTTCATGATTCTGGAAGCTAAGAAGTTCAAAGTTGATAAGGGCCTTCTATGCAGTATAACATGGAGGGTATGATGGGGTGGCAAGATAAGAGAATACATGAGACAGACAGAGAAAATCTGGCCAAACTTCCCCCTTTTGTATCTAACCCTCTCTCATGATAACAGCCTTAATCTATTCATTAGGGTGGCAACATTACGATTCAATTGACACTTGCAGCCAACCTCCCAGCCACCATCACCTCTTAATACTGTTACTTTGTGGATTAAATTTCAATATGAGTTTAGGAGGGGACAAATAGAAAATACGTCTCTCATGTGCATCTTATTCATATTGCTTCCTGAGACACAGCTGGTGATATTTTGCTTCTTTATGAATGAGTTTCTCAGGATATAAGGTCTAAGAAAAAAGACTGCAAGGGTTCAGGGCCATAAAGATGTCAAAGAAGGGTAAGGGTTACCTTGAAGGGTGAATGATGAAGGAGAAATCTAGAGTCTCCTAACTCATACAGAATGAGAGTAATATGGTTATAGAGGAGTATGCCACATACAATTTTACAACCAGGTGCTCTGGTCCCAGATGCCTCTGTGAGAAAAAAGATAGTTTTAGATTCATCAGAGAGAGCCTTTCATTCACTGAGAAGTAAAATTGTAGATATTGTTACTCTGGAAGATGGTATGGGTTTAGCTCATACTTAATAAGAAATACTCAAATGTTTGACATCAACCTTAAATTTTGAGACTTTTCCCCTTTCTTTTTAGAAAAACTATATTTATGTACAATAAAGGCTACTTCAGTGGGTGATATATTAAGTGTCCTTGAATGCTCTGGAATTTGAATCAACTATAATGTCTGGTGTGCTCCCCATCCCCATGCGTGTTGTTTTGTGACTGTTTACTCCTGACAACTGTATTCAGTTAAAGCTATTGTGATGGAAGGTAAATAAACTTCACTATTAGACTTGATCTGACTGAGTGCTGGTGCTAGACTGTAAAGTTTCTGAGGGCATAGATCATGTGCTAGTCATCTGTTTATTTTTAGTAGAGCGCCATGCAAATAATGCACTAGGGAGGGCAATTGTACTATGCAGGTGCTGTCAGGCCCACTCTATGCCCATAGCAGCCATCACGAGTTGATCATTGCACATTTACCTTGGTGCCTGAATGGCCTTAAAATTATAAACAGAGTGCTCTGAACAGTCACTAACAAATTGATAGAGTTGATATATGAGATGAAATCGATATCCATCTTTGTTGCCGTTCTAGGGCTGCCATAACATATTACCACAAAATGGGTGACTTAAAACAACTGAAATGTATTCTTTGATAGTTCTGGAGGCCAAAAGTCCAGACTTCTCAGAGCCTTCTGAAGGCACTGAGGAAGAATCTGTGGGCAGTTTTTGGTGTTTCTTGGTGCATAGATGTATAAGTCCAATCTCTGCCTCCATCCTCACATGGTTCATGCCCCTCTGTGTTGCTGTCTGTGTAAAATTTCTTTTATAAGGACATTGGCTATTAAATTTAGGGCCCATGCTAAATTTGGTATTATTGCAGCTAGACATCCTTCATTATATCTGCAAAAATCCCATTTTCATAAAAGGTCCCATTCACAGGTACCACGGGTTAGGACTTGAATGTATCTTTTTTGGCCACTGTTCCAAACTCAGGGGCTACTGCTCAACACATCTCATTCCTGTAATAGGCACCGGTACCTGCTAGGCTCTGGTACCTGGGCAGCTTTCTCATGTTCAGTGCCCGTCTTTGTGCATAACTTGCCAGGTGTTGCCATAACAGAAATACCTGAAGCTGGGTGATTTATGAAGAAAAGAGGTTTAACCTGCCTCAGAATTCTGTCAGCTGGAAAGCCCAAAGGGGCATGTGGAGACATCTGGCTGGCCTCTGGTGCTACGTCATGACATGGCTAAGAGAAGTGGAAAGGAAAACAAGTGTGTGCAGAGAGAAGAGGGAGAGACCTTGAGGAAACTAATTTTCTTTTTTTTAACTAAAGGGAATTAATTAGTGAGTACTCTACTTCTCACGAAGATGGTGTAAATTATACATGAGAGATCCACCCTCATGTCCTACCCATTAGGTCCCACTCCCAGCATGGAACCACTGCGTATCAAGTTGCAGCATAAATTTGAATGGAACAGCTACACTTAAAAGCTAGCATTTGGCAGCAAGTCTATATATTCCTGGGGTCTACCCTAGATTCTATTAGTCTTATCTTCCACCATCGACTGAAGAGCCACTCCTGAAATGTAATTGAAGCCCTGTGTTATGCTGCCCTGGTGCTGACTTTTGATTGTTGAAGATTTTTTGCTGTGAGACTTCCAATGGCCTGTGATGGCCTCTCTTCAAATTAAATGCACTTGGGTAGAATTTCCACCAGTGATATTCCTGTGTGTCAGACTTTCTCCAGATTCTATTTTCTCTCACCGTGTAGAACCTGCTTGCTATGTCCTGAGATTTATAAATTTCAACCTAAGTACCTGGCTCCTGCCTTTCTACCCAAACAATTCTCACTCATATGACTTTTAGATGGCTTGGGTTTTGTTCTGGCTATGAAATTTGCAGGATGGCAGTCAGTTGAGGTCTAACCCCACGTCCAGTCTAGGAGCCTAAGAATCCTTCGTAGCTGGCTCTTACCTGAGCCTACCTATACACAGGCCCTAACCTGTCAGACATAATTTATCTCATCCCTGCTGGATTTTCCATGCTTGGTCAGTCCTGTTTATGTTCCAGGAAGGTCCTGGGCCCTCCTGGTCTACCTATCCCAGCCCTGGTTAACTCTTTCTAATATGTTACGAAAAATGGCCTCAGAAGAATAGGTGCAGCACAGATTTCACTTTCCAATGACCCAATGAGGCAATTTTTGTATTCCTGGAGAGTTAGGCATGTGCTCTCTGATGTCAGCATGTGTGGATTTTAATGTCATTGCTGCTGTTTACTAGATGTATGGTCTTGGGAAAATTGACTGACTTTTCTGTGCTAAGCTTCCTTATCTGCAAAATGGGGATAGTAAAATAATCTCTTTTTAAGATTCTGTTTGTCTGAGGTTTGGCTTGATACCCTCATTTCTTACTGAGGGTCATTAGATTAGATGACTATAGGAAAAGCATAGGGCCAGCAGGTGGTGTGGTGGTTAAGACAGCTGGTTCCCATATGGCTGATTGTGCAGTTTGAGCCTCGGATCTTGTGGATTGAAAAACACATGGAGCACGTGTGTATACACATGCCTAAATTCCTGAGAGGAGAATTGAGGAAAAGGAATTACTGTGTAGCCCTTCCCCCTCATCCTTCTCTGTCTCTCTGGCAAATGGACATGCTCTATTGCAAATTAAATTTAAAAGAAGTTAAAAAAAATAGGAAAAACTGTAATTGTATATTTTGGTGGGATGCCACTGAAGACACTGACCTGTGTACTACACAGGGTCCCCTTAATGTAGACTCAGTGGGGAAATTAATCTCAGGTTACATTATTGGGTAGAGCTTGGATTTGCTTATGAAAAGTGGGTTATTTTTCTGTTAGAACAGAATATTTGTGATACCTCTAGTTTTTACCATTTTTTTTTTGGGCTGTTTGCAAACTAAAAGACAAATTCATGGTCTCTGTAGCAAGTAAATGATGTAACATTGTCTGTTTCTGTGTATTCCTTTTTTTTAACTACATTTATTTAATTTTAATAATGGGCACATTTGGAATTGCGGCCCAGGTCCTCCTCCTCATCCCTAGTGATGGACTTCAAGCCATCATTTTGAATGATATTATCTGCTACCATCAGCTGAATTCTGTCCCTTAAAAATTCTTATATCTGGGGGAGAAATGTTCACATATTAAAATGATCACCTTGTAAGCTAAATAATGTGATTGAATGCATTAAAAAATGTAAATAAAAAATTAAAAACAAAACAAAACAAAAATTCATATATCTGAGACTAGCAGTTGGTGTAATGGCTATGTCGCTGGACTCCCATGTAGTCAATTGTGGTTTGAGTCCCAGACCCTGTGGCTTAAACTCACACCAGGCATGTGTGGGTGCATGTTCAAGATTCCAAGAGGAGAATGGAGGAAAAGGGATTGCAGTGTGGCCATCCCCCCCCCCCAAAGGGGATGATTTCTTGCTTTCTGCCTCTCTCTCTCTCTCTCTCTGTCTTTCTGGCGAGTGCACATGCCCTATAGCATAAACCACTCAAAAAAATGTTCATATGTCTAATTTCCAACCTCCAATTAGATGGAATTTGGAGATTGGGCCTTTGGGAGGTAATTGGGTTTAGACAAAGTTATAAGGATGGGAACTTCACAATGAGATTACAGGAAGAGACCAGAAAGCTTGTTTACTCTCTCTGTCTCCACCTACGTGTATCCAGGAAAGGCCATCAGAAGAAACAGTAAGAAGGTGGCAGTCTGCAACTCAAGGGAGCCCTGACCAGGCCCTTATCCCGTTGGCTCCTTGATCTTAGATTTCTACTTTCCAGAACTGTGAGACATAAAGTCCTGTTGTAATCCACGAAGGCCGTGGTATTTTGCTGGGTTGGCTTGAGCTGTCTAAGATACCCACCCTCAACCTTGACACATTACTAGCTGAATGGCAGCCCTCTGTGACAAGCTGGGCCAAAGCTCAGTTCTTTCTGGGAGTTTGGGGTTGAACTATGACAGAGTCAGCATCTCCAAATGGCTCAAGCCCTTACAGGTAGACTGAAGGTAACCATGTATTGGGCAGCAGGAAAGCCAGTCTTCTGAGAGAAAAGGAAGAAGCAGATGCACTGAGAGAAAGAGAGCTGAAGAGCAAATAGCTGGATCTCTGCGATCCAGAAAAGGCCTTCTTGCTCTTTACTGTCCTTCCTGGGACTTGTTGCTTTCTTGCTGTTGGTTCTCACAGATTAAACCTTAGGTATTTTTTCATTTCAAAACTACCTTCCTTTTTAAATTTTTTTTTTCTCATAAAGCTAACAGAGTTCATGTCTGTTATTTGCAAACATAAAAATTCTTAAGTGAGCCCTTTGCTCTGCTTTTTTACCTTGTCACTAGCTACCTAGTTACCTTTCGCTGCTGCACTATCTTTTAAAAAGTGCTCACAATCATTTGTGGGATGCAGTAGATTATGAATATCTGAAAAGAACTCAAATATTTGTTTTTGAAGCTGGTTAAGAGCTGCTGAGGTTGTCATGAAGTTTCTTTGATGCCACAGACAACAAAACGGTCTGGGAGAAATCCAGAACATAGACTTGGGGTCCTTTCAGTGATGAGAATCTTCTATCACAAGGAAAAATCAGGTTGGCCTGACATGACCTTTTATAGAATTATTCTATTTAATTTTATTCATCATCATCATCATTTTTCAATTTGACCAGAGAGAGAGAGAGAGAGAGAGAGAGAGAAAGCCACCAGGTCCAGGATTCTAACTGCCAGGTTGGCCATGCGGGAATCTAACACCTTAACCACCATGCCACTTGCTGGCAGCCAACATGACTTATTTTTAAAGCCTATTATTAACTTTTTTCTAGTTTGCTCTTATTTTGCCAGGAATTGCAGATGGGTGACTTATTTGTGCCTTTTTCTTGGAACACACCATGAACGGTCACAATTATTGCTTCAAACAATTGTGAATGCTGTTAGTGAGGATTTATAGAAGTGCTTACATTTCTAAACATCTTTTTATGACTCTCCATTTCTATGGTAACCTAGATAGGCTGCTCAGTACACATGGGTACCTCTTTGGGAAAACCTGATAGAAGAAAATCTGAATTTACAGAAGAGATAAATAAGAGGTTGGCTATTCACAGGTTTTATAGAGGACTCACAGATAGCAGTTTCCCCTAGTGTATTCAGTGCATTCCCTATTCTCTTTTCAGATCATGAGCAATGTCTTAGACATAATAGGCTCTGAGTAAAAATTTCGTTGATTGATTGATGAGCCACTTGGGAAACAGAGAAATGTGAGGCTAGGGTTATAGTTTGCTGCTGCCAATTGGGATAAATCAGAAAGGAAGAGAAAGGATCTCTGAGCAGATAGCCACAGCCAGTGGGGAAATGGGACTCGATTTTTAAAATATGATTCACATAATTTTTAGGAAGCTACTAGCTGCATAAACCAAGGTCTGTAAAGACCCAGGAGACCCTTGCTCCAGGCCAAAGCCTTGGCCAATCAAAGAAGGAGGTAGGCACCCATTCTTCTGTCAGGTTGGGCCCCAACATTTTTGCAAAGGAGAAAGAGAGCTGAAGAGCAAATAGCTGGATCTCTGTGATCCAGAAAAGGCCTTCTTGCTCTTTACTGTCCTTCCTGGGACTTGTTGCTTTCTTGCTGTTGGTTCCCACAGATTAAACCTTAGGTATTTGTTCATTTCAAAACTACCTTCCTTTTTAAATTTTTTTTTTCTCATAAAGCTAACAGAGTTCATGTCTGTTATTTGCAAACATAAAAATTCTTAAGTGAGCCCTTTGCTCTGCTTTTTTACCTTGTCACTAGCTACCTAGTTACCTTTCACTGCTGCACTATCTTTTAAAAAGTGCTCACAATCATTTGTGGGATGCAGTAGATTATGAATATCTGAAAAGAACTCAAATATTTGTTTTTGAAGCTGGTTAAGAGCTGCTGAGGTTGTCATGAAGTTTCTTTGATGCCACAGACAACAAAACGGTCTGGGAGAAATCCAGAACATAGACTTGGGGTCCTTTCAGTGATGAGAATCTTCTATCACAAGGAAAAATCAGGTTGGCCTGACATGACCTTTTATAGAATTATTCTATTTAATTTTATTCATCATCATCATCATTTTTCAATTTGACCAGAGAGAGAGAGAGAGAGAGAGAGAGAGAAAGCCACCAGGTCCAGGATTCTAACTGCCAGGTTGGCCATGCGGGAATCTAACACCTTAACCACCATGCCACTTGCTGGCAGCCAACATGACTTATTTTTAAAGCCTATTATTAACTTTTTTCTAGTTTGCTCTTATTTTGCCAGGAATTGCAGATGGGTGACTTATTTGTGCCTTTTTCTTGGAACACACCATGAACGGTCACAATTATTGCTTCAAACAATTGTGAATGCTGTTAGTGAGGATTTATAGAAGTGCTTACATTTCTAAACATCTTTTTATGACTCTCCATTTCTATGGTAACCTAGATAGGCTGCTCAGTACACATGGGTACCTCTTTGGGAAAACCTGATAGAAGAAAATCTGAATTTACAGAAGAGATAAATAAGAGGTTGGCTATTCACAGGTTTTATAGAGGACTCACAGATAGCAGTTTCCCCTAGTGTATTCAGTGCATTCCCTATTCTCTTTTCAGATCATGAGCAATGTCTTAGACATAATAGGCTCTGAGTAAAAATTTCGTTGATTGATTGATGAGCCACTTGGGAAACAGAGAAATGTGAGGCTAGGGTTATAGTTTGCTGCTGCCAATTGGGATAAATCAGAAAGGAAGAGAAAGGATCTCTGAGCAGATAGCCACAGCCAGTGGGGAAATGGGACTCGATTTTTAAAATATGATTCACATAATTTTTAGGAAGCTACTAGCTGCATAAACCAAGGTCTGTAAAGACCCAGGAGACCCTTGCTCCAGGCCAAAGCCTTGGCCAATCAAAGAAGGAGGTAGGCACCCATTCTTCTGTCAGGTTGGGCCCCAACATTTTTGCAAATAGCGGTTACTTTTCATTATCTCATGCTGAGATCATGCTAGGGATAGACTGCATTTTGAAAACGAGAGATTGGAAATATTTTGTGGAGTAAGGATGCCTGGATTCTCTTTCCTGCAGGTACCTACATTTTTAAGGATTCTTAGTTGCAAAGAATAGAAGTCCACCAGGGCTGATTTGAACAAGAAAGGAAATTTATTATAAGGATACAGAGTTACTTTTTGGGAGTCCAAGGATAAGAATGGAGTTGGGTCTCAGACAGAGTTGACCTGGGATGTGTAATGGTGTCAGAAACACAGGCAGCTCTCATCTGCACACTTGGTCTGTCCTTGTTCAGGTCCCACTTCACTTTTACATGAACATTTGGGGACATTGTCATAAAGGAAGCCAATGACAGCTCACAGATACTCAGAACAGTTTTGACTTCAGCCTCATGGAAAGGCTGAGAGTTCAACTAACCAGTTCTGAGGAATGAAGTTGAGTCAAGTGCTCCCAGTAGATAAATTGCATTCAACATTATTTTGTCAAGTACCCCATATGCCTCTTCCTCTGGTAGATGCTAGAATCAAAAATAAGTAAGAAACTGTCTCACCCAGGGTGGTGCATGCTGTTATGATGCTGTGCTTTGCTGGTTAGGACCACAAGGGAGACACAGGTTAGGTTCTAGGTGTAACCTAAGGCTGGGCTCAGTGGCCTGCACCTGCTGTTTCATTGGTTTGGGAAACTGAGGTGGCAGGATTGTGAGCTAGTGGTTGGTCCAGGCAGCATAGAGAGACACTGTCTGAAAGAGCTAGGCATGGCATAGAGGTGTACTCCGATAGTCCAAGCTGGGAGGCTAAAGCAAAAAAAAAAAAATGGTGACAGAGTGAGACCATGTATTAAAAAAATCAACTAAGAAACACCCTCATCCTGTTAATTCATTGTTAGCTGAGGGGATAGATAAGTGAAGAGATGGCTAATGGAAATGACCAGGATGACTCTACAGTTCAAGTTCAGGACCCAGTGGCTTGAAGGTCATGTTGGGCACATGTGTGTGCATGCCCAAGGTCCCGGAGGAGAGTAGGAGAGGGAATTGTAGCATGGCAATCCCCTCTGATGAGATGATTCCTCACTTTTCTCCTCTCTCTGTTTCTCTGAGAAGCACATGTGCTCTACAGCAAAAACAAAACAAAACAAAACAAAACAAACAAAAACATTGTGAAACTAAAAAGAAACTCAGTGAAAGGCCACTTTGTGGCTGTGTATGGGTTTATGCAGGTGCTGACATCACTAGGGTGATGGCGAAACCTGTGGTAGGAAAATAATAGGCACCAACCTTCTGTGAATAGTCTAGATTGGTGTGCTAAATATAAACAGGGCAACCTCGGAGAGCAATAAGGAATAGGAAGGTGAAAATGGGGTGCTGTGGTACGACTGAGAGCTGCGGCTCTTTCAGAGGGAGCGTCCAAGAGACCCTCTGTAATGAGGCCCAGGAAACTCTCTGTGATGAGGTGTCAGGCCACACCGAACAGACAGGAGAAAAGCATTTCAGGCAGATAGAAGCACAGTGGCCAGAAGACACCTAACACATGCTTAAGAAATACAAAAGGAGACTTGAGAGGAGAGGGCATGAAGATCAAAGAAGTGAGCAGCAGCCAGATCACGAAAGGCCTTGTAGGGCCTTGATAAGGACTTAAGTTTTCACTATCACCCTAACAAAAGGCCAGTCTTTTCTCAATGGGTAGAAGGTGGGTGTGTATGTTTTAGGAAGGGAAGGGAGGTGGTAGGAGACCAGTGTGGAGGCTCCTGCCAGCCCAGTAGACAGATCCTGGGGCTGGGGTCAGTAGAGGTGGATGAGAGACAAGTGTGTGGGGCTGAGGAGGTAGTTTGGAGGAAGGACAACTAGGACTTGAAAAATGGATTAGATTCAGGGAATGATGAAAAGAGAGGACTCAAGGATTTAATTTGGGGGCTTTCAGTCCAGCAACCAGGACAACTGTGGTGCCATATACTGAGAAATGGAAAGCTAGGGGAGCAAAACATTTGAGGGAGTGTGGTGAGGAACAAATAAAGAGTTCTGTTGGATCTTGTCCAAAGTAAAGTTTCTTTTGGATGTCCAAGTAAACACAAGAAAGTAAGAGTCTGGTATTCTAGATAAGAGTTGAACTATGGAAATAAGATGTGAGCCACATACATGATTTTACAATTCAGTAGAAGGAGTCCTATTAAAATGGTAGAAAGGCAGCATGAAATTAATTTGAAAATATATCTCATTTAATTTTATATATCTAAAATTTAATTTCAACATGCAGTCAACATGAAACAACTAGTGAGGTTTGAATACGAATTCTTCAAAATCTGGTGCTTATTTTCCACTTTTGTTGCATCTCAATTTAATTTAGCTGCATTTCAAGTTCTCAATAACCACAGGTGGCTAGGGCTGCCATATAAGAAAGTGGAGCTCTAGAGAAAGTCAGAACTTAGCGATTTACATCTGGCATCTGTCTTTACATAGGAGGCAGCTCAGGCATGGCATTATCTAGGAACACCCAAGTAGTGCAGATGAAGACTGTTCAAGAGAGAGCCCCAGGCTGGCTAGAGAAGGAAGAGGCAGCAGAGGAGACTGGGGAAG
>NW_006207133.1:6147704-6188947 GCF_000334495.1 Tupaia belangeri chinensis
GAAAGAGTGAGTAGACACCTCAGAGAAGAACTTGGAGTATGAGGAGTGATAGAAGCTAAAAGGAAAAGTTAATTCCAGACTCTGGGAGACCCTGTGGCTCAGTCTTGAAGTATGATCTGGCAAAGAAGGAGGAACAGCATTCTATACTGTAGGGAACAGCAGGCACAAAAGGTAAAGGGTATGTGGAGGACTAGAACAGTGGAGATTCGCTGGTGTCAGCTCAGCGGGGATTGGAGAAGTGGCTGGTCAAAGGCCAGGATGCTGGGGCCCAAGGGTCTTGTGCCTGTGCTGAGGACTCAGAGCTTCATTGTCCAGGTCAGTGGTTCATCTGCATGTGCAGCCACACTGTGAAAGCTGTGTTCACATTCACTGTGCTTTCCTGATCATTCTGGGGTCAGAAGCAGTGCCCTGCTCATCAACACTTGTTCCTACTGCTTCTTCTACTCAAGAATGCTGAGTGAGAGTCATAGTCTCTTAGAAAGTGAGGTTCCATGTAATAAACAAAAATATCATTTCTAAATTTTAATTTATATTAACACTAAATTACTTGCAGCACAAGGTGTTTGTAACATATTGGTTTTTCCCAAGATAGCAGCTGAGAATTTCTGTGGGCCATGGAGAGCCCTAAAGAGATTTAAACAGGAAGAGGCAGCTTGATATTTGCATTTGAGAAAGCCAGTCACCAGCAGAGTGAAGGGTGAGTTTCCACCTGTTGGTTACAAGGCCCTCTCTCCTGGCCAACTCCTTGTTTCTTTAGTCCCTCTGTACCCTTTTATCTTTTAGTTTCAGACCAAAATGTGTACCCTGCTCAGTGGTTCAGGATTCCTGCACAGACATCTTTGTAGGCAGATTATTAAAAAAACACACTAGAACATGCTAAATATATGGATTACAGATCACACAGAGGGTCAGAGAAGGGCAAGAACTGAACAAAATGGGCAGAGCTCAGCTTTTTTTTTTTTTTTGAGAGGTTTTTGCTATAGGGCTCGTGCGCTTGCCAGAAAGACAGAGAGACAGAGAGACAGAAAGCGAGAAATCACCCCCCAGGGGGGATGGCCACGCCACAATCCCTTCTCCTCCTTTCTCCTCTCAGGATCTTGGGCACGCATGCACACATGCCCAGCGTGAGTTTAAGCCACCGGGTCCGGGACTCAAACCGCAATCAGGAGTTCAGCGACATAGCCATTATGCTGACTGCTGGTCCCTAGCTCAGCTTTTTTAAGCTCCGCTGTGCATGCCTTTCCAGTTGGCCTTATAGAAGATTCACACCACAGGTAGTCTTGGGTACTATATTGCCCAAGAGATCTGGACACTCAGGTAGTTTAAGGCCTAGGAGAAGGTGCTGGGAGACCTTAGGATAAAGATGAGCGTGGTGTGGTTCTCAGACTTGGTCTCCTCTGCATAGTCCTGAATCTCACTGCTGCTATAATATCCATAGGCTGAAGGCTGCTCAGGTGAATCCTGAGATGTCACGGCCAAGATCATGGGCTCCATCTTCATGCCTTTGTTTATTCACTCAAGTAATCAATGTTCTGAGGGCTTACTCTGTGCTATGCATTGTTATGTTAAACAAAGGGCATAGTCGGTATTCTTATAAAGAATATAATTTAATAGGAGATAGATGTTAAACATCATACGTAAGTATTAGGTCATTGGGAAGGTTATGACACATTTTTTTTTTTTGAGAGGTTTTTGCTATAGGGCATGTGCACTCGCCAGACAGAGAGAAACATAGAGACAGAAAGCGAGAAATCACCCCCCAGGGGGGATGGTCACACCGCAATCCCTTCTCCTCCATTCTCCTCTCGGGATCTTGGGCACGCACGCACACACGCCTGGTGTGAGTTTTAAGCCACCGGGTCTGGGACGCGAACCACGGTCGACTACGTGGGAGTCCAGCAACATAGCCATTACGCTAACTGCTGGTTTCCAATGGCACATTTTTGTATAGAAAAATATGTTGTGACTTTTCTGACAACCTAATAGATTATTTTAAATACTAAGAGCCATGAAAGGAAAGTATGGAGAACTGTTCAAGGGAACTGTAGGATTATCTATGAGCATTGGAAGAAGTGACATTTAGGCTGCTTATTGCACTCACTACTCCTTGGTTCCAGAGCCTTTGCCTGACCCTGCTTCTTTAGGTGACTGGTTGTAGGAAGGCCAGGAAGGAATGGCCATGGATGAACCAGCATGGTGGAACGATGACTACTGCTCTGGGACTCAGTAGGCCTGGTAAGCCTTTGCATGAAGTATATGGACTCCCAACCTTTCATTCCAAGCAGTGACAAAAATTCCTGGTGGAATCACCTCTCAGAGATCAAACAAGGTCTTGTGGTGAATGCTCATCAAAAACCATGTAAGCACATTAATACACAGCATCACCACTAAAGCAAATGACATTGCTGTGTCAACTCTGTGCCACACTGGGGGTGACTTAATGTTTAAATAATGTATTCCTTGATCACAAGGGCTCTTAATATGACAGCAAGCTAGAAAGAGACATATAACAGTGTGACTGAGAAATGTTTTCTCCAGTGTTGTCCAAATGTATGACTGCTGAGTGATACCGATGCTGGAATGGGCAGGGATGCCTGAAATCAGGTCTGTGCTATAACCACTTCAACAAAGAAATGAAAGTTGATGAATAAGGAGGGGAATTTATGAATAAGGAGGCCAATACCAGGGGAGAGCAGACCAAAGTTCTTAAGTGTCTCCACTGTACAAGATAAGATACAAAACTTATACAGGGGAAGAGGGCAATAGAAGGTACATTAAACAATAAAGTCCTGGTCATTGTCTTCAGCAATGTCAGCAGATGGCTATCATTGCTTGAATGGTAGTTTCTGTTCAAGGCATGCTGAGTTGGGTGGAATGACCAGCTTCCATTCTCTGGAAGGGACTTTAAGTCCCTTGATTAACAAAACAGCAGAAGCAAATGGAATCAGTCAAGACAACTCTTAGACTCTAGTTTAGAAAGTAGATGTGGCTTTGCAATGCTTGAGCTAATAGACTCTTTTCAGTCATAGTATGGGAGGGGACTGGTGGAATCCTTCCTCTCCCTGTCTCCATAGTGGGGTATCTGTAAGACTCAACAAGGTTATTGTTAGTTTCCATTAGTCAAGCATTAGGCTTCATCTATTTTGACTGAGGTGAAAGTTAGGTTCTCTAAGATTCATTGTGAAATAAAAGAAGTTAAAGACTGATTTTCCTAAGGTTTCATCTATTAAGATTGACTCTGAGATTAAGTACAGTATAGCAACTTCAGTTCTCTTATGGTTTGGTTATAATATTCTGGAAATACCAAGAAGGTTGTGAATCTTTCTTTTTTGTTTGTTTGTTTGTTTTATTTATTATTATTATTTTAATTTTCTGTAGGACATATGTACTCACCAGAGAGAGAGAGAGAGAAAGTGAGAAAGCAAGCAGCCAAACTGTGGTTGGTCATGTGGGAGTCCAGCACTCTAACCGCCATTCCACCTGCTAGCCCCAAGGCTGTGAATCTTAAACTCTTTAATGTTTCCTTTGCTTGGTGAAGTCCAGGCTGACTTTATCCGAGATGCTGGGAAGGCAGTCTCCTGATATTAGGCCCCCTGAACAGGCTCGTGCCTTCCTGCTCCTTATCTTCGCAGTGCTTCTGCTTTGTGTACCACTTACCTTTAACACCTCAGATTGTGATTTTTATGGAGCTCTGCTTACTCCCATTATAAATCCTCCTCACCTCAGGTGTCATTATTTACTCTTTTTTCTGTACTCAGTCCATTCTCAGATCCTCTTTTTCACACTTAGCAAGCACTGTTCTGAATGTTCTTTTATGTCTGTGCAGAGGACTCTTGGCTATAGTTTGAATGTCTCCACCAAAACTCATGTTGAAATTTAATCCCCATTGTGAGGTATTAAGAGAGAGGAAGCTTACAAACTGTAATGATATACCGTGGTTGAATGTATAATACATAAATAAATAATTACACTTTGGAAAAAAAGAGAGTGGAAGCTAATTGGATTATAGTATTATGAGGTGGAGTCTTTGGGAGGTGATTATGATTAGATAAAGTCATCAGGGAGGGACTCCCATAATTATATCCTAGTGGCTTAAAAAAGAACAACTAGAACTAACACATGCTTTCTCACCATGTAAGCACATTAATATAAGGCCCTGTGCTCCTTGGGATTCTGTAGTGTCCCTACAAGCAAGAAGGCTTTTACTAGATATAGCCTCTCAACCTTGGCCTCCAGAGCCATGAGCTAAATAAGCCTTTTTCCTCCCCCCTTTCTTCAAAGACATAGTCTTGTTATGTCCCTTCAAAGACATAGTTTTGTTATGTCCCTTCTGCCTCCTGAGTTGCAGGGGTTATAAGCATGCCAAACTCAGCCTTTAGCTTGAACTGGGAATTGAACCTGGATCTTCCACATAGTCCCAACCTGTAGAGCAGAGTCTTAGCAGCCATGGCCACTGTGGCTGGGCCTTTGATATTTATAAATTATCCAGTCTGTGATATGAACTTACAGCAATAGAAAAATAGACTAAGATAATTCTTTGGCGGCGAGTAATTGAAATATGATCAAACCAGCTTACACACAAAAAGTAGTTGTGATTGTTCTTTTAGGAGTCATTATGGGCTTAGGAAATTTGAGAAGTGACTGATTTTAAGCACAGATGGCTATAAGGGTGTGTAATCAAGAGGTCTCTTTTTTCTTTTTTTTCTTTCTTTCTTTTTCTTTTTTTGTCATGTTTTTGTCATACAGTGCATGTGATCCCCAGAGAGACACAGAGACAGAGAGAGGGAAAGCAAGAAATCACTCCTTTGGAGGATGGCCACCCCACAGTCCCTTGTCTTGTAGTCTCCTTTCAGGAGTTTGGGCACTCATGCATGTGTACCCAACATGATTTTCAAGCTACTGGGTCTGGAACTCAAACCATTGTTAACCATGTGGGAATTCAGCACCTTAACCACCATGCTACCTGCTGGCCCCAGTTGTCTCCTTTTCTTATTTGTTCGCTTGATTTTCTCCATTAGTCTTCATTTTCAGGCAGATCCCCTCTGGGGAGACAAACATGGCTGTTGGCAGCTCCAGAATGTGAATGAGGAAGGGAAATTTCTTTCCAGTAGTTTCAACCACAGTTCTGGGGATGACTTGGTCAGATTCCAGGGAGATAAGAGATCGTAGGAGATACATAGAACAGTAATCAATATCACTGAACATGGGTCATAGGAGTCCTCTCCACAAAGTAGAATGAACTCACCCGTGTGGGCCCTAAGCATTTTGTCCTTTGAGGATGGTGCATTATGGTGCTGGACCTCAGTTTCCCCACCTCCAAAGTTTGAATTGAAACACCAGCTGCTTCCAAACTTAATATTACATTTACAATTTGTAAATGTAGCATTAAATTTACATTTTGGACTCTGAGCAAAGGGTGGAGAGATAAATAAATTTTTTGACACACTTTTCCTTTTGAAGGTAATCTGTAAGGATTGGAATATGCATTTGAAATCAATATTTTGGAAGACTTAATGGCAGCATGACAATTGCACATTTGTGGATCTCAAAAGGGCAGCTCTGTGCAAATCAGAAAAGATAGAGCAAAAATCGGTAATTTCATGTTTTGCTTGAGAGAGAGCATTCACAGAGAATTTCAACAAGGAATGAAGCTTCTTGGTGGAAACCCCTTTCACGTTGGTATTTCTTTTAAGACTCTTGATAGCAGATTCAGGGTGTTGCTGCTGACAATAAGATTCATTAATTTAAAAACTACAGCGACTTCCCTTTAGCAATAGAAATAAATTCTTTCTTTTCACTGGAGCATATAAAGACCTTTTACAATTTGCACTCAACTTAACATTCTGTATTTATTTTGTTACAAATATCCATTGCATTTTGGACACTGCTTTCCCCCAGCATTATTCAATTTCGCAAATGCTGATAGATACCTACTATGTGCCAGACTTTATTTTAGGCATGAGGTGAGGGTGAATCAAGCACCATCTTCCCCAGTCCATTGCCAATCTTTTAGGATGGAAGGAGTGAGTCACAACAAAACTCTGGCATTAGGAGCCAGTAGGTGGTATGGTGGTTAAGGTGCCAGATTCTCCTAGGTTTGACCACAGTTTGAGTACCAGACCCAGTGGCTTAAAAAATCATGCCAGGTGCATGTGCATGTGTATGTAAAATCCCACGAGGAGAATGGAAGAGAAGGGACTGAGGTGTAACTATCCCCCTGGGAGTGATTTCTCACTTCCTCATCATTGCCTCTGTCTCTCTCTGGTGAGTGCTTGAACCCTATGACAAAAAAAAAAAAAAAAAGTCATTAAGCTCAGGCAGCTGGATTAGAATCTAGGCTCAGAAGCATGGCAACTCAGTGACTTTGGCGAAACCATTTCTCTTCTCCAAGGCTCAGCTTTCTCTGCTATAAAATGGAGGTAAGAATACCTACTCAGGTTTGATTTGGGGATTAATGAGAAAATACATTTAAGGAATTTGACAGATGTTTGGGGCAGTTTGTTGGTAGATTTTGTATTACTATTAAAACCCTCTCTTCCCAGAGATCCTTCCTCATCAGGCTTACAGTTCAACTTGGAAACTGTCCCTGAATCTAATCTGTTTCTGTGAGAATGCATTTCCAAAGCTGTCTTCTCTGACATGTGAGGAGCTCTGGCCTTACTAGAGAGAGGAACCACGAGACCTTGGAGGAAGCAAGAGGACTGAGGTGATTGCAGCTGGGGTTCCATTTAGATAGCCATTGCTATAACCGTACAAAAGTGACAGGAGAGGGTGTAGTAAGTGGGCTGGGAGAGATCTAGAAGGGACCTATACATGGATGGAGAGGGGAGATTTTGAACTTGAGATGGAAGCAGTGTGCTATGATTGGAAGAATGAGAAAGTTAGGAGAGAGGTTCTGGTTTCTGGGGAAGATACAAAGTTCAATTTTATTGAAGAATTTTAGAAGGCTCTCTTAGGCAGTTGGAGTTGACTAGGACAGATGTTTTCGATCTTCCTCAGCTTATGACTCAGTCAGATTAAACACCCAGTGCCAGCACTTAAAAGTGCAGAGTTTATTTATTTGGGTGAAACAGCAGAAGGATGAGATATAGCATGTGAATTGCTTATGCTTTGGTCGCTGACCTTTTCATGGTCCAAGTCCCATAGTAGCTATTGCTGGAGAGATGTCACGTCACATTGTGGGCCATGGTTCAGTTCTGCTTGACTCTATAAAGAGAGAAGGCTGAGAGTTGAGATTTTGAACAAGTCATGCTTTCACCTCTTAACCAGGCTTCATCTCCTGAAATCTTTCTCCAGCTGCTTTGGCTAGGAGCTAAGTCCTGCTCATTCTAAGTTGACACTTTGGAACTTACTATCGACTTATTTACACAAAGGATCAGCTCTTACAAGCAAGGGCCTATTTCTTACTGACTCCTACCTTATCTTGCTTAGAGAGACACATTTTAAAAATACCTGGAGGCACTGGAACCCCAGTATAGTCAGCTGTTCCTGAGCAGTATGTGGATGGAATGTTTATTCTCGTGTCAATGTTCCTCCTGCTCATAAATCCCTGAACACTGTCCTTTGTAATCCTCATTACCCAAAGCAAGGTGATCACAAAAGACTTGAAGACAGTGTCTTTACAACCATTTGGATAGAGGTGATGGTACTGTAGTAAGGGAATGTACAGCAGGCGCCTGTGAAAGTAGACCTGGAATGTGGGGTGGTAGCTATGGCTGGTGGTCAAGCTCTGGGAGTTTCATCCTGGATGATGTTAGGGGAGAGAATGAATGCTTCAAGAGAAATACATAAAGGGTAGAGGAGGAAGAGGAGACCAGGAGAAAGAGTCAAACTAAGAAGACAAAGAGAAGCAGGGTCCCTTAGTAACCCTAACACCAATCTTAACTCTAACCCCAACCTAAACTCTAACCTAAACTCCTTCTCCAACTCTACCCCAAATCCTAATCCCAATCTTAACTCTGCTTTTTGCTACAATGGAACCAGGAAAGAGCAGTTTCCATGGATGTAAAAGTCAAGGAAAGCCACTAGAATTTGAGACTCCAGTGCTATGACCATATAGAAGGACTCAGAGCCAGAATGCAGGAGATTAAATTGAGAACTGAGGACAAGGGAGTAGAGGTGGTATGTGAGCATCTTGTCAAGGAACGAGAAGTAGGTGTCATATAGAGCAGGACAGGACTGAAGCAAAAGTGGAGAAGTAGAGCTGGACTCTCAGAATATACAACTGAAGTCACTATCCAATTGGCCTTCATATTGGACTATAAAGAAGCACTTTTACTTAACCTTTAAGCCTAAATGAGTCAGGGTTTTCTTTTTCCTGCAGCTAAACACATCCTATCCATTATCTACCAGAACAGATCCACTATCTACCAGAATTTAAACTCCAGGAGGGTAGAAATCTCAACCACTTTATTCATTGTTGAGTAGCTAAGGCCTAGAATAATGCCTGGTATATATAGGTAAATATTTATTGTGAAAAATATCTTTAACATAGTGGTTCTAATAATGTTTTTAGTAAAAAGTGATAAAATTGATTAGATAAGAAAGCAGGTGCTTTCTTTTGGGGCTTCTCTAAAATCACAATTTCCCTGTACGGGACCTGGATATGAGGGCTGAGAGCCTTGTGCCAGTGGTTCCCAAACAATATCATCTACGTATACCACCCAGTTTTATTACAGGGTCATTTTCCTCGAAGCAGAGGCCCTGGAAAATGTTTTATTTATTTATTTATTTATTTATTTATTTATTTATTTATTTATTTATTATTTTTAGATTTTTGTTATATGGAGCATGCGCTTACCAGAGACACAGAGAGAGACAGAGAGACAGAATGGGAGAAATCACCCCTCCAGAGGGGATGGCCAAGGATGGCCCCTTCTCCATTCTCCTGTAGGGATGCTGGGCATGCATGCACATTTACCAGGCGGGAATTTGAAGCTGCCAGGTCTGGGACTCTAATTGTAGTCAACTACATGGGATTCCAGTGTTGTAACCATTATGCCATCTGCTTATCCCTGGACAGTGGTTTTTAATCAAAGGGGTGAATGAAAATCAACTGGAACTTTTTCTAATTGATCCTGCTCTATTTGAACTATCTAATGATAAAAAGACATTTGAAATAATGAGGAAATTTAATTATGGCTTAGTTCTGCACTGTAAAGTGGAAATACAATGCAACCCATACAGATAATCAGAAGTTGTCTAGTAGTCACATTAAAAAAGGTGAAATTGGGACCAGCAGTTAGTGTAATGGCTATGTCGCCGGACTCCCACGTAGTCGACCGTGGTTCGAGTCCTGGAACTGGTGGCTTAAACTCATGCCGAGCGCGTGTGCATGCGTGCCCAAGATCCCAAGAGAAGAATGGAGGAGAAGGGAATGCGGCGTGGCCATCCCCTCTCGAGGGGGGGGGGGGATTTCTCGCTTTCTGTCTCTCTGTCTCTCTCTGTCTGTCTGGCTAGTGCACGCACCCTATAGCAAAAACCTCTCAAAAAAAAATGGTGAAATTAAATTTAATAGTATTATTTGACTTAAACATATATATCCAAAATGTTGTCATTTCAGTGTGTAATCAATATAGAAAATGATTGATGTAATAATCTATGAGGGAACATTAAAAGTTTATTAATAGCTTTTCCATAATACACTTCATAGCTTTTCTTTTTAAAATAAGTTTTATCATCATGTCTCAAGAGAGACAGAGAGAAAAGAAGAGAGGGGAAATAAATCAACACCCTGCCCCCCCCCCCAACAGGCATAATCATACCACAATCCTTTCTCCTCTATTTCTCCTGCCTTTGGGGATTTTGGGCACACATGCACATGTGCCCAGTATAATTTTTAAGATACCAGGTCTGGGACTTTAATTGAATGGCTGGCTGTATGGAATCCAACCACCTTAACCAACAACCCACTGGCATAGATTTTCATAAATTTCATTTTCATTAGCTTAAAATTTTTTTATTTTATAATAGAGTGTGTGCATATGAGAGAGAGAAATAGAGAGAGAGAGAGAGAAAGAGAGAGAGAGAGAAAGGGAATTGTCTGTCATGCCATAATCCCCTTCCTCTAACCCACTTAAGATCCTGGGCACATGCCTACATGCCTGGAGTGTATTCAGGCCACATGAACCAGGGACTAACTATGATTGGTAAATATCTTCTAGTTCTGCAATTGGTAAGCTACTCCACTGTGCTGCAGGGGCTGGGCCTCTGTGAAATTTTTGAAGACCCCTTTCATATCCCCCTCTTTTTTTTTTTTTCTTTTGAGAGTTTTTTTTTTGCTATAGGACGCGTGTGCTTGCCAGACGGCCCGAGAGAAACAGAGACAGAAGGTGAGAAATCACCCCCCAGGGGGGATGACCACACCACAATCCCTTCTCCTCTGTTCTCCTCTCAGGATCTTGGGCACGCATGCACACGCGCCCGGCGTGAGTTTTAAGCCACTGGGTCCAGGATGCAAACCACGGTCGACTACATGGGAGTCCAGTGACATAGCCATTACACTAACTGCTGATCCCCATATCTCCCTCTTTAATTCATGCATTACTGTGGCTTAACTACAAAATTCGAATTGTCCAGGGAAGTGGGTACAATAGAAGAATTCTCAGCTCTGAAGGTGCCTCTTATCTGGCTAGACTAATAATTTGCTATGTGTGCACAGGTAGCTTCTTTTCCTCTGTGGGTTTTTTCCTCTGTGGGTTTCATCTACAAACAGGCCCCATGTATACAGTAACCTGTGAGCTTCAGAACAAATATTTGAAGTAGATATTAGTAACCCAGATGACCTGTAAGGAGGCGTGAAAAGTTTGAGTACTTGGAATAGGTCTCTTAGCTTCTTAAATGGAGTGGCAACCCAGGTTTCTCTGACATTGTAGGGTGCTATTTCCATTTTTTTGCCCTTTAAGCCCTCTCCTCCCTTTTGGAGCAGAGAACATTCTACTGTTTCTGTTGCAGAAACCTCCAAGGAAGTAAACTCTTTCCTCCTCATTCTAGGTTCCTAGTCAAAGTTGCAAGATTTCCCTCTACTCTCTAGTCTGTTTCTTTTCTCTTTGCTTTTCTTTCTATTCTTTTCTCTCTTTTCTTTTTTAGGTTTTTGCTTGCTATAGTGTACATGCACTCATGAGAAAGAGAGATAAAGAGAGACAGAAAGAAAGAAACCACTTCACTCTGCCCCCCCACCCCCACCCTGAGGGATAGCCATGCCACCATCCCTTGTGCTCCATTCTCCTCTAGGAATTTTGGGCATGCATGCATACGTATTGGTATGAGTTTCAAGTCACTGGGTCTGGAACTCAACCATAGTCGGCCATGTGGGAGTTCAGTGCCTTAACCACCATACCACCTGCTGGTTCCCTTCTCTCTAGTCTTATAGTCAGAAACCAATAGAAACATGGGAAGTGGGGTTAGGGTAGGAGAGAGATTTTAAATCCTTATTTTACTTTTTCAAAACTCATGGACCGGTGCACTGTCTAAATAGCCCTGCCCTTGCCCAGCCTAGGTAGCACAGTTTATAGCTCACTGTACTTTAGTGGTGGAGGCTACACTGCGCTATTGACCTGAGAAGCTCTGCACAATGTGTGGGCCTCTGAGAGCCTGAGGAATTGGGAGAGCCGAGAAAGAAGATCTGAGTGTGACAAGACACTGTTGAGGGCTCTTCTCTCTCTCTCTCTCATGAGCATGCACACATTCTATCATGAATAAAAACCAAATAGAGACATGGGAGGTGGGGGTAAGGGTAGGAGAGAGATTTTAAAAAGAAAAGAAGAAGAAAAAGAAAAAGAAGAAGGAGAAGGAAAAGAAAAAGAAAAAGAAAAAGAAAAAGAAAAAGAAAAAGAAGAGGAAATCCTTGCCTTAAAAGGCAATGGACTGATTTACTCTTGAAAACAAAAGGAGTCAGAGCTCTGCTTGGTATTTTCACTGAAGACATCTCTCACTGTCAGCAAGATGCTGTCCTTGCTAACATTTAGTTGGTGATTTGCATCCACGGCTGTGGGGTGCTGGGAGAGATATGTTGTTTTCCATAAAGGAGACTGAAAAATCACTCCTGTCTTATAGTGGACCTTTCCGCTATGCTGAGCAGCAATACCAAGGGAAATTCAAAGGCAAAATTAGCTTGAGCCTCAACAGCATAAATAATTTCTTCTTGGTGGAGTGACTGAAGCATGGTAATTTAGCAATTGACAACCATTTTTCTAATAATTCATAATTAGAAGAGGTCTAATATAGGATTATATTTAAACCAGATGCAAAACATTTACCCCCTACTTCCACCTCTTACTTCTTTTATTCTTACTGACTAATTTGAAATATTTCTCATTTATTTTTCTCTTGCAAATGCATGAAAAGGGCTATTTTGCCTTTAAGTAAAAATAAGTATAATTTTCTTCCAGCAGCTCACCAGCAGTTTGCTGTTGCCTTACCACAAAGGCCAATTAATAGACAATCACCATCATTTCCTAATCTCATGTGCCTTGAGAATGGCTGTAAGTTGAAATAGAGTTGATCTGAGAGGGACCAGTTCTGGGTGAGCCACTCCTTTTCATGAGAAGCATAATGCCCACCTGGCGTGGGTGAGAAAGGGGGTTCAGAAAAGCAGGTGGCAGGCTCCTCATTAGTCTGCTTTGCCCCTACTCTGCCCTCATTGCTTTGGCCAAGATGTAAGAGGTGTGGCAGCCCAAGCTTTGAAGACAACTGTAATTAAGCTCCTGCTGCTGGTGCCCTAAACTTCCCAGGGTGAGCTTTGGGATGAAGGGGCCTCTTGTGGGTGGTGTGGCTCTGAGACAGTGTGAGAATGTGCAGCAGCAGTTAATGCTGATTTAATTTCTAAGACAACTTCCAGGCACTGAAGGCATAGTGTCTTGGGAATTTATTCTCAATGTTAATGGAAATAATTTGAGAAAACCACTTTCAGCTGTCCATGCTCACAGCCTCTTTCATTTGGTCCTGCCTACAGCCAATTAACTAATCATTTTTATAGTGGGAACAACTTAACCTCAAAAGAGGAGCTATGAACTAAAATATAGGAGGAAGCAAGTACTCTGGGTTTCTCTGTTGTTCTTGAGAGAGAGTGTGAGAGCAAGAGCTGGCCTGACTCTAGACCACAGATCTACCTTCTTCAAGGGTAACACTGGGGTAGGGGGTGTGGGGCAAGAGGAGAGAAAGCAGGGCTGCATCTCTCTGAGGCAGAGGTGTGATGGCTGTAATCAACTGGATATGGGGATGGAGAGGAGGGGACAAAAGGGACAGGAAGAGGGAAGCCCATCTGCCTCCCCAGTCGTGGTGTCCACTGAGGGACACTAATGGAATGGATACAAGGAGCGAGATGGTCTTTTCTGATTTTCTTCCTAGCAGTCCCCTTGTAGTCTGGTAGATGAGCTAAGAGATCATGGATTCAGAAGAGGACTTGAGTGCAAACTGTTTGCTTGCTAAGTCCCCATGGTTGCGACCCTAAAAAGGTGATTTTGTGTTTGAGTATCCTTCCCTCTAGTGCTTACAGATACAATGTCTGTTATTCTACCTGGAATTTTTCCTGGAGTCCCAGGCAGAATACGAGTGTCCTGGGAATAACAGTGCCTTCTGCCAGCATCCTTGTGGATTCAGCAAACTCTGATCAAGCCACCACAGCCTTGGACTCAGGACATGTGTCAGCAGAGAATTAGACAGGGGATCTGTACTCTACACATGTTGTGTGAGTCAGAGCTAAGTGTACAGAGAAAATCAGAGGAAGCAGATGGTGGTGGTGGGGGCAACATCACTTTGTATTTCATGATCAAAGAAGGACTTTTTTTTCCCCCTTTACTTAATTATTGTTATTCCTCAATTTGACCAAAGAGAGACAGTGAGAGAGAGAGAAAGGGAGAATTAGAGAGCAAGCCACCAGGTCCAGGATTCGAACCTTTGTTAGTAATGTGGGAGTACAGCACTTTAACCACCATGCCACTTTCTGGCCCCCAGGGAAGGACTTCCTCCCCCCCCTTTTTTGGAGAGGTTTTTGCTATAGGACGTGTGCGCTCACCAGACAGAGAGACAGAAAATGAGAAATCACCCCCCAGGGGGGATGGCCACGCTGCAATCCCTTCTCCTCCATTCTCCTCTCAGGATCTTGGGCATGCACACACACACGTGCCCAGCGTGAGTTTAAGCCACTGGGTCCGGGACTCGAACTGCAGTCGCCTACGTGAGAGTCCAGTGACATATCCATTATGCTAACTGCTGGTCCCCTAGGGAAGGACTTTTTGAAAAGGTGACCTTTGAGAAAGTCCTGGAAGGAAGTGAGAGCCTGAGCTATGCAGGTATCTGGGGAGGAGCCCCCTGGCAGGAGTAGCAGAAAGTAAACTAGCTGAAGTCAGGAATGTGCTGAGCCTTTTCCCAATACAACTAAAAGGCCAATGTGGCTGAAATAGAGGGAGGGAGGTGAGGCACACTGCAGGAAACAGGATCAGATTGCCAGAAGCCTCATGGTCCCCTGTATGGAATTGGCTTATGTTGTTCCTACTCTTGAGGAAACTAAGTGACGTGATCACTCTGCTGGTTATGGTGATTAGACCATAATTACAGCTGACCTGATGGTGCAGTGATAACACAATATTCACCGATGCTGGATCCATATGGAAGATCATAGGTTTGGTTCCTGGGTCAACCAGTATACACCTGGTACATGTTCCATGATCCTAACTAGCTGGGAAGGCTCAGGGTGGAGGGTGGATTGTGGCCCGAGACTTTGTTGAGGGTGCTTATTTCTTTGTTTTACTCACTTTCATGAAAGAAAGAAATGCTTTTAAAAAGGAAGGTAAATTAGCACAGTTTTGCATTAATTCAGGCTAGAGGTAATATGAGAGGATCAAGAACAAATTAATTTTGGTACAAAACTTTTTTTAAATTCCTGCATAATTTTTTCACAGTATACATTTTTCATGAACACATTTGAGACCCCTTATGCACACCTGGATTAGGACAGCAGTGGAAGAGACAATGAGCAGATGCTGGATGATTTCCATGGTAGCTCCAATAGAAATTGCCGATAGGGTAGATATGGGGAATTAAAGTGATCAGTATAGCTAGATTGTGATTTTTTTTGTCAGCAGAAACTGGGAAGATGAAAACGCTACTTGCTGTGATGAGGGAGAACAAAGGAGAAACAGGAGGAAGAAAATGAACACTGGCCAGATAGGTAATTTTGGAGCTCAGTGGAGAGGTCAAACTGGTGGTATACATCTGAGAGATAATGGCATGATATGTGGTATTTAAAGTGATGATACTAGAAGTGACCACTTAGAGAATGGCTGTCTTTAGAAAAAAGAAGTCTGAGGACTGAGCTTGAAGACATTCAGGGAGTATGGAGGAGAACCAAGAGAGAGAACTTTGCTGGAAGCTGGCAATAGCACATTTTAAGGAGGGAATAATTGTTTCGAATACTACTGAAAGGTCAACTAAGATAAATGCCTTGAACTGATAACTGGGTTCAGCAATAGGAAGGACTCTTGACAAGAGCAATTTTGATGGGAGCAGCTCAACTGGAGTGTGTCTGAAAGAGAGTAGTGAGTGAGAAAGTGACGGTAAAACGGAGTAGAATAATTGAAGGTAGCTAGAGGCAGACATGGAGTCAAAGATTTTTTTCCTTTTTTTTTAGAAGAGAAATAATATCTTGTTTGTATATCGATGCTCTTTGACTTATGAGGGATTATGTCCAGATAAATCCATCATAAACTGAGAATATCATAAGTTGAAAATGCATTTTGACTATTAATTTGAAGTATGGTTTCTACTGAATATGTATCACTTTTGCAACTTTGTAAAGTCAAAAAATTGTAAGTCTAATTGGAAGTTGGGGACCATCTGTACTGATAGAAATGGTCCAGTAGAGAGCAGAACAGCTGATGATGTTAGAGAATAGGAGAGATTTTTTTGGAACAGTGTATGAGGGACTGGGATCTTACAACATCAGAAGACTGAAGGCTGGTTGTAGCAGGAGCCCAGACCCCAGGGAATGAAGACAGGCAGAGTGTGTGGGTGGAGAAGAAGGTGGGTGGATGGTAGCTCAGTCTGTGCTCCTAATTTTAAGCAAAATGGGAGGCAATGAAGAAATGTGAGGAGGAGTTGTAGGATAGTTGTCTAAGTCAGTGGGCGAGGGGATGAGGTAGGGATTACATTATAGTAGCTTGGTTGGGCAGCAGCAATGATGAATTTAAAGTGAGACCAGCATGTGTGTTTCTGGCTAGCATATTCAGCTGGCTACTGGTATTTTAATGCAGAGATGTAGACAGAAGGATCTCACTATAGTCAGGTTTTCTCAGGCGAAAGCAATGAGGGGAAACAAGGACAAGGAATTTGAGGGTCTTTCTTCATTCATTGACCAAAGATTAGGTACATCCAACTGCATACTGAGCATCTGCTTTGGAGAATTTTATTAATTTTAATTTCAATATAATCCAGTTTCAATCTAGGCTCCCAATAAGCTTCTTTTTATACAGTAATTTTTCAGGGGAAATTTTCCACCATCAGTTTGTTGCCCACTAGGAAACTTGAATTACTTCCTGCCTGCTTTCTACTCTCTCCACATTGAGTCAGCCATTGTTTTAGTACACTGTTGTGTTGCTAAAAGAAGTACCTGAGCTTGGATGATTCAGATCATGGTTGGGAGGTCTGAGGTCCAGGGGCCACCTTCTGGTGAGGTGGTAACACAATAGAGGGCAGGATCTTGAAGAGTGGCCATCCATGAGTTTCTCTCCCTTGTTCTAGTCTCATTCCCTCTGTTGCTTATAAGCCCACCAGAATGAAATTGTAAGGGCCCATCCTAAGGACATTATCATACCCAAAAGCCCCACCTAGGGGCACCATGAAGAAATTAACTTTTCGGGGTCAGCAGATGTTGTAATGGTTATGTAGCTGGACTCCCACGTAGTCGACTGCAGTTCGAGTCCTGAACCTGGTGAGTTAAAACTCATGCTGGCCATGTGCATGTGCAAGCCCCAAATCTCAAGAGGAGAATGGAAGAGAGGGTATTGCCCTGTGGCCATTGCCTCTAGGGGAGCGATTTCTCGCTTTCTGTCTGTCTCTGTGGTGAGTTGCATGTGCCCTATATAAAAAAATCTCTCTTACAAAAAAAAAAAAAAAAGAAAGAAAGAAAAAGAAAATAACTTTTCACTTAACACCTCTGTAATACAATCAAGTCCCAACATAAATTTTGGGGGGACATTCAAAATAAAAACTTAACACCTCTGGGGCACAATCAAGTTATTTTGTTTTATTTATTTATAGGGTTTTGCCATAGGGCACATGAACTCACTGGAGAGAGACAGAGAGGGGAAGTCAGAAATCAATTCTCAGGGGAGATGACCACTCCACAATCCCTTCTCCATTCTCCTCTCAGGATTTTGGTATGCATGAACTTGCACCCAGTGTGATTTTCAAGCTGCTGGGTCTGGGGCTTGAACTGTGATCAACCATTTGGGAGACCAATGTCTTAACCACCATGCCATCTGCTGGTCCCCAAGATGTTGTCATCGTTGTCCTCCTCCTCCTCTTCCTCTTCTTCCTCCTCCTCCTTCTTCTTTATCTATTGATTTTTTTTCTTCTGAGAGAGAGTACAACCAACAGGGTCATGGTGCCACGATCTACTCCAAACCTCAGCCAGACCCCAATCATGTACAAACATGTGCCCAATATACTTAGGAAGGTCTCTGGATTTGAACTGGCAACTTCCCATGTGGGATTACCTTGCAGAGTGTTGCATTTTACTGCTGTGCCACTGTCTGGTTCCTCATCAAGTTCTTTCGACGATACCTTGCTGGGTGTCTGAATTAGCCCACATGTCTCCGTCAGAAAGCATATCTGCATTCTGGGCTTCCCACCTGTAGCCTGGATGACTGCAGCTGCAGACCCTGGCTTGCTCCCTTATATCTTTGCTCTGCTACAAATTATTTTTCACGTAGTGGCCACAGTGATATTCCTAATCCACACATCTGCTTGAGCTAGGCCAGTGTCTGCTCTTTACCTGGAAGATAAAATCCAAATAATTTAATTAACGTGGCTTACATGGCCTTTGCTGACTTTTCTTTTCCTCTCCACCATTCTTCTACTCCTAACCATCCCCATACCCTATTTTCTTTGGAAGTCTATAAACTTTTCCTTCAAAACCTCTGAAGGATTTTGAAGTAGTGAAGACTAAGCTTCCCCCATCCCTGCTATAACCTGTACTGTTTTGTTTTATTCCATGGCATTCAGGACCACTTGCCATAATATATGTTTATTTGTTAATACATCTATCTCTGCACCTGAGAACATAGCTTGATTAGAGTCCAGTGTATCGCTTTGACTCTAGTGGTATTCCCAGAACTTAGGCCAGGGCTCAGCCCATGAAAAGCAGTCAATGATAAGTTGCTGATAGGCTGATTTCCAGCTGCAGAGGCTGTGGGCCCCTTCATGGAAAGTAACAAGCCTAGGCTAATGAGCAATTCAGATAATTTATTGGCTCCTATGAAAAGTCTAGAGGTGAAAATTAAATGTGGTCTCTTTTTGTAGCTTGTGCAGGCTCTTTTCCTGAGGTAAGCAGATGGCTTCTTCCAGCCACATCTTACCAGCTTGTGTGTCCCATTAGAAGAACAAAGACTTTCCTGGTAGCTCTCAGGGAACTGTTCCAGAGAGAATGCTGATGAGCCAGACTAGGCTCCCTGCAGGGTAAGGGTAACCTGGCATGGTGTGGGGGCACTGTCCCACCTGGCAAGGAGGAGGGCTTCTCCTCTTCTTTGTTCAGGGAGGATGCCTGGCTGTTCCTCCCTGTCTGGGCATGAGTAAAGAGAGAAGGGAATCAGTAAACGGCATAAGGACTATCTGTAATTCTGTTTTCTTTGGGTTGCCGGATCCATGCAAGGAAGCCTGCATCTTTATGGAGGAGGTAAAAGAATACTTGTCAGAGGGCATTTGATAAATGAAAAGACAAGGGTGGGAGGTTGAAGTATTTTGATTAATGATAGCATATTCATATGAGTGTCAAAACTGTGTTAGGGAGATATAAAATGCCAACATATTTTAATAATGGAAATAAATTATATTAGAGTAAAATAGGTGTTGTTGTTTTTCAAATGAAGGGCCAAATTACATAAACCCAAGGTTCTTAAAATCCTCAGAAAAAAAGAACACTGAATCTGTTAGAAAAACAATTTGCAAAACACTCATTAGTCCAAAAGCATCCCTGAGAATTCTCCCTCCAGGCCTCTAATGGGCCATGAAACTTGCATTCAATAAAAAATGATTTAACTGTCAAGTGAGTGAATTGGGTAGACTTCTGCTTCTTTGCACTCTCATTACAGAGTTTATTTTTTGGAGGCTGTTTGTGTAAATACTATTTGTTTTTACCAAAGTTCAAAGAAGCTTTGCATAAAAATGTTATTTTTGCATCACTGGGGGAGCAGTGTGGGTTAACTTGCTGTCTTTCCAGTCCTTCCCCCACCCTGATGGAGTCCCAGCTGCCTCCAACCCAAGCACTGTGGCTTCCTGGATGTGCATGGTGAGTCAGCTCGTCTGGGGAATTTTGAGAGCTCGTACATTAGATTCTTGCTTTCCAATCCATTAATTTTGTTGTTCTAGGCCTGTTGGGAGCTCTGTTGTTGCTTGTAAGAATAACAGATCACCACTGAAGCTTTCGGCGTCTGTTACCCAGGGCAGCTGTTCTGCAGACACTTCGTCTCCACAGTTTTGTTGGCCTCTGTGCACTTGGGCACAGTGGTCCCTATTTTAATACTCACTTTGGTAGGAGAGGAGAGGGCGTGTCTCCCTCTAGTGTGGTGTTAGGGGCTTTGAGCACCACTCGACTCTCTGATGGGGTTCTCAACCTATCATTGAGATGGGAGAATATACAACATTCTTTTGGAATATTTTACAGGGAATTTGAGGAGTCTGTCCAGGACATAGTGGTTTAGGATTTTCTGTTTGATTTTCATCTCTTGCCACCACCTACCAGAATCCCATCCAGCAACATGCCCCTAAGAGGTGGCTTGTCCATGGAAGGACTAGGGATTCTTGGTACAGCCACAAGGGAGCAGCCATGCCTAGCGGAGGCTGGTCAGTGCACAGGACAGGGGGAACATGGTCAATGAGAATGAGAAGGTCCGGTCTGCTCGCCTCTGGTCCTCTGGGAACCAGGGATTTGGTCAGCACTTTTTCCTAAGCCTAGCTGTCGTCTTATTTAGTGGCTCTTCTTCCTCTCCCACTCTGATGTGTCTTTTCTGGCAAGTGTTTTCCAGGCAATTTGACAGCTCAGTTACATCTGGGCATCTAGGTCATATAGTGGAGGTGATAAGAGTTTTGGAACTTAGTCCTGCTACTTACTAACCAAGTGGCATTTGGAAATTTGCTGACCCCCTCTGAGCCTCCATTTCCTTCTTTTAAAATGGGAATAAGAAGACATAGCTGTTTGGTTTATGAAGTTTCACTTAATTAGATAAAATACAAAAACTCTTGGCATACGGTGAATGAGAATTATTAAGCTGTTGTCTGTCAGCCCAGGCCCATCTTTCTTGGCTCTGTGGTCCTAAGCTAGACCTCTGCAAACAACACAAGGAGATTTAAAAATATTCATTGAAAAGAGGAACTAACATTTGAGTTTCCTTTGGTGTAAAGAATTTTGAAATCCATCCATAGTGTTTTTCATAATATTTATTCTTTTTGAAATTTTTGAACACCTGATTGTCTGCTGCTCCCTGTTGTGCTCAGGGTAGCACAGGAAGGTGGGAGGGGAGGGGGAAGAAGGGCCTGTTTCTACCTGTTCACTCCCTGTTCTGGCAAGTGCTGCCCAGCAAATATCCCTTACTTGTCAGTGCAGACGGCCCAGCCTCACCTGTCCCAGCATTCCCAGATCTGGCATTGTCGGGCTTCCCACAGGTACCAACTGGAACCAGGCAGCTTCCTCCCCTCCAGGGTTGGATCTCAGCCAGGTGGGGAGTTTTTCTCCACACTTTCAGGTTCTGATAGCTCCAGTCTCTTCCTTGTGTTCTTCTAGTTCTAGGAGTAATAGCTGCTCACTGTAGTTACTAGTTCTGTGCTGTCTCAGCACTTCCTCTTGTGCAGAAAAGAGTTAACAGAGTAGTTCTGACTGCTGTCCTGGGAAAGGCCTTGCTTAGAAAGCTGGCCCTACACTGGCATCTGGGAGCTTGGATTTTGAGAGATTCTCCTTTATTCCTTCAACTGGTAAGAGTGCTTCACGGTGCCAAAGCTGTGTAAACCATGTGGTTGGGCTTCTTTCTGGATCCTGGAACTTTGGTGTGTGCCAGGATAATCATGTAGAGGGTGATTCCTTCTCACTAGAAACCCTGGGTACTATGTCTCTAACAGGCTTCTCTGGTCAACAGCGTGCATGTGTGTAGTAGCAACTCTGTGCTGGGGGATTAAGTGCATCCTATGTGACTCCACAGGTGGACGGCTCTGAAAGCTTCCTGGTCTCTCCAGGTCTCTGGTGCATGCACCTTTTACCTTTACTGATTGTGCTCTACATCCTTTCATTGTAATACATCATAGGTGTATGGGCTCAGCTCTGGGCTGAGTCCCGTGCCTAGTGCTCTTCTCCCTCTCCCACTCTGATGTGTCTTTTTTGGCAAGTGTTTTCCAGGTGACTTGGGGGTTGGTCCTGGGGGTCCTAGCATCCCTTTTTACACTTTCAGTTCTCCACCACCCATTATAAACAATTACTTACATAATACTAAATTCTTTCTGTTGAAATATGGACTAGCTCCTCACTAAAGGATGTGGTAGCAAGAGTGGTCCCAGGAAACAGACATTTACAAACGAGAATTTAGATTTGATTTGGTGGTATCCTTTGACTTAAATGCAGGGCTGAGCTCTTGGCCTTTAATGGTCAGATACTAGGAATTCCTGGCATGCAGAGAGAGGTGAGGCAATTACCTGAGTCATCCCTGGTATTGATTTGCTGTAGTGCCTGAAAAGCCAGCACCCTGAGTGCCCTGGGAGTGACATGGCTGCTGCATGGACTACTTTGGCAGTAATGATAACTGCAAGTCCCTAAACCTCCCTTGCTGGCTTGAAAAGATCAGCTTTCTCTTATATGAAGACTTGGAAGACTCTCCTGAGTCTTTTAGCCTTAGGGGGATCTCATGCCCCTCCACTCCCACACTGGTGTCCACCTATTGCCTCAGAAGTGACCTACAGTTACACCATAGTAGGTAGTCATCCCTTGATGTTATCTATGTCCTAAGCTTTGTGACCTGTGAATGTGCTACTTATATGGCAAAAGGAACTTCACAGATGTGATTTACATTACAGAACTTAAGATGACCATATGGTCAAACGTGGTTCAAAGAAGCTTGAAATATATACAGGGTGTCCATGCATGCCTGTTCAAAATCCCACCGGGATCAAGAAATGGAGAAAGAATTGTGGAGTGCTATGTCTCATTGGGTGTGCTTTCTCCTCTCTCTCTCTCCCTTTCTCCATCTCTGTTTCCCCCCAAACCCCCCACTCCCCACCTCTCTTGAGTACACTTACCCTCAGGCAATCAAGAAAGAAAAACATAAAAGAATACAAGTAGTCTTCAAAAAGTTCATGAAAAAATGCATAGTATGATAAACTACACATTAATTAAAATTTTTTTTTGCCCCAAAATGTACTTTAATTTCATTTTTCTATAAACTTGAAAGAACTCATGATAGAGCACATGGACATAAGAGAGTAAGATGAGAGAGAGAGAGAGAGAGAGAGAGAGAGAAAGAGAGAGAACTGGCCAAGGCAGGATTCCCTTCCTTGGTTCCTCCAAATCCATTGAATCTTGGGTACTTGCATGGGTACCTGGCATGTTTCAGGCCAACTGGTCTGGGAATTTGAGCTGCAGTCACCAAGTGGGATCAGCTTCTCTCAAGCAGTGCATTACTGCTGCCCGTGAAGAAGGCATGAACTCTGGTACATTACCTCTAACCAAAGTCAGATGTCAGCATAAAGGGAACAGCCATAAAGTCTGACCTAGGAGGAGATAGCTTATATTCCAAAATAACTGCAAAATTTGGCTCATTTATACCAGAATATTAGGAATATTAGAAATGGAGTTTAAAGTTTTTATGCAAAGGAAGTTGAAATTTAATAATAGATTGGAAGGAGTTTATTAATATGAGTGCACTTATTATAAGAGATTTTAGATTTACTGTCTAGCTTGTGCAACTGGAAGTGGATCTAATAGCTTGTTTGATTGGTTGAATAAAACTAAAAACTGCACACAGGGTTGCCTATTCAAATGAGGCTGAAATGCCAAAACTGTCTTGGTGGGATGTGGGAAGGAATCCAAAGGCTTAGGGAGATTGGGATGTTGAAATGGATTTATCATGTGCTATCTGAAATTCCTCTCTCCCTCCCCTTATGTTTCCTCATGGGGCACAACAGAGGAGTTGGGAAATAGATTAGTGGTCTTTGAAAGCTCCATGGTGGCTGGCTCTGGAGCTTGGGATGATCACGGAAAGGACCGCCATTTGGACAAATGCCCTGATTTCGACAGTACAGATGAGTCCTGGAGAGCCAGGAGCCACAGGCAAGGCTTACCTGCAGAGTGCAGGTGAGTGCACTTATAATGGGCAGCAGAGACAAGTGGTCACTAGAATGTTTTGGACTGTAGCTATATTTAGCAAGCAGTGATACTGTCCCCAGGAAAATGGTAGATGGGCAGCCTACTGAAATAATACTTGACCTATAAAACAAGAAAAATGCTAGGTCTGTTAGCCAGAACCCCGAGTCACCTAAATGTCCACATCCCCTTAGCTAAAAGGAAGGCTGGGTTCTCTTGAGAAAGTACCCCCCAGCATAGCCACAAGTATGTCCTGTAAATTTCCCTCTATGCTATTCCTTCAGGGTCCTGTGTCTGTTTACTTGGGTGACTCTGCAATGGAAAAGGGAAATGTCCAGACCACTTGGGAAGGTCACTTGATGCTGACTTTTTATTGACACTAATTTCTGGGGGCCCCAGGAAAATTTGGTCCACCAGTAAGACTCACAGACCCACTCTGTGGTTGTTCTCCCAGTTCCTAAATAAGTTATTTGAATGTACATTTATCGAACCAGCAGATGACTTGGTTACGTTACTTGACTCCCATGGCTGACTGCAGTTTGAGTCCTGGACCTGGCAGCTGGAAACTCACATGCATGTGCACGCCCAAAATCCTGAGAGGAGAATGGAGGAGAAGGGATTGTGGTGGCTATTTCCCCAGGGGCAGGGGGTGATTTCTCACTTTCTGTCTCTCCATGTCTCTCTGGAGAGCACACATACCCTGTAGCAAAAGTCTCTCTTAGAAAAAAAACTACGTTTGCATTGTAAGTGATCAGAATCCCCACATTGCCCATGGAATGAGGGCTATTATAGAAGGAAGGGCTGAGTGGAAATGCTTGGAATGTCCTCTCCTTACCTGGAGGATATTCCAAAGAAATATAGTCCCAAAGAAATGCCCTCCCTGGGAGAGCCGATAGCCTCATGACCAGTACCAAGAGGAGAAGTGCAACATGCCCATATATCCACCTGAGGATGCCCACTGCCCACACTTCACCAGGCTGGGGCTGTCAGGCACAGATCCTCAGGGAGAAACTAGAGCCAAATGTGAAGAGTGTGAGGTTGAAACGGGGCAACCCTGTGTTCAAATCCCAACTCTACCACTCACATTGTGAGTGGGACTTGGTACCAGGTAGAGCAAAGCCTTAGTTTCTTCTTAGCTGCCAGAGAGCCTGGCAACTGCCAGGTGACTCCTGGAGTCAGTTAGTTCAGGTTCAAATTCAGGTTCAAGCTCTTCCACTTACTTGTAGGTGTGTGAACTTAGACAAGTTTCTGTCTCAGTTTCTTGCTCTCTAGAGAGGTATTATGTTTAGTTTTTGGCTTCTTGTGAGGGTTAAATGATAAAATGGACACAAGTTGCTTGGAACATAACAAGTGCTCAACAATGAATGCATTATGGTTGCCATTAGTTAATTGCAAAGAAGGAAAGTTTGGCAAGTGAAGGATAAAGCAGGTGTGAATGAAGGTAGAAGGCACTGCAGGTCTCTGATCGAGGGACAGGTGAAAAGTCACACAGCAGGTGGGGTCCCTGTTGGGCTAAACTCCATCCTATGCTTGTCTCAGCTTCCTCACCTCAGACACAGACCTGCCAGTGCTGACCTGTCTGCTCTCATGTGTATGCCGATACTGACCTGTTATTTTTCCATTGAGTGTAAACATGAGTATTAAGGATCGTGTGGCTCTTGTTTGAAGGGGGGCATCTAACATTTACCCAATACCTAGGAGGCACCAAGCTTTACATGTTGGGGCCTTACATGTGGCTGGCTTTTCACAATGACCTTCTGAATTGGAACTGTTCATTTCACAATGAAAAAAAAAAAAAGCCAACTGCAATAGTAGTAACAGTAGCAAGGGCAACAACTGCAGCAGTAGTGTCAACGGTCAGCAGGTCTTAAATGCTGTTGGGTGCCCAACCCTGTGCTGAGCTTTTCACATGTTACCTCACTGAGTCCTTGCAGCAATCATCGGAGAGTGTGTGTCATATTTGTGTTTCATAGGTGAGAGAACTGAGGCTCAGAGGGGTCACTTAGATGGGCCTATTAAGGGCCTCAGCTGGGCCCTTTAATCTGGGGTGGGCTGATTCTGAAGACTGTAGTTTCTCACATGAGTTTCATTTACCCAACAGAGAGTTCAGATGACTTACTCCCATGCTGAGAAGTGGGGCTGGGCTGTGGTGGGAGATGGGAAGATGGAGAAAAAGACCCGGTGACGGTGGGCCTATTGTTTCTCAAAAGAGGGGCAGGCTGGCAGCGGAAGTGGCAGTGCCGCAGGAACACGACACTCTGTGAGAGTGGATCCACAGGCTCTCACCTGGAGTTCCCCTATATGCAAGTGCATGTGTGTATCTGTGATCGAGGCTGCCAGGGCTGGGCTGGATCCCTGTGTGTGGCTCTGTGTCTGGTGGTGCTTGTCTCTCTCTCTTTCTCATGGAGGACGTAGAATAAAAAATAAACTTAAAAAAATAGACGAAAGGAGAGAATTTACATTTTCCTTAAAATTCAAGTTAATTTGGTGTAAACAAGAAAGAGCAAGATCCTGCCACATGCCAGGCCCTCGCCAGGTGGTTGGGTAGAGGCTGATGTGCCACACTCCCTGCCCTCATTGTTTCTCGGATGGATGAGGCAGGGGCGTTTGGTGCTTCCTTGTCTTATCTGGTGTCACTCTGCCTTCATGTAATGACAGTGCCACTATTTCCTGCTGTTGGGCAGTTAGAACACACAGGCCCTGTGCTAGCTAGCTGTGGACACATGCAGTTTCTCTCATGCTCTACACTATCCCTGCAGTGGCTGTTTTCTCCTACTTATTGATGGGGCTATTGCGATGTAAGCAAATTGCCTGAGGGTTCTGAGCTGGCAGACTGCTGCTTATTGCCATGCCTTTTGGCTGTCAAGGCAAGTTTTCTTTGCATTCTACATGACTGACCCCTTCATGGTGTAATTTAAGGGGCCTCTTCCAAAAAATCCTCTCCCTCCAGCTGATTTTGAAAGTATTCCATTGGAACCGACAAGAGCTTGTTGAAGTTGCACACTGTGTTTGCTCTCTCAGCAGACTCTTATTTTCTGTTGAGCCCCGCCCAGTGCTGGTCACAGAGAGAGTTCTCAATAAAGGTGCAAGCAGAGAGTGAACATTACCCACCTCCTGTCTTTTTATCCAGGAAGTAACAAGACAAGGCAGGGGTGCCTCTGAACTTGGATGGATTTAACATGGGACCTGGCTCAGGGCATGCAGAAATTCAGATAGACCAAATTCTGGCAAAGGATGGTCATTAAGAAATGGTTCCACTGTGGCCTGGTCCCCACACTGTGTTCTGGAATCCAGGCCACATCTATGCCCCAGTACCCATCCCCTGCCCTACCACAGAATGATTTCCCTCTTTTTTTTTTTTTGCACAGAAATGTTTGAATATCCAACTCATTGATGACGATTTCATAGCAGTGCTTATGACAGCATCTCTGAGAACATCCTACCCTCACCCCTGCCATGCCCAACTCATTTCCATTGTGATTTCAATTGCAAAGCTTATTTTCCCCCATTGGGCTGAAACAGTCAAATAAAGTCTCTATCTGTGTGCATTTTAAACTGGCCATCGAGTTAGCTTATTTATTCTCTTCCTTAACATACAAATGACTTCTAAAAAGAGGAGTTCAATTTTGCAGCCCACTGGTCCATCCAGGCACTGTGGAGGCTGAAGAGTGCTGTCTCCTGTCGCTGCTGTCAAGAGACCAAGGATGCCATTTGGTTTCTGGGCCTGAGAAAAGATGTCACTTAGGAGATTTCCTATTGCTTTTACCTTTAAAATAATGGCTACTGTTCACACATAACTGCTGTTTCACATGCACTTGAATCTCTGTGTGGGCACTAGAATGAGTGTGTGTTAGACTGAGTGGTCAGAGATCCATAAGAAGTCTCTGCCACTGGACAGCTCTGTGACTTTGGGCCTTGGTATTCTCATTTGTCAATGAAGGACATTGATAGGATAATATTTAACATTCTCCTTTCAAATTGATTTCAACATAGTTTTCTACATGCCAGGAACTGTGCTAGGCATGAAGATGATAAATAAAACAGCACCTTTCCAAAGACTAGAGATTGAGGATACACAAACCCAGTGTAAACATAAACACCTGAATGATAAAACAAGGCAGGTGCTGTGGGAGAGTGCTATGTTATGTTTTTGAAGGTACATCCAGAGGTGTCATGGAGTCTGTCTGGCAGGAATCTGTGTAGCTGGCAGAGTAGGGTAGGAGAAGGAAATAAGCTTGGCTCTAGGAAAATGGTGATAGTTGAGCTGGGCCTTGAAGTGTCCGTTAGCCTTTGCTGGGGAGGTAGGCTGAGGAAGAGGTTGGAAAACACCAGGAAGGGAGGCAGGCCTATGGTAGGCAGCAAAACACCTCCTGCCTGATGACCTAAATATTCTAGCAAGTCAAAGCTTTGTAAATTTGGAGGATTTGATGTTTTGATTGGAATTTATAGGAAAAGAACGATTTTAGACATCAGCAAATACATTTTCTGCTAGAAATCGACTGCTGTAGAATCATCCTGGGTACTGTATCCAAGGTTGGTGAAGTTTTTCTTAAAGGGCCAGATAGTAAATATTCTGGGCTTTGTGGACCGTAGGGTCTCCATGGGAACAGCTCAGCTCTGCTATTATGGTGCTAACAAAGTCATGGGAAATAACCAAACAAATAAACCTGGAATTTTGAAAAAACTTTGCAAAAACAAGTGGCAGGCTGAACTTGATCCATACATTGTAGTTTGCTGACTCCTGTACTATGTCAACAGGTAGAGCTGAGATTATATAAATATATATATATATATATATATATATATTGCCAAAGGGCATGCCAGCTTGCCAGAGAGAGACAGAGAGGGAGAAGGGGAACACACTCTCAATGGTGCATGGTTACACTACCCTTCCTTCTCCACCACTTCTCTGTTTTGCTATGATTTGGCACATGCATACATATGCACCTGACATATTTTTTAAGCCAAAGGGGCTGAGACTTGAACCACACAGTTGGACATGTGGGATCTAGATCCCTTAGCCAATTGGCCATGGGGCTGGCCTAAGTTATAATTTTTTCAAATCCAAAAGCTCTGTTGTTGACAGTGCTATTTTATGACATTTAAAACTGCACATGACTTGAGTCTTTAAATGGTCTGAGTGGTCTTCAATGAATAATTGGTGGTCCCTGAATAAAACTGACAAATAGAAAGCTATACTGGGTTCCTGCCTCCACCAAGTCCCAATCACTGTTGTTTATTTTTAGCAAACTGTCTTCGGTGTGCTCCCTTCCATCTCCCCATCTCTTGCAGCCCAGCTATCTTCCTGACACCCACAGCTACATGCTGCTTCTCCTGCAGTTTCTTCTCCTGTGTGAGACCATCCTCTCCTGTGCTCCAGAGCATTTCCATTTCACTGAGTCTCTGCCCCATGCCAAGAACTTCAAGAGATCCTCTGAAAAATAAGGCTTGGACTTGGCCATCTGTGGCCCACCCCTTGGGTCTGTGGTCTTCTTCCTGTGGCATGGTAGAGTTAGGAGACCTATGTACCAGTGTTGGCTTGGTCTCTAAGGGGCTGTGGGACCCTCAATGACTTCACTTTCCCTTTCTTATTACTTCATCTGAAGAGATTGGCCCTAGACTATCCAGGTTGACCTCAGCTCTTGCACACAGTCTCTATGATGGACAGCTAATTATGGATGTAAAACTTCAAAGAGTTGTTACATTTTTCCCCCAGGAGGAAAAGATTCCTTAAAGCTACAGAAAGATTTTTGTAAAAGGGTCTAGTGGGGCCTCAAATCCTCAGTTTTTGCCAACTATCAACTCTGCTCAAAAATAAGGAGAACTTGGGAACCAGCAGTTAGCGTAATGGCTATGTTGCTGGACTCCCCCGTAGTCGACCGCGGTTCGCGTCTCGGACCCGGTGGCTTAAATCTCACGCCGGGCGCGTGTGCGTGCGTGCCCAAGATCCCGAGAGGAGAATGGAGGAGAAGGGATTGCGGCGTGACCATCCCCCCTGGGGGGTGATTTCTCGCTTTCTGTCTCTATGTCTCTGTCTGTCTGGCGAGCGCACGCGCCCTATAGCGAAAACCTCTCCAAAAAAAAAAAAAAAGGAGAACTCTACCTGTTAAGTGCGCAGTTTATCTGGTCTGGGCTTGTGTCTCAATGGACGTTCTGAGAGAAGTCTATGGGACACTCTCCTGGTGTCCTTCAGTGATGGGTCTGCATATGCATTTCTCCCTCTGAAACTATGAGCTCCTTGGCCAGGGATGAGATTTGTGTCAGTTCTAGCAGGTCATGCAGTATCAACACATCCTAGGTCATCAGCAAAGACTTGCTAGTCTGAGAGCTTTATGACATCTTTTAAATATTAATTTGAAGGACTTAGAAGATCCCAAAGTAAGAAAGCCTATTTTTGATGGTAAAAATGATTTATTGGGCAAACATGAACATTTACAAGCACTTGCTTTGTACTGGGGCTTGGTATTCATTTAATTATTAAATTTTCTATTTTATATATGCGTAACTACATCAAATCGATAGGACAAGCCGACTACTTTTTATTCCTAAAACATATTGATTGTATATGCTAGGCTCTATGATATTCTACATATTTATGTGGAATTCTAACTATATCACTAAACAGTTTATATTACAAGGGGACTTCAAAAAGTTCATGGAAAATGTAATGAAAGTATGAGTTTATAGTGGTACAAAACTTTTTGAAATCTATGTAGTTTTTTCCCATAACATGCATTTTTTTTTATAAACTTTTGAACACCTTCACATTATCTCATATGATGGATGAATAAAATGAACCTCAGAGTCATGGACCTCTATCTAGGGTCAGCTACATAGCAAGTGGTTCTGTCTGATTCCAAAGTCTGTCAAATTAACTTGAAGATGTCTAGAAATCAGGGCAAAAATATTGACAAGTTACAATTTTTGATAGAAGAATCTTTCCTAGAAGGATCTGTATAAGGGATAATAAATACCCTTAATTATAGCTATAACCTAGAAAGTTTAGTTATGGTTCATTTATAAAGACTCTTGATTAATACCTCAAATTTTGTTCTTAAAGGAGTGATGCTCAACCCTGGTTGGGCCCTCAAACAAACTTTTACACAACAAACAAAGAAACTAACAAGTGGATCCTAGGCCAAAGAAATGAAAATTGTTGGGGTTTGAACATTTTTATATATTAAAATGTAATCAAGACCTCCCCCCAAAAAAGATCAAATACAACTAGATGAGAAGAATTTGCATGTGGCTCCACAAATGTGATTCATAAGTACAATATCTGGCAGCCATTGTGTCACAAAGGTCGTACTCAGGGTATTATGAAGTGGGGCTACTTTTACCTTTTTTTCCAAATACATTTTATCCTAGATGCACTTAAAAAAATCTTACTTGTTTATTTCTCCCATGAGAGAGAGAGTGCAAGTGCGTACACACGAGAGAGAGAGAGAGAGAGAGAGAGAGAGAGAAAGGCAGTCACCTCAACAGGGTCATCACATTATGATCTGTTCCCAGATCAGAGACAGGTGTGCATGATTGGAATGCAGAGGGAAGTCCCTTGGCACAAACCCAGGACCTTCTCACGTGAGTCTAGTTGCTACCACCTGGCAACCCCCAGATACACTTTTGATAGAATCTGGGCAGTAGAGAATTCCAAGTGGTCCTTGCTAATGGAACCTTTGGGGGTGGGTGTCCTGTGTCTGATTGAGATGTCAAGGGTACATTAGTTGCCATTGTTCTTTTCAGTGGCCTCTGGGATCTTTGTCTTCAGTAGGTATCTCCAGAAGTGGTCATTATGATTAGAACCAGCGTCTTCAGTGAAGGACAACGACCAATGACAACTGAGAGAGAAGGGACTCTGTGCTACTTACGTTGTGTGCCCACATCCTTCTGGTGTGGTAGGATATAGGCACAGCATCAGCACAACCCGTCTCCTTGGAGAGTCAATTGAGTTCACTTTTTGGGGGTAGGAGGGAAGGGGAAGAAACTTAAGTAGTTTAATTGCTGAGTACTTTATATCATTATTTTTATATTAAGCAAGCACAGATACATTAGGAACTGAAATGTACAATCTGCATTAATTATTACGAGATAAAACACCAGAGTACAAAGAAATTCTGTGCCTACAGCAGCTGTTTCATGGTACATCTTCAGACCTGCAGGGATTCACTCTCCTCGGTTAGTCAGACATACATAATTTTTTTTTCACCAGAAACTGAATTTATGAAGCAGAGAATAAAAACTGTCTGGGACAGTGAATTGGGGACTAATCTCCCAGTATTATTATTTTTTTTTTTTTGAAGGGGCTGTGGAAAAGAAAGACTAATGAAGGAAACTGTGATAAATTTTTAAAGAGAATTAATATGTACATAAAATTCTGAAAGAGAGACCATGTGGTGGTGTAATGATAATGTAGCCAGACCTGTATGCAAAAGGTCCTGGTTCACGTCTCGACACTTCCCTGAGCACACTGGATGCATGTGGGGGCTGGGGATCCTGGTTCACGTCTCGACACTTCCCTGAGCACACTGGATGCATATGGGGGCTGGGATCCAGGCTGGACAAGAAGGGATGGATCATTGTGTGAGGACCCTGTTGAGTTTCCTGTCACCTTGTCTTTGTCTCCGACTCTGTCTGTCTTGTCTTTCTCTCTAATGGAAGAAATAAACTTGAAAATAATCCTGAGAAAACACAATTAGAACTGGGAATTGTCTTTTTATCATGATAAAAATATTATTATAAAAGTATGTAGTGTTGATCTCCTCTGTGGGCTGTGCGGGTGCAGGGATGGCTCAGTCACTACATCATTTTACCTCTGTCAGATCACTTGCCAATCTGAGGGCATCATTCACTCATCCACTCGGTTCATAAGGACTTAGTCCCTACTTTGTGAAAAACCCTATACTGGGAACCATACCTACAGAAAACAATTTCCTGCACACCTAGGGTTTGGAGCCTCCAGATGCTGTATGGACACCACCTGTCTCTCCTAACCCTGCCTTTCTTAGCGTGGCTGTGGGATTTGCTAAAGCCTATGCAAGTATTCATTACTTGCAACATGTACTCCTGGGTTAAGAGGATAATAAAAATAATAAAAAATAATAATCTTATAGTGTTTTTATTGTAATCATTACACCATTATAATCAGGTTTTTCTTAACTCTGAAGCCAATAAAATTGAGGTTAAGAGGTGCTTTTGAAAGAGGAGCCTGAAGAAAATCTGGGTTAAGCTAAACAAAGGAATTGTATGAGGGGATTATACTCAGTCTTTTCACAGCAGTTTTGGGGGATCGTAATGCCAAGGGGGATGTGCAGCCCCTCCTGGTGAGGTGAACTCCTGGACACCACTTTGTCTCCTTCCCTCATTTTCTTTAGAACCACACAGAAATTGAGATTTTGCTTGGTGGTTTAGGCGTAGAATCATGTCTCCAGTAAATTTTAGTTAGCAAAGAATACAAAGCTAAACTTCCTACATGAGATGGTATCCTTACCAATCCCTTCTTCCAAGGACCAGGAACTTTGGTGGGTCCCAAACAGAAGGAAGTGAACAGTACTGTCCTGAGAAGACAGGACCAAAGACTGTTTATTCCCCCCACCTCGGCCCCGGGGGATTCTCATTCTATTCTGCTCTGCAGGATTCACCTTGAGGTAATAGAAGGTAAGGTCTTGGAGGGCTTAGGGCATGTCAGTCCTTATTCTATGGCCTGGGCCTATACTAGCTTAGTTAATTCTCAAAACATTTCAAGAAGGCAGATGTTATTTTTATTACTCTCTTACGGTTAAGGAAAGGGAGGCACAGAGAACTCAAGTATCTTACCCAAAGTCACAAATGTTATGAGTGAGAATAAACTGTGATTTAAACATAGAGCCTGTTCTCAAAATCATAGCACTATGGTATCTCTCAATGTGCTTTTACTTAAACCTCTTTTAAAAATATATATTTTTCTCATGAGAGAGAGAGAGCATGAAAGATAAGCACCACCCTTCACAAAGTCTTGTGCTATGATCCTACCCCCTAGCTTTCCTAGCCAGCAAGGGTCATGGGCATGCATGTGCCTGGGAATGTACAGATTAACCAGGAACCAAACCCTTGTCTTCCACATGGCTTCCAGCATTGCACATTGTTGTATTACTGCTGTGCCACTGAGGCTGTGACTTAACCTTTTTTGTTGTTGTTGTTTGTTTGTTTGTTTTTAATTTGACATAGGATGGGTGCACTTGCCAGAAAGAGACAGAAAGAAGGAGAGAGCACAAGAAAAAGTGAGAAAGCACCCCTTAGTGGAGAATGATCATGATGCGATCTCTTCTCCTCCACTCTCTTTTGAAGATTTTGATCATGTAGGCATATGCACTTGGAATATTTTTCAAGCCACAATGTCCAGGACTTGAACTGTGTAGCTGGTCATGCGGAATCCAGCTATCTTAACCACCACACCACCTGCTGGCCCAACCTGTTGTTTTTTGAGGGAGGGAGAGGGCTCCACTTCTAATGGGAGAGACAGAGACAGAGAGACAGAAAGTGAGAAATCACCCCCCAGGCCATGATGCAATTCCTTCTCCATTCTCCTCTCAGGATTTTGGGCATGCATGCACACTTACCCTGTGTGGGTTTTAAGCCGCTAGGTCCAGGACTCGAACTTCAGTCGATGACATGGGAGTCCAGCAATGTAACCATTATGCCATCTGCAGGTCCCAGAAATAATAGTCTGAACATACCCAGCACAGAGTAAATACTTGATAAATGTTAACTCTTACCTGAGTACAGAAAAGATACATAGCTTTCTCTCTGTTCTCACTGCTTACATTTAAATATAACTTGCCATATACTACACCCACCAAAGCTTAATAAACATGAGTTACCTACTGTCTTGTCTGATGTTAAAGCTGTCCACATAGCTCCTATGACAGTAAACATAAAATGGCAACAAAGAGACATCCTTGAGCTCTCTTGTTTCTGGGAAAATGTAGCTCACACCAGCAGTATGCTAGTCAGGCTAGGCTATGCTGGGCTATATGGCAGCAGCTTCCAAATGGCAATGCTTATGTGTAACATAATACACTTTTATTTATGTCTCACTCTACTTTTGCAATATGTCAGTTAGAAGGGCCCACTCCGCATACTCTCCTGTGGAGCTGGACTGGACTGACAGAGTTTCCACCATTACATAGGTACACCATCTGAGATCCTGAGACCCCTGGGCTTCTTGGAAGTATGTGAGAATAGAGAAGAGATTTCTGGAAAGTCTCATGTCAGGAGTTAAATGCTTCAGACTGGAAGCTACACACATCACTTTAGCTCTCAGCCCTGGACCTGCATGGCCCCACCTGACCGCAAAGGGCAGGAAAACCATGCCTAGAAGGAGAGGAGAGATGGATTTGGGTGATCTCTTCAAGACCCTCCTCATGCATTATCTTATTTCTGCTCAATTAGCCATTCCTTTGCAGCTTAGATCTCAACCAGGAAGGAAAACCTTTCTGCAAAATGATATTCATAATTTCCTTCCTTTTCCACTTCAGACAGAGGGTGCCCAAAATAAACTTGTGACACAGAGCGCTCAATTTGAACCAGAGAGGTCCTTGGGTTGAAGATTTCTCTGGATCCAGGTGTTGAGAGATCAAGACAAGGGAGCAGCTCACCCAGCTCCTGTATAGGAATAGCTTCGGCCAATCGTTATTAGCCTCTTTCAATACAAATCTATTGGTTTATACCATAATGGAAAATTGGAAGTTAGGATGTTAGAGGCTAGAAAGCAAAAAACACTTGGATGGTCTCATGGGCCCAGTGCCATTGCATGGATAAACTTGGTCCCTGATGGGGTTTTAGAAACATAAACATGTCAGTAATATTGTCCCAAATACTTACTTTTTTTGATAACTGATCATAGTCATATTATTCATGGTAATTTAGAAACTATTGGAGGATGTACCTTTGTTTTAAACTCTTCCTCTTCTAAGGCCCAAAGCTTGGTGTTCTGATAGAAAAGATGGTGTGAGATCTCTGAGCTATCACCTATGAACTGCTTGGCTTTGGGCTTATCCTCTTTTGGTCTACATTTCATCATCAGTAAAATGGAAACAATGATAAACTTGACTTTACAGCGTTGTCAGCATCACATGAAATAATACTTGTGAAGGAGCCCACTGCTATACTGCATCTTTGCTGATGAACATCAGGCATTATTTTGTGTTTCTTATATTTACTCACCCCTGATTAGTTAATGCTTCAGTTGTGCTCCTGTATACCCTCTGCTACCTGTTCTGGGATTCTACTGGATTTAGACCACAAAAGAATAGCCTTTCCACTCAAATCCTCTCTTACTCAGGCTTTTTTCTGCACCAGTAAGACCTAATATCTCGAGTTGGTTTTTATCTAGTAACTTCTCTCCTATCCCCAAAAGACACTGGATAAGTTTTTTCCTGCCATCATTATCAGAACCACTCAAACTATCTGTCTTCTACCTATACCCTTGGTGAGGAGTTGGGAAGCATTTTTTCCAGGTCAAGGGAAACACAATGGAATGACAGCTACTGCCCACATACAAGTCAGTATAGAGTGGAAAAAAACAGAAGAGACCATAAAGGGCAGACATAAGCCTCCTTCAGTCAGTTGTTCCACTGAGGAACATGTTAGCTAATTTAGAAAATAGATTCTGGTTTAAACACAGAAGCAAAGCAGTGCTTGGCTTTCCACCCAGTTTCTGGGAGAACGAGATAACATAGGTGTTTATCTGAAGACTCTTTAGCTAGACTTTTTCTAGCTAATTAGAAATGCCATTCTATTGCCAGCATTTCCCAATTCCTATCAATCTCTGTGGCAGTTAACCACTTGGAGGAAGTAAAATTTCCAGCTTTGATAGTGTTTGGGTAATTCATGGGCCTCAAAATTAGGAAGTGGTGGGATAGAAAAGACCTTGACAAGTCGTTTAGTCAGCAGCTCACCTTTGCCCACCAGCTGTCTCCAGTGACACATGCATGCCACATTGCAACAATGATACCTGTCTTTCCATGGTTTCATCACTTCGGCAGCAGCATGTTGAGTGATGGTACAAATAAACAGCTACCATTTAGTCAGAGTTTACCCATATGCCAGGTGCCATACTACCCTAGCAATAAGTAGGACGGAGCTCTCTCTTCATGGAGCTTGTATCTCGTAAAAACAGGATAGTAAACAGATGCAGCAGGGAGACTGTGTCATAGAATTACACAGAAGGCAACTTAGCCCTGCGTTGGCATGCCAAGGCAATCTTCCTGGAGGAGGTGATACTTGGACTGAGACATGAGTAGTTGGCCACGCAAAAACCTCACCCCACTTCCCTTACAGAATGTGGCTGTACGAGGTATTTCTGGCTTGCTTCGGTTCTCCAGTCATGGTTGATGCAATGATGGCAAATTGCACGTCAGTACCCTAGAATTTGGTTCTGAGTACAAAAGGAGCAAGACCAGGAGGGAAACAGCACCTTTGGTGGAGTAATGAATGGGACAAGTGGTTCCGTATTGGGATGGCAGGAGGGAGTGGACTGAAAGAAGATAATGCTGGGGAGGTAGGCCGGACCAGGTCTCCCAAATTCTTACAAACCTAGTTAGAGGATTAGACTTCATTCTGAAGGCAGTAGATGTTGAATTCATGGCGGGGATTTCAACACAACAAAGATACCTTGTTTGCATTTCAGAAACATTACTCTTTGCAGCTGTAGTAAGGAAAGTAAACTAAACAGGAAAAGCCGAGAGTCAGAGAGGCCAAGTTAGGAGACAGTCACGTGGGCAGATGAAAGATGACAGCAGTCTGGCCTAGGGCAGTGGCTGTGGTGACAGATAGAAGTGGACAGCTCTGAGAGGCTTTGATGGGACAGAGCACCCAGGAGGTGGTGATGGGCTGTCTCTGGGGGTTAAGCGGAGAGAAATAAAGGGTCATCCTGGTGTCTAGCTTGCATCCTTGGATCCATGGTGGAAAATGGCCCCTTGTAACTGTCATCTAAGAGAAACAAGAGTGTAATCATGAACATGATTTCATTTTTATCTCTTATTTTAACTCTGCTGTGTAGAGGGTGATAGTTTTGGCAGGTTACATGTTTTCTGTGGTCTGTTAGGTGATACCAGGTCCTCAGTCACTTCAAGTTACAAAATTCAGCCTTGGTGAACAAGTATAGTCTGGTGAACATCTCAATCCCCACTTAAGTGAGGTCTCTAGCTGGAGTGGTTGCAGTTGGGATGTTTGCCTTCAGGGAATGGGGTATGGCTAGCTTCTCTCTGTTTCTAGCTTCAAACTCACCTGCTTTTTAGCTGCTGCATGTGATCCCACCTGTGTAGAAGTGGGAGTGAAGGAGATTGAGAGGATACTGTTAGTGGACTAATGCTGCAGTGACATAGCTCTGCCCTCACGTGGCCTTACAGACCCTCTCTCATGGTCACTTTATAGATTTTGGGCGCCCGACTGGGCTCTCTTTTGTGTGAAATGCTTCTCTTTCAAGAGGATGCCCCCATCTCTTCCCAGCATCTACTTCTGCCTGTACATTCTTCTCTGTCTTCATGCTGAGGCTGCTCCCTGACAGGACCAATTTAAGGACAAGCTAAGGTCAACATTTCTATCAACTCCGGCCCCAGGCTTCACTCGCCTTTGATCTGCTCTCAGAAGCAGGGACACTTACTGCCCAGACAGGACTGAACTCGGCTGCTGCAGTCAGCTTTGGCCTTTCCAGGTTGGGTCAAGTCAGATTTGTTGTGTTCTCTGTAGGGGATGCAGATCAAAGCCTTCTGTCCCTTGGGGTTAGTAAGTAGCACTCCTCTGTGGGTGGAATGGAGCTCTCAACTCCAATGACAGTCTATAAAGGAATTTTTCTTCAAAAATAAATGTGTTAATATGCATTCTTTTGTTTCTTTTACATCTTCACTGACAGCTGGTTATCTCACTGGATCTCAGCCACTGGTTTGACTTTTTACATTGAGGACTGTATCACATCTCAATTTTGGAATCTGATAAGTGCTGTAGGTTGATATCTACTTTGAAACTCTTAACCAAATACTCTGTTGCATGATGCGTTATCCACCTTCTCCATCTGAGCCTTATAGCTGTACTGTGGAGTAGAAAGAAGGACATTCTAGTCTCTATATTTCAGAAGAGGGGCTGGAGAACAGGTGATTGAACAGGTTATCAGAATTAATCAACAGTGTGTGGGACTGAGAGGCAGGAAACCAGACTCTGCAGCCCTGGCTCCATCTGGACAAACCATAGTGATGGATATCAGGAGGCTCAGTGACCTGGATGTCATCCTGACTGACACCAACAGAGATGGACTCAGACAAGAGCTTCCACAGATTTCGCCTTGTGTCTTCACCTGGCAAGAGAGGCAGGGAAGCAGGGCAGGCACAGGGAACTACTAGGCAGCAGTTCCTTTACTTGTGGCTTTTTAATCCTCACAACATCGCTAGGTGGGTACTGCTGTTCTCATGTTACAGATGATGAAATGGCATTTCAGAGAGGTTAAGTGACTTGCTTATAATCACACAGCTGATTCCGACAGGGTCAGAATTTAAACCCAGCTCCATTGCCTATGTAGCCAGGGCTGTTTCCCCTGCAAGTGTTACTTATTAGGACAGTTGCAATGAATGAGGTCTGCAAACAATTGGGACCATTTCATCTTTAGAATAAGTGTATCACTGGGAGCAGCAGTTAGCATAATGGCTATGTTGCCGGGCTCCCAAGTATTCAACTGCAGTTCGAGCCCCATACCCAGTGGATTAAAACTCACACCAGGCACATGTGTGTGCATGCCCAAGATCCTGAGAGGAGAACGGAGTGGAGGAGAAGGGATTGTGGCGTGGCCATCCCCGCTGGGGGGAGATTTGTTGTTTTCTGTCTCTGTCTGTCTGGCAAGCGCACGCGCCCTACAGCAAAAACCTCTCCAGAAAAAAAAAAAAAAAAAAGTGTTTCACTTTCCCAGGTTATCCCTTCAAGTGGGATAATTTTTATTCAGTTTCTGGTTTGGTCTCAAAATCTTTGACATGATTTTGGGTTCTGCCTTATACATATACTCCAGTCTCTGTGATGGGTGGAGACCTGGACACATAAAGTCAGTGGTGGACTTGCTTACTGATTTGCTTGACTTGATTACTGAGCTGGTTGGTGGCAGGTGTGGGCTTGAACTGAGGCTCCCCAACCCTGGCCCAGGCACTCTTTGTGCCAGAATGCCCCATGGGAAGTTGCCAGGGCATCTCTTTCTCCTTTTCCACTTTCCCAAGCTGGGGGAGCATGAAGTGTTTGGATTTAGTGGTAATATTTTCATGCTGTTTCTGCTAAAGGTCAAACTGACAGTGCTGCTCTGGCCGTTCTGGCGTCTCCAGTGAGTTATTTATGTTTTCATTAGCGTGTCTATGTACACAGCACACACACCATTTACACACACAGAGATGAGATCTATGCATTTGAAGAATGTTTATAGCTGCAGCTTCTCTATTATTTTACGAAAAAAACTTCAGGAAATATGGTGCTTTACTCAGAATGCCAATATAAAAGTTGATATAAAGATTGGTGATGTGTAAGCTTTGACATTACATAAATACATATAGGCATTGTAAAAGTTAACAACCGTTTTATTTATAATTATATTGCAGATTGATATTTTTATATCCACATTGTCAATGGTAACTTTTCTGTCTTCACTTCAGTCTTGGCCCAAAATGTTTATACTAGATTTTTATATCTGTGTTTCCTTCTGTAACATTAGGGCACAGTCTTCCTTTAGTCATAGGAGTATTAGTGTCACTCATCCATCCCTCCAGGAATAAAAATTCTTGTCCCACTGGGTTCATAATTCATGGTGTTCTGGTGCACAGTTTGATATCTTTCATTGCCATGTAAGTACAAACTCCCTTTTTCTACATGCTCATAATAACATTTTTGAATTGCCACAACTGTCTTGCAATTTGGTTGAAATTTGAGCCACTGGATTAAGAATTGTCTTTTATCTGTCTCCTCCAGGTTTTATAACAATGTGCATAAAAATTCACCTCCTTGTATATGTATAAAGATAGACTGTCTGATACTTGCTTAACTCTGCTCTAAAGGGTAGGGGTGGAATGCCTGTGTTAAATACTGATCATCTATCAAAGATTCTCTATTGAACAGGGAGTGAGTATTTTTAGCTGGCAGAATACCCCTTTGGTGTCACTTTTAAAGTGAACAGGAAGAAGCAATATCCACCATAATGGGGAACTATTGACCCCAGAACAACGCTGTTTTCTTTCCTGTTGGGCTCAGATTAAACAATGCCTAGATGATCTCAGTGCTCTTTATGGAGCCATCTCAGTGCATGCAGACCTAGAGAGTACCCTCAGGGATGAGGAGGTATAAGTTCTGCGCCAGAGTTTGCTACTCATCATCATGTAACTTTCCTAAGTCTCAATTTCCCCATTAGTCAAAGATGGCATTAAAAAGTGCTCTCAGTTGGGGACCAGCAGTTAGCATAATGGCTATGTTGCTGGACTCCCATGTAGTCGACTGTGGTTTGATTCCCGGACCCGTTGGCTTAAATTCATGCCGGTCGCGTGAGCGTGCGTGCCCAAGATCCCGAGAGGAGAATGGAGGAGAAGGGACTGCAGCGTGGCCATCCCCCTTGGGGGGTGATTTCTCGCTTTCTATCTCTCTGTCTCTCTCTGTCTCTCTGGCAAGTGCACGCGCCCTGTAGCAAAAAAAA